>NC_084554.2:22122500-22482500 GCF_033978685.3 Nerophis lumbriciformis | reverse complement strand
TTGTGCATATATACAGTACATACATCCTTTTAAATCGAAGCTTGTCCACAAATCGCCAACATGACACATCTGTATACAGGCAAGTCACTTGCTATGTCCGACATCTTACTTTCTTGTTGCAAGTCTCTCCCCTATTTCTTACAGTATAAAGTCCCGCATCAAAGGAGATTTTAGAGAATTGAAACTATTCCGCCCTTAAAATTCTGTCTCTTTTTCTCCGTCTTCGCTTTCTTCTAAGTAATATTCGTCATCTGTCGTTGTGTCTGAGTTGCTGTCCGAGGACTCTTCAAAGGTGCTGCTAAGGCTGGAGATATAACCCCGGGAGGGCAAATGCCCCCTGGGGGACAGGTTGTCCAGTGGTTCTAAAGGTGGGCTTGGAAAATTTGGAGAGGAAACACTGGGGGGTTTAGACATGCGTCTGGTATGTGGGGACAAAGGAGGTGTTAGGGGAGGAGTTGGGGGACTCACTAAATCCCAGTCAAAGTGACTCGTGTTCATGTCTCCCCAAAGATGGGGAGACTTTGAGGCTGTGGAGGCAGCAGGGGGACAAACAGGAACCCCTGAACTCCACTGAGCCAGACGGCTGGTCAGCGATCGAGGGAGAGATCTTGATCGGTCTTTACCCGCTTCACTGAGGAAATAGTACTGCATTAGGTAATTGGATTTTGGTCTTCGATTGCTTTTAATAGAAAGCCATGAATTCAAATCCTCATCAGCTCCTCCATAAGTTGATTCGGGTTCAGAAAGGTCACCTACACTCATGAACCTGGGCCCGGTGGAGATTCGTCCGGGCCTTGATGACCTACTGGAGAGAACTGAGCTCACAGAGAAGGACCTCCCAGGCTCAATGCCGTACTTTAAGTCAGCGTAGCAAGATGTGAGTTGTTCTTTGCTCTGCATTGGACCTCCACTTGGTCGACCTGTGGACACTTGGCTTTTCCTTGAACTCGCCAGGCTAATTCCCTCCCTGGGTTCACCTGGTGATAAGGACTCCATCCGGTTCTGCAGTTTTGGACTGTAGAACACACTATCGTCTACTACATCGGGTGAGGAATATGGCAAGAGCGGGGAAAGGGAGGATAATGGGGAGAAAGGACTTTTGGGACTTGATGTAGACTTACGAAACTTTGTAGTATGACTCGGACTTGGACTCCTATCTGGACACGGAAGGTACTGGTTTGTTGGTTGAACATCAAACTGGTGTGACATACATTGTAGTTTGTCTTGGTTAGCTTTAGGACTTGACTGGTTGGGCCAAATGAAGAATTTATCTTCTGTCATGGAGTTTTGCACAGATAAGGTTGGTATGATGGTGTGTCTGTTCTGTTCATGCTCTTCACCATCTTTTGTCCTTTTGTTGTCCTTCATCATGATCTTTTTCTGATCTTGCTCTAAAGTTATGTTACTCTCAATAGTGGCATCACTGGTACCACTCGGTTCACTGAATGAGAGCGTTTCCGAAGCTCGCCTCCATTTCCACGGAAATGAGGGATCATCTTCAGAGCGTCTTGTGCTGAAAGTTTGTTTCAGTTTGTTTAAAACCTGGTCCATTTTCCTATTAGTCTTGTTGGCTTTTTCTGATTCGGACATAAGTGACCTGGAGTTTGGTGTGCTGATACTCTTCTTGACAAAACGACGCCTCTTCGGGCTCTGCTTATTGTTGCTCTCTGACGAAAACAGTTTGAATTTACCCATTAGGCTCTCCTTCACTCGTTTGTTACAAACTTCATCATTAACAGACCGGCTGTCTGTTGAGCTGCTGCCACTTGAGCTGTGATTTGAATGACTCTCAGTTTCGTGAGACTGTTCACTTGCCATCTTAGATAAACATTGCAAAGGCTCTACTCTTGTGTTCTCTGAACCAAGACAAGATGAATCAATGTTGGTGCTTTGATACTTTTCATCATGCAGCGACTGAGGGATGACTCTAAATCTGTACTCGGGGCAATTCTGCTGATTACGGCTGATATTCTTGCAATTGTTGTTGGTATCATCTGTCAGTGAAACACTACTGAAGGAAATCTCATGTGATGAAATTTCATTCTGAAGAGGAGAACATTTAGATAGTTTCCTAGGTGGTGGTATTGGTTTGGACATGGGTAAAGCTGCATCTGCGACTGGATGAGAATGTAACTCATGATTTGGTCTATAATTTGAATCAAAGTTTTGGAACAGTGGGGACCTGGGAGTCGTTTTCTTAGTTTCACCACGGTTAGAAATGAGAGTAGAGTAAGGTGGGGGGCTGTAACGAATCTTGTACCCACTTGACAAGTCAGGAGGTGGGGAAGGACCAGTTGACAGGACTGAAACAGCCTGCAATGATACCGAACTCTGCAGTCTTTGCGAAACTGGGACAAGTCTGTCTCGACTAACAATCACTGCAGGATCAAGGCGTTGCTTGGATTGGTTGGAATGGCCCTCCTCTTTCGATACTTGATCAGTAGAGTCAGATGATGAAGAGTGATACTTTCCCTCTTTCCCTACCTGTGGGTTGGAAGACTTGGATGATGTAGTGCAAAGAGGGGTGTTTTTTGTGTTTTGACTACTCGATCTTAAAAAGGAGAAGATAGACGGTGATCTAATGGGTCGCTGAGACATTGAGCGAGGTAACGGAGAAGGAGCTGGACTGTCAGAGGGCTCAGAATTCTCACAGTCCTCCCACATGACATGCTTCACTCTCTTTCCATGTCCTGGGAGGCTGACATATTTTCTCTCCCTTTCTGTGTGGGTGGTTAAAATGCCTCCCACTTTGAGGCTTTTTGGATCAGTGTCAATCATGCTTGGACAGCTTGGGGTAGCAAAGGGTTTAGGAGTAGGAAGGGGTGCTCTTTGACAGGTTGGGTTGGCATTTGAAGGTGCGATAGATTCTGGACTACAATTATTTTCTGCAGGAATAAGACAGGGCATGGATTTTGGTCGGAAAGCCTTAGGGTTGGGGGAATAACTCCTTACAAAACCAAAAAATGGTGTTGTGGTAGATGGTTGGGATGTCGAACCATGGAATGATGTTGTCTTTATGGTGCTTTGGACTGAAGGACAAGCGTATTGGTGGTTTTGGTGATCATTTTGGGGACCACGGCCACTTTCAGAGGTGTCTACCTGACTCTTGAAAGTGCTGGTGGTATCAAGCAATGGAGAGTTCTGGTGTTGGGGAGAACGATGTGTGGCATTAACCCTGAGAGAGCATTGGTTATTTTGGTTCTCCGAGGGCCTGGATGACAATTCACTCCTATGTTCATTTAATGAGCCATTACTTGGGAGAGAAGTTGGTCCGTCAGGAAAACATGGAGACTTCTGTGGTTGCATTTTCTTTAATCTGGACTCAAGCAGTAGTTTGGCGAGCTTTACTTTGTCAATTGTGTCATCAGAATATTTCTCTTTACCACTTTGAGTTACTCCTCTTGGTGGCTTCCTCAAAAGGTTGCCATTGCAAACTGACTCTGCTGGACTGTTGCTACTATTATGAGAGATTTGACGGTTAAGACTATTCGTTAGGATAGAAGCTGCTGGATCACAATTGTTGTTACAAATAGGAATTAAGGGTGTGTTAGGCATGTTTTGGATACTGGATGTGTCTGTGAGAACTGGAGTGGAACTCCCTTGCTGGCCAGTTTTTTTCCACCTGGAAGATGAGGCCAATGGTGTGTTTGAGTCAAAGTGGGGAAGTCTTGGTGCAGACACTGGGCTGTCTGACAAAAGATTTAGGTTTCTGCCTGAACCCCTCCAATTGTGGGCCCTTTCTGATGCCCGTCTACTGAGCAATGAATCACTTGGCTGTGTTCTGTTCATTGTTGGCGGTGGTTTGGCAAAGGGTGTGTCATTTGTGACTTTATTTATGGGTACAGTTGAAAGAAAGCTTGTTTTGCCTCTTGCGTGGTGATTAGACAGCAATGAGGAACCAACTGGGTGACTTTCAGGTGGTCTTGAAGAAATGGACAAAGAGGGAAGAGACATAAACAGTTCTTGCCCAGGTTTGGCAAATGAATGCGAGAGATGTGTTGAGAAAAGTTTTGCATTTTGATCACTCTTCAGAGGTACTTCAGAAGGAGCCGGGCTAGGATTAGATTTCCCTTTTTGACTGTTTAATCTTCTTAATGACAGAAGAAGACTGCTTGTTGTTGGTTTGGAACTCATAGATGAGTGTCGCACCTGAGGACCAGCTTGCAAATTTCTGTTTTGAGGATTTGCATCCATGGTCATTCTTGCTTCTGCTTTATTGTCCACTGTCTCTTTTATATCCAACTCGGTTGTACAGAAAACTTTATTCTTTGAATCATAGTCCATGTTTGGAGGACCACTCTTAGCTGACCAGCTCTTAGCTGACCAGCTCCTTGAGTTCTGCCTGGTACACTGAAATGGAACTCTTGACGGGGCTTGCGATATGTTGTACACACTCTCTACATCCTTTTGAGTGTGATCCTGTGAAAGAGAGTCTTCCCCACCTTGAAGATTTGCCAGGGTTTCTAAACTCCCAGTTGACTCGAATCTCTTGGACCGTCGAAGTCGGCCAGTCCAATTTGGAGCCAGAACAGTCACCATAGCAGAAGACAACATGGCTCCACTGGGGTCAGACTGCTCTTCAACATTACCTTGGTCCTTTAATGTTTGCTCTAACTCAGAGTAACCACTCAATCTTTGCTGCAATTGACATATACTTCTGGCTTCATGGCAAACTACAAGAATCTCTTGGTCTTGTTTGACCAGAAATGTTTTTTTCTCTGGTAATGGAAAATCCCTGGTTACATTTCTTGAGGTGTCTGGCAGTGGAGTTGGCCCAATCACCTGTCAAAACAAAAACTATTTAATAGGTAATCCAAACACCTGTACTGTAAACAGAAATACACAGCATAGACCACCACAATCTCCCCTAAAATGGTAGCAGTATTCTCAAGGGATAACGACAATAGAAATCACACTTTGATATAAATGAGATTAGTCAGTGTGCAGCTTGTATAGATTATATCTTAACTGATTTTTTCATGCATCACGATTGGGACGTGGACTATTCTAAATCGACAGATAAATGTCCAAATGTCAATTATTTATGTATGTTAAAGTAATATACTGTAGAGAGTTTAGTGCGCACACACACAAGGAAGGAGAAAGGGAAGACGAGCTATGCTCGCTGCGGCGCTAAGGTACCTTGAATGTGAAGTAGTGAAACAACAAAAATAATAAATGCTTTGTAAATGTCAACATTACAACAGAGTAAATAGAAGATAAAATTAGCAAGTAAAAGAGAGAGAATACTATTGACAGTAACCGGCTAAACTTTCCGCCATACAGTTGATATGACTGGGTAGATAGATGACACAGCCACAAATGTATTGCGACTCAGGGCAAAGTGTCCGGCATTCCGTGGTTTTAGAAGTTACAAAATTCTAACTAAGATGCCTGCTCGCCAAGTAAAGATGTTTATTTATTTTATTACTTAGACTTAGACAAACTTTATTGATCCACAAGGGAAATTGTTTGACATAGTAGCTCAATTACTATTACAAGAGGGGGAAAAAAGATAAATAAAACACTCTCGGGAAAAAACAAGACAGTGAGTTTCTTTGTTTTGTTTTGCCCTTTTGTCCAAGCAAATACAGTTCTCACCTATCTAGTCGTTCATATGTATATTTATAGTCGTGGGCCGTCAGGGCCAGCAAGGCCTTCTTTGCCGGCCTAACATAACCAGAAATCATGATCATAATTAAAGATACAATTATTTTTTTAATTTATTTTCCCTAAATATCTAAAAGTATTCATATTCTCTTCATGTCATATTATGCTCGTTCCAGTGCTGTTGTTTTTAGGTTAGCGTTTGTATCCAATCAGAATTCAGCTAGCTTATGTTGCCATGCTGTACGAAATCTGCACGGGGCCTTCAGAATCAACAATGCGGGCGTGCGCTGTAAGTGAACGGGGACATAGAGTGGCTAGACAATTGCGATAGCCAATCAGATCACGAGTTGTTGTCAGTAAGGCCTTTTAGATGGCCTCACGTTCAACGGGATATTTACGCGTCCTGTGTTTGGATACTCACTAGGACCGTTAGCGTATGAATTTGAGAACACACAGAGTTGATAGACAGTTGGGATAGTTAATCAGATCACAAGTTGTTGACAGTAGCCTATCTAAGTAGCCTGACGTTAACAAGACTGTGATTAGATACTCACTTGTCATTCCAAAGTGAGTATCCATTCACAAGTTTCAATTTAGCAGGAAGCAGGAAGTGTTGCGTTGCGTTGATTAGGTGGCAGATATATATTTGCAAGGCCATTTTCAACAAGGATATATAGAGAGAAGCTACATCTTGTGAGACGATGTCGGCCAACCCCGGAAGCTAGCTCAGCTGTTCTGGCGATGAAATGGGGAAATGCCCTCCATTTCAACTCGAATCAGCCGACTACGAGGAGTACCACTGGCTTATACGGCGTCGAATGGGTACTACAAATTGTGAGTTCAAATATTTAATTTTTTCACTTTTAATATGTTTTTTGCCATTTTAATTTTGACAGTACTACATAAGATATGTTTTAATTGCTGATGCGGGTTAATTGATTTTTAGATGCGCCAGAAAATAACTCATTTTGTACACTGTTGAGGTGATTCAATGCGCAGTTCCTGTATAGTATTTCTCCAGCAATGGTCATGTGGTGAAAATAAATGATGGTATTTTGAGAGGTAATCATTGAAGTCGAACATCACTGAAAGCCTAGGTGGGAAACGCACGGCCTGCCACCGATATTTACGCTATTCGTGCCCCATCTGAAAACTAGGAATGACGCAATACCTTTTATGTCAGGAGCCAAAGGAGAAACCTTTTAAGAATATAATTAATCATTTAATACAAAACATGTATCATACATAATTATATACAATATAGTAAACATTATGCATTGTTAATATACAATATAATAACTAAAAATGCTGAAACAATCTATACAGTTATAACTTAATCATAGTCCCCGAATCTTAAATCGAATTGAAAGGTGCACTAAGATTCTTATTTCTCGCTGCAGCCCCATAATTGGTGCTGTCAAGTGAGTAAAAATGTTTAATCAGATTATTCACAGTGTTGTGGTCGATTGATTTGGAGTAATCATGATTAATTAGGATACATTTTAGTCTATATTACGGTAATCGAGTTGCACGAAGAAAGACATTAAAGAAAGGAGGAAATATATTTGCGCATATTGTTATTAAACACCATTAACATCATGTTTGTGATCACAAAAAAACCTAAACAAAAATGTATCCACATTAATGTGGACTTGTTACCCCTTCTGTGTTATAAATGTGCTATTTTAAGATGGAAGTGTTTCGGTGAAAATAAAATGTCTTCCTACAGACTGTTCCATCATGGTATTTTGTCATCATATTTCCCATGGAGAAGGCCAACGTGCTGTTTACATCTTCTACATTGACTTGTTTGGCGTAGCAGCCTGTCACTACTTGTCAATTTGTGAATGTGCAAACTTTGCCAGAAATGTTTCAGACATTTTGAGTCCCTCTGTGCTGCGGATAGCTTAACTGTCTTAATTTTTGATCTGATAAATGATGATGGGTTAATTTGCACTGAACCATTCATTTTGACATCCCTGAATACAATATAACAAGTGAAATACAACTACAAACCCCGTTTCCATAGGAGTTGGGAAATTGTGTTAGATGTAAATATAAACGGAATACAATTATTTGCAAATCATTTTCAACCTATATTCCGTTGAATATGCTACAAAGACAACATATTTGATGTTTAAACTGATAAACATTTTTTTTGTGCAAATAATCATTAACTTTAGAATTTGATGCCAGCAACACGTGACAAAGAAGTTGGGAAAGGTGGCAATAAATACTGATAAAGTTGAGGAATGCTCATCAAACACTTATTTGGAACTTCCCTCAGGTGTGCAGGCTAATTGGAACAGGTGGGTGCCATGATTGGGTATAAAAACAGCTTCCCAAAAAATGCTCAGTCTTTCACAAGAAAGGATGGGGCGAGGTACACCCTTTTCTCCACAACTGCGTGAGCAAATAGTCAAACAATTTAAGAACAACGTTTCTCAAAGTGCAATTGCAAGAAATTTAGGGATTTCAACATCTATGGCCGGAAACCAACATTGAATGACCATGACCTTCGATCCCTCAGACGGCACTGTATCAAAAACCGACATAAATCTTTAAAGGATATCACCACATGGGCTCAGGAACACTTCAGAAAACCACTATCACTAAATAGAGTTTGTCGCTACATCTGTAAGTGCAAGTTAAAGCTCTACTACGCAAAGCGAAAGCCATTTATCAACAACATCCAGAAACGCCGCCGGCTTCTCTGGGCCCGAGATCATCTAAAATGGACTCATGCAAAGTGGAAAAGTGTTCTGTGGTCTGACGAGTCCACATTTCAAATTGTTTTTGGAAATATTCGACATTGTGTCATCCGGACCAAAGGGGAAGCGAACCATCCAGACTGTTATCAACGCAAAGTTCAAAAGCCAGCATCTGTGATGGTATGGGGGTGCATTAGTGCCGAAGGCATGGGTAACTTACAAATCTGTGAAGGCACCATTAATGCTGAAAGGTACATACAGGTTTTGGAACAACATATGCTGCCATCTAAGCGCTGTCTTTTTCCATGGACGCCCCTGCTTATTTCAGCAAGACAATGCCAAGCCACATTCAGCACGTGTTACAACAGCGTGGCTTCGTAAAAAAAAGAGTGCGGGTACTTTCCTGGCCCGCCTTCAGTCCAGACCTGTCTCCCATCGAAAATGTGTGGTGCATTATGAAGCGTGAAATACGACAGCGGAGACCCCGGAGTGTTGAACGACTGAAGCTCTACATAAAACAAGAATGGGAAATAATTCCACTTTCAAAGCTTCAACAATTAGTTTCCTCAGTTCCCAATCGTTTTTTGAGTGTTGTTAAAAGAAAAGATGATGTAACACAGTGGTGAACATACCCTTTCCCAACTACTTTGGCACGTGTTGCAGCCATGAAATTCTAAGTTAATTATTATTTGCAAAAAAAATTAAAGTTTATGAGTTTGAACATCAAATATCTTGTCTTTGTAGTGCATTCAATTGAATATGGGTCGAAAAGGACTTGCAAATCATTGTATTCCGTTTATATTTACATCTAACATAATTTCCCAACTCATATGGAAACGGGGTTTGTAATATATATAATTTTTGCCCCATGTTATTATCTCAAGGACTGTGTTCCAAATAAAAAAATACCAGTCCGCTAGACAATCCCAATTAGAAAATTCAGATTTTTTTCTCTTTTTAGTTGGTCATGACCTCTGCAGTTGGCATTGTTCCAGCAGTTGGATGAGTTACGGGCCCTCCAGATAAACTTAAGAGCAGAGTATCCACACCTCGAACTGGCCACGCTTTAGTCACAGTCCATAATCCAAAATCCTATCAACTCCCCTTCTTGCAATTGTACTTAAAAGAAAGCAGCATCGAGAAAATGAGTCGAGCAGTCACGCACCCGTGCGTGACTGCTCGCTGTTTCGAGAAAGCTTAGTATCGTTCTATCTGTGTGCTTTTAATTGTTCTGCAGCTTTCTTTACTACTTCCTAAACATATTTAGTAGTACTATTTGACTTGCAAATCACCCGATCTCTGTCTCACCACCCCTCCCGTAGCTAGCTAGCGCGGAGAAAGGCGGCGCCGGTCGTCGGTCGGAAGGAAGCTACTCCCGCACACCGTGACCACGACTTCCCGGAAGACAGCAGGAACTTCGCTCGGTGACAGAAAACTCCGTGAGTATGACTTCCTGCGCGTCGTGCACCTTACTCACGGAGAGGCTGGCTCTGCTAGAGGGCCGTGTCCGCCAGTTAGAGCAGAGTAATCTCGTAACTTTAGATGTTGCGGACACATCTGCTAGCATTAGCTGTAGCGAGCTAACTAGCCCAGTCTGTAGTAGTCCTGAGCGGCCTACAAGCTACGGTGTACCGGTTGAGACGCATAATAGATTTAGCTCTTTAGCTAGTCCTACACCCCAGTCTACCGGGCACCACACCTTAGTCATAGGGGACTCCATCACCCGAAACATAAAGCTTAGCAAACCAGCCACAATTAAGTGTATTCCCGGGGCCAGAGCACCTGACATTGACGCTAATCTTAAGGAGCTAACTCGCAACAGGCCTAGTAAACACGTACAACAGGCTAATCACACCACTAGTTATGCGAATATAGTTGTACACGTTGGCTCCAATGACACTAGAATGAGACAATCAGAGATTACAAAGAGAAACATAGCCAGGACTTGTGATCTCGCTAGAAAGATGTCCAGGCATCGAGTAATTGTCTCTGGCCCCCTGCCTGCGAGAGGCAATGATGAGAGATATAGCAGATTAGTCTCGCTTAACAAGTGGCTGGCTAGCTTCTGTAGACAACAGGGACTAACGTTTATTGATAATTGGCCCTCTTTCTGGGGCAAACCAGGCTTGCTGATGAGAGATGGCCTTCACCAGAAAGGCGCCATCATCCTGCCTAAAAACATAGACTACTGTTTAAGTCACACTTGACTAACTACACTAGAGCAAGCCCGGTCACAGGCAATTACAGAGCCTGCTAGTCCGGGTGAGGAGTCAGTTAAGATAGAACTAGCCAGCGCCAGGCTGGATAATCCCTGTATGCATAGCAATTCTCTTAGAATAATACACAACTCACATAATGTTTTTTCTGTTGTGACTGTGTCAGAGGTAGATATGCATTCTACTGAGGTGGCAAATTATGATCCGTTCAGTTTATCGCAGCACCAAGCAAACAATCTGAAAATTCTCGTCATATCAATTCCTAGATATGGTCGGAACTATTTAAAGTGCACTACGCATAATAAATGCAACATTATTAATATTGCTACTACGGATAATTTCAACAAAAACTCGTCAAAACAGCCCAATACTTATAATATGGGCTTTTTAAACATAAGATCATTGTCTCCCAAAACGTTATTAGTTAATGAGGTCATTAGAGACAACAATCTTAACGTCATTGGTCTTAGCAAAACCTGGCTCAAACCAGACGATTTTTTTGCGCTAAATGAGGCATCTCCTCCTAACTATACGAATGCACATATTGCCCGTCCCCTCAAAAGGGGTGGGGGGGTCGCACTAATATACAATGAAAACTTTAACCTTACCCCTAACCTAAATAATAAATATAAATCATTTGAGGTGCTTACTATGAGGTCTGTCACACCGCTGCCTCTCGACCTGGCTGTTATCTACCGCCCCCCAGGGCCCTACTCGGACTTTATCAATGAATTCTCAGAGTTTGTTGCTCATCTAGTGACGCACGCCGACAATATAATCATAATGGGGGACTTTAATATCCATATGAATACCCCATCGGACCCTCAGTGCGTGGCGCTCCAGACTATAATTGATAGCTGTGGTCTTACACAAATAATAAATAAACCTACGCATCGCAACGGTAATACGATAGATCTAGTGCTGGTCAGGGGTGTCACTACCTCCAAAGTTATGGTACTCCCGTATACTAAAGTAATGTCCGATCATTACCTTATAAAATTCGAAGTTCTGACTCATTGTCAAAAAGCTAATAATAATAATAACTGCTATAGCAGCCGCAACATTAATGCTGCCACATCGATGACTCTTGCTGACCTACTGCCTTCGGTAATGGCACCATTCCCAAATTATGTCGGCTCTATTGATAACCTCACTAACAACTTTGACAATGCCCTGTGCGAAACCATTGATAGTATAGCACCGCTAAAACAAAAAAAGGCCCCTAAAAGGCGCACCCCATGGTTTACAGAAGAAACTACAGCTCATACATTATCATGTAGAAAGCTGGAACGCAAATGGCGCGTGACGAAGCTTGAGGTTTTCCATCAAGCATGGAGTGATAGTTTAATAACTTATAAACGCATGCTTACCTTAGCTAAAGCTAAATATTACTCAAATCTCATCCGCCTCAACAAAAACGACCCTAAATTTTTGTTTAGTACAGTAGCATCGCTAACTCAACAAGGGACTCTTCCCAATAGCTCCACCCACTCGGCAGATGACTTTATGAATTTCTTTAATAAGAAAATTGAACTCATTAGAAAGGAGATTAAAGACACCACATCCCAGCTACAACTGGGTTCTATTAACACAGATACGACTGTATATACGACGGATACTGCAATCCAAAATAGTCTGTCTTTTTGATGAATTAACATTAGAGGAACTATTACGGCGTGTAAGTGGGATAAAACAAACAACATGTTTACTTGACCCACTAACCTGGGAAACTTATCAAGGAGCTTTTTGTATTATTAGGTCCATCAGTGCTAAATATTATAAACTTATCACTTTCCTCTGGCACTGTTCCCCTAGCGTTCAAAAAAGTGGTTATTCATCCTCTGCTCAAAAGACCTAACCTCGATGCTGACCTCATGGTAAATTACTGACCGGTGTCCCACCTTCCGTTTATTTCGAAAATCCTCGAAAAAATTGTCGCACAGCAGCTAAATGAACTCTTAGTGTAACAATCTCTGTGAACCTTTTCAATCCGGTTTCAGGGCAAATCACTCTACGGAGACAGGTTACCCACATATGCGGTCCTCTCCAAGGTTTTTCATAGTCATTCACATCGAGGTCCTACTGGGGTGAGTTTTTCCTTGCCCTTATGTGGGCTCTGTACCGAGGATTTCGTTGTGGCTTGTGCAGCCCTTTGAGACACTTGTGATTTAGGGCTATATAAATAAACATTGATTAAAAATAAACATTGAGAAAATGTAATTCTGACTTACAGGTAATGTGTCTGTCTGTTCCCAAGGTGTACCTCACTGAAATATTCAGACCTTGACAAACTGGTTATCACACCCCGTGCTTTCTTTATTATTCCTAAAATAACAACCTATCTTGAGATGCTTTCAAGAGTAGGCTACACAATTCATGTGTCGGGCTCCTATCTCTTATTACAGTGCCTTTATTTGTAAATGTGTTATTTCTACATACAATGTAATTGTATGTTCTTTAGAAATGTGTTTTTGGTCTATGTCACAGGTGTCAAACTGAAGGTTAATCGATCGACCCCAGCTGCACTCGGGCGGAAAGCAGGGTGCTAGACAAGTCGCCACTTCATTGTAGGGCCAACACAGATAGACAGACAAACATTTACCATGACATGCACACACACAAGGCCAATTTAGTGTTGCCAATCAGCATATCCTCACATGCATGTCTTTGGAGGTTAGAGGAGGGCTGAGTACCCAGAGAGAACCCACGCAGTCATAGGTAGAACATGAAAACTCCACACAGAAATATTACAACCCAGGACCTTCTCATTGTGAGCCACGGGCGCTAACCACTGATAAGAAAATAGACCAACCCCAACTCCAACCCAGTTCTAACTATACAATACTTATGATGCAAATTTACAAAGCGATTGAGATAACATACAAATACAATACTTAATACTACTTAAATGCAATTATTCAAAAAAATAAAACAAGAATTAATAAAAGCAACAGTATCAATAATACTGATAACATTTGATTTATGTTTTTAATCCAGAAAATGATTCTGGAGCAAGTTATCCATCAACACTGTGGTACCATTTATGGTAATACACTGTAAAAACAACAACCGTAGGCTTTACCGCAAAAAACAGTGGTATTGTTTTACCATTTACAGCGATATACGTAAAAAACATTGTAAATTGTATGGTAAAATTCTGGCAACTGAGCAGTCAGTTTTATAATTTAGAGCTGTGTATGTAAAAAAATATATAATTCAAATAAATCGGCAATTGTGTAATAATATCATGAGGCAAATCCTTATACATTTATTTTCATATATTATTTATAAATTATTCACTGTTACAAATGGCCCCATATAACTGTGATATGGCCCTCAATGAAAACGACTTTGACACCCCTAGTCTATTTATTTTGTCAGAGTTACAAATGTCCTGATTTGCAACAGACATATGCCCACTGCACAGATTGCTGGTTCCCAGGAGGATATTAGACAATCAAAATTAAATAACAAATCTGAGCACATTAATACGATAACTAATATGATGCTTACCTGAGAGCTGCAGCCAAAAGTATTCCTCCTTTGTGACTCATCTGAACTGGAAGAACAGGAGAAAGCAGATTGTTGGTTCGAGATATAATATGAGGTCATTCATTTTATAAGTAGGGTGTAAAACGGGAGATTACTTAAGTGCGATTTATTTTAGAAAAGAGAGAACTATATTGAACTACAGAGCACTTATGTACGGGAATGTGAACGTTTTTCAGCCATTAGACATCAAACTTTCGGGGCAGCAATGCAGAGGAACACGGTGGCCGGCATTCCTCTGCACTAAAGAGTTTTCGCACTCTGAAGTCACACCCCATACCCATTTAAAAAAAAAACCACTTAGCAGGAATGTGTGTGTTACATAGTTGCACAAACATCACACTGTGCTACACCGGATCTCCCTCTCTCGCTCCCACACACAGTGCCAGATGTCTAAAAAAGGACATGATCCATGATATGTAAGAAGTGCAGGTGGAAAACATTCAGTTAAAGGGCGTGTTGCTTCTCTTCAATGGGTAATTATTGTCCATTGTTATTTCTGTGTGCGCACACACACACACACACACACACACACACACACACACACACACACACACACACACACACACACACACACACACACACACACACACACACACACACACACTAAATGTGCCACAAACAACAAACAATCCTATGACATCCGAGCTAAAAGGACCTTTCATATCTTTGAACTGCATTTCATGGGTGGAACGCTTTAAAGACATGTGATTATGTTTATATTTCCACTTTAACCTGAAACGTTTTCATAAAAGGACGGTGCCGTATTTTTCTATAACTGACGTTTCAGATGGCATATGATGGATTTTTGTTTTATTCTTAATGTTTTTTGGAAAATGATTCATTACGTTTGAATTAAAACGGGCAATTAATTATAACTGCAGTACAAATAAGTCTAATAATTATAATATAATATATTCAGGGATGTAAGTACCCTCTCAGAAAAAAAAAAAAAAATTAAGAGAGAAAAAGGAAAATACCTATCAGCAGAAAGTGCTGCCACACAAACCCGAAATACATTTTTGAAAATCAAGACTACATTTCCTGCAATTGGGTGCATTTCTACACTATATTTTACCTTTAGGTTTATCCTCATCGACCAACCTCTTTTGGTTGTCTTTTTGACACTTACATGTCCCATGTAATGTACCACAGAATGTTTATTTTTTTTTAGTAAATAGTATACCAACGGGCAGCACGGTGGTAGAGGGGTTAGTGCATCTGCCTCACAATACGAAGGTCCTGAGTAGTCTTGGGTTCAATCCCTGGCTCGGGATCTTTCTGTGTGGAGTTTGCATGTTCTCCCTGTGACTGCGTGGGTTCTCTCCGGGTACTCCGGCTTCCTCCCACTTTCAAAGACATGCACCTGGGGATAAGTTGATTGGCAACACTAAATTGGCCCTATTGTGTGAATGTTGTCTGTCTATCTGTGTTGGCCCTGCGATGAGGTGGCGACTTGTCCAGGGTGTACCCCGTCTTCTACCCGATTGTAGCTGAGATAGGCTCCAGCGCCCCCCCGCGACCCCAAAGGGAATAAGCGGTAGAAAATGGATGGATGGATGGTTTACCAACATTCTTGTTATTAACATTTTATGGTAAAATTCTATAACATGCATGCAGAGGACTCAGAAAATGTTTCCCATTTGGCAACGTTATCCTGTAGCCACGCCCCCCTCCAGTAATATACTTCCGGTGTTGTCACCTCGGTTTACACTCCGTCACGTCAAAAATATACCTTCTTGCTGGCTACTAATAAATACTAACAGTAATAATAATTTATAATAACATTATTATTATTATTATTATTAATAACTAGATGAAGCAATTTCTGATGGAATGTAGAATTAATGTAAGAATAGTTTGAATGTAAAAATGGATTGAATGTTGAAATGGTTTAAATGGAGAAATTGTTTAATTGAATAAAAGGTTTGAATGTTGACGAGCTGATCCTGAACTGATATGCTAATGGGCTGTAGAAATGGTTTGAAGGTTAAAATAGTTTAAAAGTTAAAAATGGTTTGAATGGTGAAGAGCAGAAGTTGTACTGAAATGTAGTATGAATCTTGAAATGCTATCTGTTGGTAGAGCGAGATGGGTTAGCATACGTCAAAGAGGGTATAAAGTAACAGAATATATGATTATTAGCTCTAAATGTAAAAAAAAAAGGCTAAAATGCTGGTATACAAAGTTAGCATACTAACTTTGGGTACAGCTAACATACTTCTAAGATGGTGACAAGTAACTAAATTCATGTTATTTGATTGAAAAGTACACAGTTAACTTAAATGCAAGCAACAAAATGTTAGCAATGCTGACAATAGCATGATAACAGGGGAACAGCTAGCATACTCTTAACATAGCACCAAGTAACAAAACCTATAATTATTATCTTAAAACACATAAAACTAGCAAAAATTCTAGCATATAACGTTAGTGTGCTGTTATAATGCTAACATTACCATGCCAACAGATGAAGGGCGAGCAAATCTTTAAGATGGCACCAAAAAACAGAATCCATGAAGATACGGTTAAAAAGTACAAAATTAGCTGAAATGGGAGCATAAAACGTTAGCATGCTAACATTAGAATGGTGACAGGGGAACAGCTAACATACTTCTAAGGTGGCACCAAGTAACGAAAACCATGATTATTTGGTTAAAAAGTATGAAATTAGCTAAAATGCTAATATAACACTTTAGTATGCTAACATTAACATGCTAACAGGGGAGCAGCTATGATGCTTTTAAGATGGCACCAAGTGACAATGATTATTAGGGTAAAAAGGATAAAATTAGCTAAAATCCTAGCATAAATCCTTGGCATGCTAATTTTAGCATGGTAACCGTGGAATAGCTAGCATACTTCAAAAATGGCGCCTTGTAACTCAATTCCTAATTATTAGATTAAAAGGCACAAAATTAATTAAAATGCTAGCATAAAATGTTACCATGCCAATGTTACCATGTTAACATTGACATGCTAACAGGGAAACAGCTAGCATACTTCTAAAATGGCGCCAAGTAACAAAATCCATGATTATTAGGGTAAAAAGTATAACATTAGCTAACATGCTAGCATAAAACAGTAGCATGCTAAAATTAACATGGTAATAGCATATTTCCAAGATGTTTTCAAACAACTAAAGCCATGATAAAATGTTCATGCATGTTCCTTACATGTTAGCAAGCTAACGTTAACATGCTAATATTAGCATGCTAACATTAACATGCTTACAGGGGACAGGAATTGTTTGAATTGGTTGAAAAATGCGGAAATTGTGGGAGTTTAAAAAAAATTGCCTATTCATTTTCAATGGCGAAAATGTCTCGGAAAAGTGGGAATTCTAGGAAATTTGGGAATTTTTTGAAATATGTTGAAGAAGTCCCAACACTTCCTGTATGGGCTGAACATTTTGAAGTTGGAATGGTGTGAATTGGATGAACAGAGATGAAGTTATGCTGAGCCAAAAAATGGCGGAATAGGAATAATAATAATAAAAAATAGATGAAAAATGGTGTAAAGTCTTATATAACAATAATAATAATAATAATAATAATAATAATAATAATAATAATAATAATAATAACTAACAATGTCCGAAATTCAATCACCTGAAATATGATTAGCAGCAAAAGTGGACAGCCGTCAACGTTGTGGCTCGGAGGCGACAACAAGCAAGCTCGCTCAATGGTTAGCTCACTAACGAGCTTGTTTCGGTCCTCCTGGTCGTCTTTCCATCCTGCAACTCAGTGCGGCCTTTCGGCAAGAGAAACAGCGAGTACCTGTGGCTGAGGCAAGTGTTCAACAAATTTTGTTTGGATCGTATTTTTGTTTATATTTCATCTAAAAAACGCGGAAGTAATATTTTGACGTGAAAATTAATTTTTTAAAAGGTGGATTTCCGCGTTTTTGTGGACATTTAACATGCCTGTACATTAGCATAGTAATAAAAAAGGGATTATCTAACTTTAGAAGGGACACATATTACAATATGGCTACCTAAAAAATGCATACAGTAGAACATCGATTTACGAACCCTTTATTGTACAAACCACAGACCAAATAAAAATGTGCTTTTTGTACAAACTTCGTTTCAGTGTACGAACGTTTCTACCACCTGCACAGCCGTTTTATGGTGGGTGATCTCCAGTGTTCATTCAGTCAGCACAGCATTGCTGTCGTCAGCTACTGTGCTATTTTCTGTGCTTTGTAAATGTTTTTTTAGCCTCTTTTACAGCCTTTTTCTAGTTTAGTTAGCTCAGAAAATAAAGCAATGGACAACGATGTGTAATTTGAAACATTCAGGAAGTATCCACAGCGTTTTCGGCACTGCCTTCCCCCACCCTTCTGCTGCACGCCAAGAATATTAACCGACAAGGCAAAGTTAATTTTATTTTTTATTCACAATCATCAGAACGACCTGGCTGTAAAAGTTAGAGTTTTGTGATTTCAAAGCGTGAGTGCACCACAGGGCTATTCATGTTTACATTGTTTCTTATGGAAAAAATTGCTTCAGTATTTGAACTTTTCTCTTCACAAACCCTGTTCAAGAACCAATAAAGATCATAAATTGAGGTTCCACTGTAATATCTCATATTGATGAACTGATTGGCCAAGATACGCATGACATCCGGTATTCTGTGCATACTGTTTCTGTGCACTTACAACCAAAATCCATAATTTTTTTTACAGTGCTGACTGCCCTACTGACACACAACCATGCAGAATGTTGCAAGGATGTGTGTATGACAAAAACATTCCATGCTCACCCATGTAGACACAAGTCTTTCTTTCTCTTGAGTCTGAGCTCGGATTTGTTCAGGTCCAGGTTGTTAGAGAGTCTTAACAGGACACAGGGGGTATATCTGGGTCCACTGCTGTGGTCCACCACTTGTCTTTGTCTGTCTGCAGTAATTACTTGTGCTGTAATGGAATCAGAGGAATTGCTTGGTTAAATTGAACTGTTGATGACAAAACCACTGCTCAAAAGAATAAAAAGGCAATGCAACCATGTTTCCTTCTTTTTTTCTGGTTGAGCACTGACTAGTTGTTCTAATAAGGCAAATAACTGCATATGTAGCACCAGTGGCGTGTTTATGATGTGGCCTGGGGTGGCACGTGCCATCCCAAGAATCCGATAGGTCACCCCAATCAGAGGTGGAATGATTTGAAACATTTAAACATCGAAGGAAAGCACCCGGCGCGCACATATCCTGCGGGTGGTGGTCAAGGCTGCCTTAATGCAAAGGCTTACTTGGGCTGAAACACAGGGGCCCAAACCAATCAGGGGCCCCCAATTTTGACGGCGGAATGCATTAATTGGTGTTTATAGCTGTTAACCACAAACAGCTCAGCCTCGTCTAGCGATTGTGTACTTGTCTTGCAAGAAGATTCACTCCATACTTGGTGGTGGTAAGCTACTTTAGTAGTTACAGCTCCCCCAGGGTAGACTGACCTTTTTATGGGTGCAGGCCCTGGAAAAAAAAATATTCCAACGCTGGCCGGACTGATAAAATCATGGCATAAGAATTTAAAAATAAGACAACTTCAAAATATTTTTTTCTTTGTTTTACTATGGCCAAAAATAGAACAAACACATTCTTAACATGTATATATCACAACTAATCCTCTTGGCAAAACACTTAAAGTTAGTTATGGGGCGGCACAGCTCGGTTAGTAGAGCAGCCGTGCCAGCAACTTGAAGGTTCCAGGTTCGATTCCCGGTTCCGCCATCCTAGTTACTGCCTTTGTGTCCTTGGGCAAGACACTTTACCCACCTGCTCCCAAGTGCCACACACACTGGTTCAAATGTAACTTCGATATTGGGTTTCACTATGTAAAGCGCTTTGAGTCACTAGAGAAAAGTGCTGTATAAATATAATTCACTACACTTCAATTCACTTAAGTATTCTGGGTTAAAAATAGGTGCAAAGCAATTAAACTTTAAGCACTTCCTGTTCAGCTATGTCGTGTTGGCAGTTCACCATTAAAGACGTGTTTGGAAAAAGTTTCCTCAAACTGCCACATGGGTAAAATCCACAACTGCCACAATTTACCATCATTCAAATATTACAATTATAGTATTATCAAAACAATTGTCAAAAAATTACACCATGGTACCCGAATTATATTTAACATAACTACAAACTTAACCAATGTGAGCATGGTAGATTTAAGCAAAAAATAAAATAGAACAAACAAATGTAGAAACACACATTTTTACAATGGAGTTCAGTGTGCACATCATGCCGTCAACCAATTGCAACTGCACGGAACTCTAACGACAAAAATGATGGTCAAGCTGACTTTAAGTCTTTGCATCTTACCATTTCGTTATTTTATCCGTTGACTGGATAATTTACAATAAAATAAGGTAATGGTGTGTCGCTACAGCATTAGTCTGCCGCCAGCCACAACAGGAGCAGCTGATTGCTTTCACCTGCGCTGATTGGAGTAGCGGCAGCCAATCTACAGGGCGCTCAAAGTCAGCTGACATGTCATCTTAAACAGCGAGATGTGTGAAGTGCGTTACACCTGAATTGCTATTGAGATAGCTCATGTTAATTTGGAACAATTTCCCTTGTGGATCATTAAGTTTGTCTAAGTCACATTGGACACATTTAGAACAGCGGTTTCTTTCATTAAAAAACTGCAACTCATTTTTATACTTAGCAAAATTATGTTGCGGGCCGCAGGGCGGATTAAACCTGTTCGCGGGTCGTACCTTTGACACCCTTAGGATCATACAGTACATTGCATGGCAGATGTTTTGTTGCATCTCCCAGGAGTCAAGAATGCTGAGGGTATACAAGGAGTCAGGCCATTATGCCACTAGTAGTTGGCAACGAAACACTGACTGCTGTTGATTGACTCTGGGTTCCTTCTTAATGCTTAATCAGGCGGGAGTGTGTTAAAGTTAAGTACCAATGATTGTCACACACACACTAGGTGTGGTGAAATTTGTCCTTCAGCACTTTCCTGGGGAAGACAGAAATGTATGCTATTGACAGTCTGTTCCCCAGACCTGAAAGATGTTTGATACAGTTCCCCAATATTGTAGTCTGTCAAATCATTGTGTCCAATCTTCATATTACCATACAATCATTTTGTCAATTGAGTTTCACCACTACAATTTACATAGTATGATTGATACATTTTAGATGTTTATTAATCGACAGCATTCACATTTTTTTGTGGCTAAACAGTCCTAAATGCTGGTGGCAGGAGTCAGAAGTGTGTGATTTACCTGAGGGTGTTCCCTCCTGCGTGACTGCTCGGCAGCAACAGAGCTGTAGACGTAGATTTTCAAGCCCATTCTCCGATCTGCAAAGTCAAATCAATGTAAATATTCAATCAATTGTTTATTAATGTTTGTAATAAATAATGAGAAGTTTTGCAGTATGCAGAATTGCATGGCTGCAGGTTGTGATGGTTGTACAGTGGATCCCCACAAATTCACAGAATTTGATTAAGATTGTTTTATTTTATTTTATTTTCTTTACAGAAAATATCTCAGTCACCCAATATCTAATAATTTGTAAATATTTAATAACCGTAAGAACATCTCTCATTCACTTGCAAACATCCTGCACCTTCTCAGGATTTTGCAAGACACTTAATCAGAAGATCAGAATCAGAAGAGTTTTTCTTGCCATTGTTTGAGAAAGGGTTCACAAACTAGGCATTTTACTTGGCGCAATAGTGCAACATAAAACACATATAACACAGAATAAAATAACATGAGCTGTAACTGAGCTATCATATCTTGTTATTGTTCATGTGTCTGATGGCCGAGGGGAAAAAACTGTTCAGGTGGCGGGAGGTGTGGTTCTGGATGGACCGTAGTCTCCTGCCTGAGGGGATAGGGGAGAATAGTTTGTGTTCAGGGTGAGAAAAGTCAGCTGTGATCCGACCCACACGCCTCCTGGTCCTGGAAGAGAACAGGTCCTGGAGGGGTAGGAGTTTGCAGCCAATCACCTTCTCAGCAGCACGTACCATGCGCTGCAGTCGATACTTGTCGGGACTGTGGCGCCGGGGAACCACACGGTGATGGAGGAGGTGAGGATGGACTCGATGATTGCTGAGTAGAACTGCAGCAGCATCTTGGTGGGCACCTTCAGTTTTTTCAGCTGCCGCAGGAAGTACATCCTCTGTTGGGCCTTCTTGATGAGGGAGCTGATGGTCGGCTCCCACTTGAGGTCCTGGGTGATGGTGGTGCCCAAGAAACGGATGGAGTCCACAATGGAGACGGGGGTAGGAGAGTCAATCAGGGTGAGGGGGGATGGTGGGGCTTTGACTTTCCTGAAGTCCAAGATCATCTCCACTGTTTTCTGGGCGTTCAGCTCCAGGTTGTTGAGGCTGCACCAGGATGCCAGCCGGTTCACCTCTCTCCTGTAGGCGGACTCGTCGCCATCTGAGATGAGCCCGATGAGAGTAGTGTCATCCGCAAACTTGAGCAGCTTTACCGACTGGTGAATGGAGGTGCAGCAGTTTGTGTACAGGAACAAAAAGTACACTTTAATTTAGTGTTGTTTTGATATGTCATCTTGGTGACATCATTCACAAAAGTGCACTTATAGCTTGTTTTAAAATGTCT
Organism: Nerophis lumbriciformis; assembly: GCF_033978685.3. NCBI lineage: Eukaryota > Metazoa > Chordata > Actinopteri > Syngnathiformes > Syngnathidae > Nerophis > Nerophis lumbriciformis. Next base: position 22,459,818 of record NC_084554.2, on the reverse strand, counting down.
CTGACGATCTTGCACTTTCTGTTTTGAAATGACATGAATGTTTGTGCCACTGCTTAATAACTGTTTGATAAATACAGTTTTGGTAAATTGACTTAGTTGTGATTTCCCTCTCTGCATGAAAGTTAAAAAAATGAGCATATATTAATGCAGTATGAACAAGAATGTTTTAATGCAGACACATAGAATCCTCATACTGGTGTGATTATATGCATCAAGTCTTCATTCAAGGCTAAGGCAAAATATCGAGATATATATCGTGTATCGTGACATGGCCTAAAAATATCGAGATATTAAAAAAAGGCCATAGCGGAATCCAATCTTACAAACACAACCATCACTTTTATTGCAAATGTTGTTTTGAAATCAGAGGACATGCCGACGTCAAGCCAACAGAAGAGTTTGGAGGAGGAGAAGCAAGCTATTGTTGTCGGGAGTAAACAATGGCAATCAAAGGGATGGGCAGTGTTATTGTAGCGGAATCCAATCTGACAAACGCCACCGTCCCCTTTTATTGCAAATGCTGATCCACAATCAGAGTCAACATCAAGCTAACAGGAGGGTTTTGAGGGGGAGGGGCGAGCTGGCGTAGCAAACTATTCCGCCTCGACGCAACAGCATAACCCAGACTTTATTAGAGTTTTGTGTACCATCCACAGGAATAAAATACCTTAAAAGGTGAAGTCATACACAAAATGCACATCTTCTTATACAAAGCTTGTCTTCTTTTTAAAGTAATTAGTCACATGACAAGAAAAACTAAGCAAAAATGTTGTATATATTCCATCACCATAGCACTGAAACAATTCACGTTATTTACATTGCGTTGTTGCACATTGTTATAGTTTGCGGGGTAATTAGTCTGATGTTTTGTATTGTATAGAGAGCATTTTGTTATTTGCAGTCCCCCCCCTTTCTGCTTTTGACCCAGTGAATAGAATACAGCCTCATAAATCCCTGTGCTGTATCAGCTTCTTTTTCATGTAATCAGTGATAAGCGGCGGTTATATCATCCATATCGCGCCACGCTTTCTTTGACACAACGCAAGCGCAGCTTACACACCCACACAAATCGCTGCTAAAGCATGCATATGATGGATCTAAGTGTGCATGACAACACAACAAAGATAAGGAATTAATACAAAGACAAACTTGCAGGCAACAATTGTTCCTTAAACACACCGTTACAGAAAGATAGTCTTTTTTTTTTAATTTTTTTTTTTTAACAGCTGTTCCTGTGAGGACATGAAACAGGAAGCCAGCACCCAGGGGTCACATGAACATTCAAATAAATTATAGCTGCTCATTAACCTCTCTTGTTACAATATTATCATGCCATGCTGCTCAAATACGACTGGCATGACCTGACAGGAGGAACATCACCATGCAGGTTTAGTGCCAAGCTGTCAGCACACCTTTCATGTATATGTTCTGGATTCTGATGTTTCTGCAGGCCATTTGAAACAATCAAAACACATCACAAATAAACATTCAGGCTTAACATACCAGTAATAAACCCAAGACAGTGGACTACATCTAGTTTACAGTATATATCTTTGTGTTTCAAGTGGCAAGAAATCTAATTAATTTCAAGTTTTACTCATAATTAACTCATTTCTACTTAGGATTGATCTGTGCAACTAAAGCACATGATGAAGCACACAGAATGTTAACTTGTGACAACAATTCAAGTTTTTATCGTTACATTAGACATTTTCTCTCTATATTTTTTGCTAGACGGTATTATTCCTCCATTTTTGCTTACTTTTTTTGGGTGCTGCATGCCGATAAAATAATAAACCATGGGGTATAAACTTTGGACCACTGCAACACATCTTTATAATATTGTACCTTTTATGATGCATATCTTTTGTTTACACGCCAACTGTGTTTAAAGCTAACTATGTTGAAAAAAGTTTATGTATTCCTTAACCGTTTTTAGCAATCCAAACCACACACAAAAATGCTCCAACACCACAAAACTGGTGCTGTCAAAGGACACATTTTTTTATTTTTTTTTAAATCATCCGCAGTTACGATAAAGGAGCATGTACAGGCAAAATAAATTGCGCGATTAATCTGCGTATATAGAAGATTAATGCAACATTTTCTTTTTTTAGATCAATCACGAATGACCTCATTTTTTTGACAGTCCTATTTAATAAAACACAGGCAGCAAACAGCAAAAAGCATATGAAAACCTCTCAACCCAAACAACTGAACGAGATAAATGCTGCAAGTTCGCTGAACAAAATAGAAGTTAGCTAGGCTACCAGGAAGGTTGCCAGGCCCCGAGAAGTACACGTTACAAGTTCCTGAACCCCAATGATACTTTTGTTATTGTGACAGAGATATATGGTAAGAAATATTGCACGATGATCTAGAACAGTGGTTTTCAAACTTTTTTCACCAAATACCACCTCAGAAAACACTTGGCTCTCCAAGTACCACCTTAAAGACCACCATTAAAAAGCAGTAGCGCAGTAAGTCTAAGTATTCATTAAAAACAAGGCAGAGGTTTTATTTACCGAGTATATTATATATGTTTGGCCACCGTAACTTTACACACAATGCACAAACATCATCAACAATTATACTCATATACAGTACATATTTGCAGACTTCTTTGGCGTGCCACTAGATAAAGCCCGCGTACCACTAGTGGTACACGAACCACAGTCTAGAAGTTACATGTGATTAAATAGTTTACATAATATGAATGACAATTATTGATTGGGCTATGCGATCAGAGGTATATAGTACAGTATATTCCTGATTGTTCACTGTTGTTTTTTGTTGACCAAAACATAAATAAGGACTTCTACAACGTGGCATGCACATTATCAGGACTGTGCAAACTATGTCACCGTTTGTTTTGATGCTTCCAGACTGATGACAAATAGTTATCTTTGACAGGCTCGTTAGGCTGAAACATTGTGTTTGTGAGGTATGTCGGCTCATGGCTTGAGGTCCGCTTGTGGGTGTGTGCTGCTTTCAGCAACTAACACTTACATAACCACAATGATCCTGCCTGAACTAAAAGTGTGGGTGTGTACACAACACGGACAAACACATAACTGAGATGTTCCCGCAACTGCAAATGAATTACACCCTAAATGTCTTGCATCCAAAAGGATCTTAATGCCATTGCCATGATTGAAATGGGCAGCACCAGACTTGTTTTTTAAACAGCCACACCCTTACTTTGTCACACTTAAAGCAAACTTTAAAGCTTCCAGCATGTAAATAGGCTTATTCCAATGTATGCAGCCTGTGTATCCGAGGTGATAGCTCTGTTACACATCTGAAAGTGTATGGAGATCACTCCATACACAACAACAACTTAAACTTAAACCAAATATATACTGCTTACTGTTTGACAAACTCATTATGTAATTCACTGACCCATTCTTTACATTTTGAAAAATTCAAGGAACATGGTTGTCATATCAGCACACACGAGAAACGTGAGAGATTTTAAATGTTCTATTCAAAACAATGTAAATGAAACAAAATGCAATAAAACTGACATTTTAAGTTATAATTCCCAAATACAAAAAACAATTGACCCCAAAAGGGACAAGTGGTAGAAAATGGATGAATGGATGGAATTTGCAAAAAATGCAAAAGCTTTTTTTAACATCACTCGCCGAATACAATTCCAAATCCTTGTTAGTTGACCCGTAACAAACTGTAAATGATAAATAGATTTCCAGTTTCCACGCCGAATTGCTTAAAATGACCATTTGCATTATGTCGAGGCATTTTTAGAAAATCTACTGAATATATTCGAGCTCCATGGATCGGTTGAACATTTAAACATGACGTTGTTGAACGCAATTTAGCACCACTAATCGCTAGGTCCTCAACAAGGAAACTACAACATGAATAGACATGAACAATAACACGAGTAAAATCAAGTGTTGGAATGTGTTTATATGATAATAAAACAACAGACATATGTGCTAGAATGTATTTTGTATGATAATAAAAATAGGTGTTGGCTCGAATATATTTTGGACCCACCTTGTAGTTGTAACTTGTGCTTCCCTGAGTGTTTCTCCTCCAACTGTCAGCTCCAAATGTCTTGTGTCACTTATTGACATTCTACTTGAACCGGTTCAAGTCCTCTTCGCGATCCAGATTGGCGAGACAGCACATCTTCAACACACGAGTGTGAAATTCACAATTACAGTGTGAACACAAAGCGTATATGTCAATGCCAAGAGCCCAACTGGTCAAAGTTAGCAAAGTTAGCACCTGCTGGCCAAGTATGGGTAGGCGAAACCGCAGCTAGTGGTGTCGACCTGATACCAAGTAAATCCAGGTTCTGATGCCGATACTTGTGATTTAAATATTTTCAATATCATTGAATGATTTTGGGACTTTCGCATTTATTTTTGTGATCACCAATCAAAATAAAACACAACAATTTTAAGATTTGTGTACAAATTTACCAACACCTTTTTGCTTTGTGGGGTACATTGATGCCAAGCAGGGGCGTCACTAGCTTTTACGGACAGGGGGGTTTAGCCCCCAGGAGATGCACAGGATGCGAGCGAACGTAGCGCACGAGCACAAAACTGCACTGGGTTTTTCTTATATATATATATATATATATATATATATATATATATATATATATATATATGAAATACTTAATATGTATATGTATGTATATATATATATATATATATATATATATATATATATATATATATATATATATATATATGAAATACTTAATATGTATATGTATGTGTATGTATATATATATATATATATATATATATATATATATATATATATATATATATATATATATATATATATATGAAAGACTTAAAGGTATACTATTGTTGTGGATCATGTTGACTATTGGTCCTCCTAATTGTCAATAATTCTGGTGATGTTACGTAAGGACGACATATATATATATATATATATATATATATATATATATATATATATATATATATGTATATATATATATATGTATATATATATATATATATATATATATAAATCAGAGGTCTCAAGGTTGGCAAGTATGATACATATATATATATCATACTTGCCAACCTCTGATTTCATATAAGAAATACTTGACTTTCAGTGAATTATAGGTGTATATATATATATATATATATATATATATATATATATATATATATATATATATATATATATATATATATCCATCCATCCATTTTCTACCGCTTATTCCCTTCGGGGTCGCGGGGGGCGCTGGAGCCTATCTCAGCTACAATCGGGCGGGAGGCGGGGTACACCCTGGACAAGTCGCCACCTCATCACAGGGCCAACACAGATAGACAGACAACATTCACACTCACATTCACACACTAGGGCCAATTTAGTGTTGCCAATGCCCAGGTGCATGTCTTTGGAGGTGGGAGGAAGCCGGAGTACCCGGAGGGAATATATATATATATATATATATATATATATATATATATATATATATATATATATATATATATATATATATATATATATATATAAAAAAGAGAAATACTTGAATTTTAGTGTTCATTTATTTACACATATACACACACATAACACTCATGTACTCATTGTTGAGTTAAGGGTTGAATTGTCCATCCTTGTTCTATTCTCTGTCACTATTTTTCTAACCATGCTGAACACCCTCTCTGATGATGCATTCTGTTTCGTCTCCTTGTTGTGTGCGCAGTTGTGCACTGCACTCTCTAAAAGCCATAGATGTTATTGTCACATATGCATGTACAGTAGATTGCAGTATTGTCCTGTTTAAGAGTGTCACAACATTGCTGTTTACGGCAGACGAACTGCTTTACGGTAGACAAAAACGTGACTGCTGTTGTTGCGTGTTGTTGCCGCGCTGGGAGGACGTTAATGAAACTGCCTAACAATAAACCCACATAAGAAACCAAGAACTCGCCCTCGATCATTCTACAGTTATAACGTCATTGGGCAGGCACACTGTTTATATTGTGGGAAAGTGGACGTGAAAACAGGCTGTCGACAACTCACTCAGGTCCGCATGGAGCTGGAGGGGGCGTGGCCTCCATCTCCGCCTGAATTTCGGGAGATTTTCGGGAGACAATTTGTCCCGGAAGGTTTTCGGGAAAGGCGCTGAATTTCGGGAGTCTCCCGGAAAATCCGGGAGGGTTGGCAAGTATGCTAAAAATGCCTGTAATATTGTATCTATGTGAGTTTTACTAGAATCAGGCGTTTTGGTAAGGTTTAAAAATACAAAAACTAGGTTTTACTCATAATGACAGTATAACTGCCACGCGCAATATGACAGTTATTTAAACAAAACTCCTAAACCACACATGAAAAATGTCTAAAAAGGCAGAAATAATGAATCCTTGTGAGCTTTACTCGAAACATATGCTTTTTTAAGGCTTGCAAACACAAAAAGCAGTTTTTTTACTCAATATGACAGTAATGTTCTTAAAATCCTGAGATGGTGCGAAAAAAGCAATAAAAATGTATTCCAACATAATCCCTAAACCAAACATGCAAAATGTCTAAAAATGCCTGTAATATTGAATATATGTGAGAATTACTGGAATCAGTTGCTTTTGTAAGGTTTGCAAATACAAAAATTAGGTTTTACACATAATGACAGTATAACTGCCACCCTCAATATGACAGTTATTTAAAGATAACACCTAAACCACACATGCAAAATGGCTAATAATGTCTAGAGAAATGTATCTTTGTGAGTTTTACTGGAAAAAAAATATTTTGTAAGGTGTGCAAAGACACAAGTTTGTGTTTTTACTCAATATGGCAGTATAGCTGTCATACTAAATATTCAATTTATATAAACATAACTCCAAAACCAAACATGCATTATGTCTAAAAATGCCTGTAATATTGTATCTATGTGAGTTTTACAAGAATCAGTTGTTTTTGTAAGGTTTGCAAATACAAAAATTGGGTTTTACTCACTATGACAGTATACTGTCACCTTCAATATGACAGTTATTTAAACATAACTCCTAAACCACACATGAAAAATGGCTAATAATGCCTGAAATAATGCATCATTGGGAGTTTTACTCAAAACGTATGCTTTTTTAAGGCTTGCAAACACAAAAAGTAGTTTTTTACTCAATATGACCGTAATATTCTTAAAATGTTGAGATAATGCAAAAAAAGCAATTAAAATGTATTCAACATAATTCCTAAACCAAACATGCAAAATGTCTAAAAATGCCCGTAATATTGAATATATGTGAGAATTACTGGAATCAGTTTTGTAAGGTTTGCAAATACAAAAATTAGGTTTTACACATAATGACAGTATAACTGCCACACTCAATATGACAGTTATTTAAACATAACTCCTAAACCACACATGGAAAATGACTAATAATGCCTAGAGAAATGTATCTTTGTGAGTTTTACTGGAAAAACAATATTTCGTAAGGTTTGCAAAGACACAAGTTTGTTTTTTTACTCAATATGGCAGTATAACTGTCATACTAAATATGAAAAATATATAAACATAACTCCAAAACCAAACATGTATTATGTCTAAACATTCCTTTAATATTGTATCTATGTGAGTTTTACAAAAATCAGTTGTTTTTGTAAGGTTTTCAAATACAAAAATTGGGTTTTACTAACTATGACAGTATACTGCCACACTCAATATGACAGTTATTTAAACATAACTCAATATGACAGTAATGTTCTTAGAATCCTGAAAAAAATGCGAAAAAAGCAATAAAAATGTATTCAAACATAACTCCTAAACAATACATGCAAAATGGCTAATAATGCCTGGAGAAATGTATCTTTGTTAGTTTTACTAGAAAAAATATATTTTTTAAGGTTTGCAAAGACACAAGTTAGTTTTTTTATTCAATATGACAGTATAACTGTCATACTAAATATGAAAGTTATTTAAACATAACTCCAAAACCAAACATACAATCTGTCTAAAAATGCCTGTAAAATTGAATCTATGTGAGTTTTACCAGACTCAGGTATCTTAGTAAGATTTACAAATACAAAAATTTGGTTTTACTCATAATGACAGTAAAACTGCCACACTCGATATGACAGTTATTTAAACATAACTCCTAAACCACACATGCAAAATGGCTAATAATGCCTGAAGAAATTTATTTTTGTGAGTTTTACTGGAAAAAATATTTTGTAAGGTTTGCAAAGACACAAGTTAGTTTTTTTTACTCAATATGACAGTTTAACTGTCATACTAAATATGAAAGTTATATAAACATAACTCCAAAACCAAACACGCATTATGTCTAAAAATGCCTGTAATATTGTATCTATGTGAGTTTTACTAGAATCAGTTGCTTTTGTAAGGTTTGCAAATACAAAATATGGGGTTTACTCACTATTACACAAACAGTATGACAGTTATTTAAACATATTACTAAACCACACATGCAAAATGGCTAATAATGCCTGGAGAAATGTATTTTTGTGAGTTTTATTAGAAAAAATATATTTTTGTGAGGTTTGCAAAGACACACATTAGTTTTTTTACTCAATATGACAGTATAACTGTCATGCTAAATTCATCCATCCATCCATTTTCTTCCGCTTATCCGAGGTCGAGTTGCGGGGGCAGCAGCCTAAGCAGAGAAGCCCAGACTTCCCTCTCCACAGCCACTTCGTCCGGCTCTTCTCGGGGGATCCCGAGGCGTTCCCAGGCCAGCCGGGAGACATAGTCTTCCCAATATGTCCTGGGTCTTCCCCGTGGCCTCCTGCCGGTCGGACTTGCCCTAAACACCTTCCTCGGGAGGCGTTCGGGTGGCATCCTGAGCAGATACCCGAACCACTTCATCTGGCTCCTCTCAATGTGGAGGAGCAGCGGCTTTACTCTGAGTTCCTCCCGGATGACAGAGCTTCTCACCCTATCTCTAAGGGAGAAACCCGCCACCCGGCGGCGGGAACTCATTTGGCCGCTTGTACTAGTGATCTTGTCCTTTCGGTCATAACCCAAAGCTCATGACCATAGGTGAGGATGGGAACAAACAAACCCCGTTTCCATATGAGTTGGGAAATTGTGTTATATGTAAATATTAACGGAATACGATGATTTGCAAATAATTTTCAACCCATATTCAGTTGAATATGCTACAAAGACAACATATTTGATGTTGAAACTGATAAAAAAAAAGTTTTCGCAAATAATCATTAACTTTAGAATTTGATGCCACAGCAACACATGACAAAAAAGTTGGGAAAGGTGCCAATAAATACTGATAAAGTTGAGGAATGCTCATCAAACACTTATTTGGAACATCCCACAGGTGTGCAGGCTAATTGGGAACAGGTGGGTGCCATGATTGGGTATAAAAACAGCTTCCCAAAAAATGTTCAGTCTTTCACAAGAAAGGATGGGGCGAGGTACACCCCTTTGTCCACAACAATTAGTTGTACAATTAGTCAAACAGTTTAAGAACAACGTTTCTCAAAGTGCAACTGCAAGAAATTTAGGGATTTCAACATCTACGGTCCATAATATCATCAAAATGTTCAGAGAATCTGGAGAAATCACTCCACTTAAGCGGCATGGCCGTAAACCAACATTGAACGACCGTGACCTTCGATCCCTCAGACGGCACTATATCAAAAACCGACATCAATCTCTAAAGGATATCACCACATGGGCTCAGGAACACTTCAGAAAAACACTGTCACTAAACACAGTTCGTCGCTACATCTGTAAGTGCAAGTTAAAGCTCTACTATGCAAAGCGAAAGCCATTTTTTAACAAGATCCAGAAACGCCGAGATCATCTAAGATGGACTCATGCAAAGTGGAAAAGTGTTTAGTGGTCTGACGAGTCCACATTTCAAATTATTTTTGGAAATATTCGACATCGTGTCATCCGGACCAAAGGGGAAGCGAACCATTCAGACTGTTATCAATGCAAAGTTCAAAAGCCAGCATCTGTGATGGTATGGGGGTGCATTAGTGCCCAAGACATGGGTAACTTACACATCTGTGAAGACACCATTAATGCTAAAAGGTACATGCAGGTTTTGGAACAACATATGCTGCCATATAAGCGCCGTCTTTTTCATGGACGCCCCTGCTTATTTCAGCAAGACAATGCCAAGCCACATTCAGCACGTGTTACAACAGCTCATATGGGAACAGGGTTTGTAGATCGACCGGTAAATTGAGAGCTTTTCCTTCTGGCTCAGCTCAACGGATCAATATAGCGTCCTCATTACTGAAGACGCCGCACCGATCCGCCCGTGGATCTCACGATCTACTCTTCCCTCACTCGTGAACAAGACACCTAGGCGGGGGCGCCGCTAGGGATTTTGGGCCCCATGAACCGATCTAATGAGAGCTGAAGATCTTGGCCAGTTAAAGCCATCAGGACCACATAATCTGCAAAAAGCAGAGACCTAATCCTGCAGCCACCAAACCGGATCACCTCAACGCCATGACTGCGCCTAGAAATTCTGTCCATAAAAGTTATGAACAGAATCGGTGACAAAGGGCAGCCTTGGCGGAGTCCAACCCTCACTGGAAAGGGGTCCGACGTACTGCCGGCAATGCAGACCAAGCTCTGACACTGATCATACAGGGAGCGACCCGCCACAATCAGACAGTCCGATACTCCATACTCTCTGAGCACTCCCCACAGGACTTCCCGGGGGACACAGTCGAATGCCTTCTCCAAGTCCACAAAGCACATGTCGACTGGTTGGGCAAACTTCCATGCACACTCAAGGACCCTGCCGAGAGTACAGAGCTGGTCTACCGTTCCACGACCAGGACGAAACCACACTGTTCGTCCTGGATCCGAGGTTCGACTATCCGGCGTAGCCTCCTCTCCAGTACACATGAATAGACCTTACGGGGAAGGCTGAGGAGTGTGATCATGAAAGTCAATCATGGAATGCGGCCGAGGGTGTCCTGGTGCCAAGTGCACATATGGACACCCTTATGTTTGAACATTGTGTTTGTTATGGACAATCCGTGACGAGCACAAAAGTCCAATAACAAAGCACCACTTGGGTTCAGATCCGGGTGGCCATTTTTCCCAATCACGCCTCTCCAGGTTTCACTGTCATTGCCAACATGAGCGTTGAAGTCATCCAGCAGAACAAGGGAATCACCCAAGGGAGCACTCTCCAGTACTCCCTCAAGGGAATCCAAAAAGAGTGGGTACTCTGAGCTGCTGTTTGGTGCGTAAACACAAACAACAGTCAGGACCCGTCTCCCAACCCAAAGGCGGAGGGAATCTACCATCTCGTCTACTGGGTTGAAGTCCAATGTGCAGGTTTTGAGCCGGGGGGCAACAAGAATTGCCACCCCAGTGGCAATTCATTGCTTGCAACGCCAGAGTGGAAGAGAGTCCAGCCCCTCTCGAGAGAACAGGTTCCAGAGCACTTGCTGTGCGTCGAAGTGAGTCCAACTATATCTAGCCGAAACTTCTCCATCTCGCGCACCAGCTCAGGCTCCTTCCCTCCCAGCGAGGTGACGTTTCACGTCTCAAGAGCTAGCATATGTAGCCGATTATCGGACCGTCAAGTGCCCTGCCTTCGGCTGCCGCCCAGCTCACACTGCACCCGACCTTTATGACCAGCCCATGAGTGGTGAGCCCATTGGAGGGGGGACCCACGTTGCCTCTTCGAGCTGAGCCCAGCCGGGCCCCATCGTGCACCTTCTCTTGGCCTGGCTCCACAGGGGAGCCACAGTTACCCGCGTCAGGGCGAGGAAAAATCTAGGTCCTCGATTTGTACTTTTCATAAAGGTATTTAAACTGCTCTTTGTCTGGTCCCTCACCTAGGACCTGTTTGTCTTGGGAGATCCGACCAGGGGGCATAGAAGCCCCCGGACAACATAGCTCCTAGGATCAGTGGGACACGCAAACTCCTTGTTGTAATGCAGTAGTTTTTCATATAGATGGCACTGTTGTACTGTTTATCTTTTCATTCCACTTTGTATGCACTTGCTCTGTGTGTGTTTGCCAGTTAATAAAAACTCTGCCGAAGAACAGGTTATGGGCCCAGATCGTCGCTAAAAAAGCTGTTGTGCACAGACTTTGTGTGAAGATAAACGGTATTGTGGGAACTCACAATGGAGGATAAGATGTTTATTGACAGACTGAGCGGACCAGAGAACTGGGCAACATGGAAGTTTCAGATGGAACACTTGCTAAAGGCTAAAGGACTATGGGGCATGCTAATGGAGACGGAGATGCTAGCCGCAGATGCTAACGCAGCAGCACAGGTGGAATTCACAAGACGGAGAGAGAAAGCGTTCTCTATGTTAGTGCTAAATGTAAGTACACCCCAGTTGTACCCGATAACAAACTGTCAAACTCCCAAAGAGGTGTGGACCACGCTGAAAGCCCATTTTGAGAGGGATACTTTGGCTAATAAACTGTTCCTGAAGAAAAGATATTTCAGATGTGAAATGAAGGAGGGAGAGGCTTTAACTGATCATTTAAAACAAATGAAGGAGCTAACTGATCAGCTATCAGCAATTGGATCTGTAACTGAAGAGGAAGACCAAATTGTAACACAGTTGGGTAGCTTGCCACCAAGTTATGCTACAATTGACACTGCACTAGAAACAAAGATTGACAACCTGACACTGAAGTTTGTTCAGCAAGCATTAATAAATGAAGAGCAAAATCTAGTGAATGCTAATGATTCCAGTGGTGCTACGTCAGGTGGTGCATACGCCATGTCATCACAATTTCGGGGAAATTTGCAAGATAGCTCCAAGACAGTGGGAGCAGCAGACAAAAGCAAGTGGAAATGTTACAAATGTGGTAGAGAAGGCCATATCAAGCGCGAATGTCCAACCTTGAAAAACAAACCAAAGAAGAAAATCCACAAGGTCAAGCACATGATGTGTGAGGATGAAGAAGATTCCTCTGAAAGTGCCTTTGTGATCAGGGATGCAAACAGTGACAGACCACAACAGGCTGAGTGGTTAATTGATTCTGGAGCATCAAAACACATGATGTGTGATCTGGGGCGCCGAAAAGGGGGGGGGGGGGGGTAAAGGAGACGGATTCTAGGGGCCCATGATGGAGGGGGGCCCAGAGAGGCCCCTAATGATGATGAAATTATAATACAGAAAAAATAATGACACTGTGTTGGGGGCCCTGTAAAGATTCTTTTCATGGGGCCCAAAATCCCTAGCGGCGCCCCTGTGTGTGATAAAGACATTATTAAAGAATACCAGCAGTGCACAAAATTACAGTCTGTGTGGAAGGCAAGTTGGCTAAGAAGCCATTCAAGTCGATTGGAGGAATTCGTTCCAAACGGAAGATGCAGCTGATTCACAATGATGTCTGTGGTCCCATGCACACTGAATCTATAGGTGGAGCAAAATATTTAGTGACTTTCATTGATGATTACACAAGATGCTGCAAGGTATACTTCTTGAAACAGAAAAATGAGGTGCTAAGCAAATTCAGGGAATTTGAGAGAACATTCCCAAATGAGTATAGTCTAAGCGTCACAAGGCTGAGGACAGATAATGGTGGTGAGTACACCTTAAAGGAGTTTCAAGAATATTTGAAGTCTCAAGGCATCCGCCATGAAATGACTGTACCTCACTCACCACAGCAAAATGGTGTTGCAGAAAGAAAAAACAGGACATTAGTTGAAGCAGCTAGAAGCATGCTGTCACATGCAAAGTTGTCAAAGATGTTCTGGGCAGAGGCTGTAGCCACTGCAGCTTACATACAGAACAGGCTGCCCACAGCTGTTCTGAAGGAAGAGACACCCCATGAGAAATGGTGTGGAAAGAAAGATAGACCACAGCAGGCTGAGTGGTTAACTGATTCTGGAGCATCATGACGTGTGATAAAGACATTATTAAAGAATACCAGCAGTTCACAAAATCACAGTCTGTGAAACTGGGTGATGGCAGGGTGGTTGACGCCCTAGGAATTGGAAATGTCAACCTGAAAATGACTTTCAAATTAAGTGATGTAAAAATGTCACAATGTATAATGTGCTGTATGTTCCAAAGCTGTCTGGGAATTTATTCTCAGTGGGAGCTGCTACCAAGAAAGGGAATCCAGTGCAGTTCAGAAAGTCTCGTTGCTACATAAGTGGAAAAAGTGGAACACTTCAAGGAATGGGAACACAAAGAGCTGATGGACTATATCAGCTGGATATTGAAGGAAGTGAAACTGTATGTCACAGTGCTTCTGTAGCGGCCAGCCTGTGGCACCAGCGCCTTGGTCACACTACCAAGCTTAAAGAACTCAAAGATCTGGTGAACGGAGTGAACTTTTCTGCAGATAAAGAGATTCCCTTCTGTGAAGGATGTGTGGAAGGCAAGTTGGCTAAGAAGCCATTCAAGTCGATTAAAGGAATTCATTTCAAATGCAAGATGCAGCTGATTCACAGTTATGTCTGTGGTCCCATGCAGACTGAATCTATAGGTGGAGCAAATTATTTTGTGACTTTCATTGATGATTACACAAGATGCTGCAAGATATACTTCTTGAAACAGAAAAATGAGGTGCTAAGCAAATTCAGGGAATTTGAGAGAACATTCTCAAATGAGTCTGGTCTAAGCGTCACAAGGCTGAGGACAGATAATGGTGGTGAGCACACATCAAAGGAGTTTCAAGAATATTTGAAGTCTCAAGGCATCCACCATGCAATGACTGTACCTCACTCACCACAGCAAAATGGTGTTGCAGAAAGAAAAAACAGGACATGAGTTGAAGCAGCTAGAAGCATGCTGTCACATGCAAAGTTGTCAAAGATGTTCTGGGCAGAGGCTGTAGCCACCGCAGCTTACATACAGAACAGGCTGCCCACAACTGTTCTGAAGGAAGAGACACCCTATGAGAAATGGTGTGGATAGAAACCTGACATGAGTCACATGATGGTGTTTGGCTGTATTGCTTATGCACATATCCCAGATGAAGAAAGAAGGAAACTGGTCAAAAAAGCTATGAAGCTTCGTTTTGTAGGATATGCAAACAATGCCTAGGGATATCGCCTGTATGATGAAGAGAAGAGGAGGATTCTAATCCGTTGTGATGTCATCTTCGATGAATCAAACTTCAGCTGGAAGCAGGAAATGAAAGTACTCTGTTCAGAGAACGAGATAACCATACAAACAGATGAGAATGAAAAACATGATGAAGTCACAGTTGACAACACTGTCAGAACAAGTGGCAGAATCAGAAATGCTCCAAGGAGATTTGGATATGATGAGTTTGTCGATATAGTGACTGTTGGTCATCATGCCAATATGTGTCGTGTGACAGAGCCAATCACACTGAAAGAAGCATTGGTGAGTCCTGATGCAAAAGAATGGCAGGAGGCGGCTGACTTGGAATATGAGTCACTGCTTGAAAATGAGACTTGGGACTTGGTGAATTTACCAAGAGAAAGAAAGGCAGTAGGATCGAGATGGGTGTTTAGAGTCAAGCATCATAGTGATGGAAGAGTGGAAAGATACAAGTGCAGGCTCGTTGCCAAGGGCTACTCACAGTTGTATGGTGCTGACTATGATGAAACATTTTCACCTGTGGTACGTTTCAGCTCTATTAGTACATTATTGTCCTTTGCCATTCAAAACAATTTACATGTACACCAGATGGATGTTGTAACTGCATTCCTTAATGGGCACCTGGAAGAAGAAATCTACACGGAGCAGCCAGAGGGCTACATCAAACCAGGGCAGGAACACCTGGTATGCAAACTAAAAAAATCAATCTATGGACTGAAGCAGTCTCCTTGCTGCTGGAGCAAGGCTTTCACAGAGTTCATGATGGAAATTGGATTAAAGCAGAGCACATCAGACCCCTGTGTGTTCGTGAGATCAAGAAAAGAGCTTGAGATACTCGCAGTTTACGTCGATGATTTGATTGTGATAACAGAGTCAACTGAGAGCATGAACAAGCTCAAAGTGGCTCTCAAGGAACGCTACAAGATGAAAGACATGGGAGAGCTGTCCTATATCCTGGGCATCTCTGTGATCCAAGATAAAGAGAAGAATCGTGTAATTCTTCATCAGAACCATTACATTGATGCCATACTTCAGAAATATGGAATGGATAATGCAAATCCTGTGGCAACTTCTGCTGATGCCAATGTCAAATTGAGAAAGAGCGATGGTGTCAGTAAGCAAGTGGACCAGCATACCTATCAGTCAATGGTGGGAAGTCTACTGTATGCTGCAATGGCCACAATATCAGACATAGCTCAAGCAGTGAGTGCTGTGTCAAAGTTCAACGCAAATCCAGATGCTGCACATTTGACCGCTGTGAAGAGGATACTTCGATACTTGAAAGGGACAGTAAACTTTGCTCTCAAGTACGAGCAGTCAGACTCTGGAGCTTTGATTGGATTCTCAGATGCTGACTGGGCTGGAGATCAGGATGACCGACGCTCAACAACAGGCAACGTTTTTCTACTGAGTGGAGGAGCAGTGAGCTGGCTCAGCAAGAAACAAACAACAGTTGCACTTTCAACAGCAGAAGCGGAGTACATCGCTCTCAGTCAAGCCGCTCAAGAAGGAATCTGGCTGAAAAGATTACTGAGTGATCTCGGAGTGGAAACTTTGTCCACAGTGATCCTGGAAGACAACCAAGGAGACATTGCAATCGCAAATAATCCTGTGAACCACTCCAGGACCAAACACATAGACATTCGCTATCACTACATGTGTGCTGAATGGACAAATAGAACTGCAATATTGTCCAACAAATGACATGAAAACGGATATCTTTACCAAACCACTGCCTTGACAGAAGTTTGAATATCTCAGGGATGAGATTGGACTTTTCCCTATTTAGACAAAGTGGTTAGTTGTGCTTGACAGGTGTAAGCCAAACGCTGCCTGATCAAAGCGAGTCAAAAAAGAAAAAAATTTGAAAAAGAGTTTCAGTGAAATTATTGTAAACAAACTAAACGAGTTCCTGTGAATACAATGTAAAAAACAAAAAATATTTTGTTGTTGTTTGACATATTATTGTAAAAGAGAGCACAGCTCTGTAATATTATTTAAAGAGACTGTCATTGAAAAAACTAAGTGGGAGTGTTGTAATGCAGTAGTTTTTCCAATAGATGGTACTGTTGTACTGTTTATCTTTTCATTCAACTTTGTATGCACTTGCTCTGTGTGTGTTTGCCAGTTAATAAAACTCTGCCGAAGAACACTCCTCTACCACGATAAGGTGGCAGCTCAGAAAGGAGGTTATATAACTCCAAAACCAAACATGCAATATGTCTAAACATGCCTGTAATATTGTATTAATGTGAGTTTTACTAGAATCAGTTGTTTTTGTAAGGTTTGCAAATACAAAAATTAGGTTTTATTCACTAAGACAGTATACTGTCACACTCAATATGACAGTTATTTAAACATAACTCCTAAACACATGCAAAATAGCGAAAAAATGCCTGAAGAAATGTATCTTTGTGAGTTTTACTAGAAAAAAATATTTTATAAGGTTTGCAAAGACAAAAAATGTTTTTTGTACTTAATATGACATACTAAATATGAAACTTATATAAACCTAACTCCAAAACCAAACATGCATTATGTCTAAAACCGCCTGTAATTTTTTTATCTTCGTGAATTTTACTAGAATCAGGCGTTTTGTTAAGGTTTAAAAATACAAAAATTAGGTTTTACTCATAATGATAGTATAACTGCCACAAGCAATATGACAGTTATTTAAACTCCTAAACCACACATGAAAAATGGCTAATAATGGCTTTTCAGCCATTATTAGCCATTTTTCATGTGTGGTTTAGGAGTTTAAAAGCATATGCATATGTTTCGAGTAAAACTCACAAGAATGCATTATTTCATGCATTCTTGTGAGTTTTACTCGAAACATATGCTTTTTTAAGGCTTGTAAACACAAAAAGTAGTTTTTTACTCAATATGACAGTAATGTTCTTAAAATCCTGAGATAATGCGAAAAAAATAAAACAAGTAAATATTAAGTATTCCAACATAATTCCTAAACCAAACATGCAAAATGTCTTAACATGCCTGTAATATTGTATTTATGTGAGTTTCACCAGAATTAGGTATTTTGGTATGGTTTACAAATACAAAAGTTAGGTTTTACTCATGATGACAGTATAACTGCCACATTCAATATGACAGTTATTTAAACATAACTCCTAAACCACACATGAAAAATGTCTAATAATGCGTTAAGAAATGTATCTTTGTGAATTTTACTAGAAACATTTTCTTTTGTAAGATTTGCGGCGACACAAATTACTATTTTTTTTACTCAATATGACAGTATAACTGCCACACTCAATATGACAGTTATTTAAACATAACTCCTAAACTACACATAAAAAATGACTAATAATGGCCTGAAATAATGCATTCTTGTGAGTTTTACTCGAATCATATGCTTTTTTTAAGGCTTGCAAACACAAAAAGTATTTTTTTTCCTTTATATATTCTTAAAATCCTGAGATAATGCGAAAAAAGCAATACAAATGTATTCCATCATAATTCTAAACCAAACAAGGAAATTATCTACAAATGCCTGTAATATTAAATCCATGTGAGTTCAAAACACCAGTTGTTGATGATCTTTTGTAAGGTTTGCAAAGACACGTTAATTTTTTTTAAATTTAATATGTCATACTAAATATGGAAGTTATATAAGCATAACTCCAAAACCAAACATGCAAAAAGGCTACTATTGCCTCGAGAAATGTATCTTTGTGAGTTTTACTGGAAAACAAACATTTTGTAAGGTTTGCAAAAACAAAAAGTATTTTTTTACTCAATATGACAGTAATGTTCTTAGAATCCTGAGATAATGCGAAAAAAGCAATACATTTATTTAAACAAAACTCCTAAACAACACATGCAAAATGGCTAATAATGCCTGAGGACATGTATCTTTGTTAGTTTTACTAGAAAAATTATCTTTTGTAAGGTTTGCAAAGACACAAGTTATTTTTTTTATTCAATATGACAGTATAAATGTCATACTAAATATGAAAGTTATATAAACATAACTCCAAAACCAAACATGCATTATGTCTAAAAATGCCTGTAATATTGTATCTCTGTGAGTTTTACTAGAATCAGTTGTTTTTGTAAGTTTTGCAAATACAAACATTGGGTTTGACTCACTATGACAGTATACTGTCACACACAATATGACAGTTATTTAAACATAACTCCTAAACAACAAATGCTAAATGGCTAAAAAAAGGCGTGGAAAAATGTATCTTTGTGATTTTTACTAGAAAAAAACATGTTGTAAGGTTAAAGACACAAGTTAGTCATATTAAATATGAAAGTTATATAATATAACTCCAAAACCAAAAATGCGTTAGTTCTAAAAATGGCTGTACTATTGTATCTGTGTGAGTTTTACTAGAATCAGTTGTTTTTGTAAGGTTTGCAGATACAAAAAAATAGGTTTTGCTCACCATGCCGTATACTGTCACACTCAATATGACAGTTATTTAAACATAACTCCTAAACAACATATGCAAAATGGCTAATAATGCCTGGAGAATTGTATCTTTGTTAGTTTTACTAGAATGAAAATATTTTGTAAGGTTTGTAAAGACACAAGTTAGTTTTTTTACTCAACATAACAGTTTAGCTGTCATACTATATATGAAAGTTATATAAACTTAGCTCCAAAACCAAACATGCATTAGGTCTAAAAAAGCCTGTAATATTGTATCTGTGTGAGTTTTACTAGAATCAATTGTTTTTGTAAGGTTTGAAAAGACAAAAATTAGGTTTTACTCACTATGACAGTATACTGTCACACCCTATATTATTTAAACATAACTCCTAAACAACACATGCGAAATGGCTAATAATGCCTGGAGAAATCGTTTACTAGAATAATGATCTTTTGTAAGGTTTGCAAAGACACAAGTTAGTTTTTTTTTTAAACAAAATATATCGATATAACTGTCATACTAAATATGAAAGTTATATAAACATAACTCCAAAACCAAACTTGCAGTCCGTCTAAAAATGCCTGTAATATTGTTTCTATGTGAGTTTTACCAGAATCAGGTATTTTGGTAAGGTTTACAAATACAAACATTGGGTTTTACTCATAATGACAGTATAACTGCCACACTCAATCCGATGACACAACTACAAAGTCAATCATGGAACTGCGGCCGAGGGTGTCCTGGTGCCAAGTGCACATATGGACACCCTTTTGTTTGAACATTTTGTTTGTTATGGACAATCCGTGAAGAGCACAAAAGTCCAATAACAAAGCACCACTTAGGTTCAGATCCGGGTGGCCATTTTTCCCAGTCACGCCTCTCCAAGTCATTTTCAGGTTGACATTTCCAATTCCTAGAGCAACCACCATGCCATCACCCAGTTTCACAGACTGTTTTGTGAACTGCTGGTATTCTTTAATAATGTCTTTATCACAAGTCATGTGTTTTGATGCTCCAGAATCAATTAACCACTCAACCTGTTGTGGTCTGTCACTGTTTGCATCCCTGATCACAAAGGCACTTTCAGAGGGATCTTCTTCATCCTCACACACCATGTGCTTGGCCTTGTGGATTTTATTTTTTGGTTTGTTTTTCAAGGTTGGACATTCGCGCTTGATATGGCCTTCTCTACGACATTTGTAACATCTCCACTTGCTTTTGTCTGCTGCTCCCACTGTCTTGGAACCATCCTGCACATTTCCCGGAAATTGTGATGACATGGCGGATGCACCACCTGACGTAGCACCACTGGAATCATTAGCATTCACTCGCTTTTGCTCTTCATTCACTCGCTTTTGCTCTTCATTTATTAATGCTTGCTGAACAAACTTCAGTGTCAGGTTGTCAATCTTTGTTTCTAGTGCAGTGAAAATTGTAGCATAACTAGGTGCAGGCACGTGCACACATAGGGCCCTATGGGTGCTTGAGCCCCTGCCCTTTTTTGCCTTGTCTTAAAAAGTGCCCTCTGCCTGTGTGTGTGTGTTTTTTTTTCTTCTTCTTTCTTTAAACAACATTAATAAATTCCTGTTAGGGATGTAAAAAAAAAGAAAGAAAAAAACAGCGGTACAAAAACTCCACGTTTTCTTGTAATACCGGGTTGTTTGAGCCTGTCGCTTCCGCCAGAGAGAGAGAGAGAGAGGGCGAGTGAGTGAGTAAGTGAGAGGCGAGAGAGCCAACTGCGCCCCTGAGGAGACGTGACAGTGGAGCAACTTGAACCTGTGAGTTATGGTCTAGTTGCCGTCCACTTATTCAGCAACTAATATGGGTAATATTTCAGAAAAACGCTGTATTGTGTCAGCTTCTGTTTTTGCCGGACGTCGGAGCACGGCGCATTAATTGAGCACGGCACATCAATTCCGCACAGAGCAGAGCGGATCGTGCGGGACAGGAAGTAGTGTACACAATACAAAATAAAACACCGGGTTAATTTTCAAAATAAAATGCACTGTGTTTACGATCACATTTCTCTCACAGTAGAGGTTTAGATATAAAGTTTATTGTGACTTTGCTATTACTGTGTGGGTTAACAAAATAATAATAATAATAATGATAATAATGATAATAATAACAATAATAAGAATAATGACACATGACACTCTCACACTGAAGGGGATCTTAAGAACACTAAGAGACAACAGTGGACATGACATCTTGATGAAAACATATGCCACGATTCCAGTGTCCACTGCCACAGTAGAGAGCTATTTTTCTAAACTGAAGATGGTCAAAAACTTACTCAGAGGCCTATGCACAGAAGAGAGGCTGTCTGATCTCCTTCTCCTCTCCATTGAAAAATACATAGTCATAAATCACAATGATGTGATCAACATCTACAGGGACATGGCCCCCAGAAGGTTGCTGCTTTAAGGCCCCCAGAAGGTTTGGCTACTGATTGTGCACTGATTTCACAGCATTTCATGGAAGCCCTGAATTTACATTGAGGAGCATATTTGGGTATGGGTGGCCTCCATCCTACAGCCCTCTACTGGCCCCTGGTCCATATTTTTGGCCCTGTATTGCGTTTCAGTTGTTTAGTCTGAGCATTAAGTGAGAAAGACCATAAGTTACAACTTGATGGTGTTTTCATCAAGTTAAGGGAAGAAGGACAGATTTTCACATTTTGAAGTTTTTTCCATTTGGGTATTTATTTTCATATTTTTTTTCAAAGTTCATGTTGCACTGTTCAATGTTCAATATTAAAGTGCTTATCTTTAACAATAATTAGCCTAATAATAAACCAGTGTTTTGTTGCTTTTCATGTCTTCCAAGCCTATGATAATGTGAATTAACTCATTATGACAATAATTTGTTGACACAAAAGAAATGGCAATCACTTTTACCTACAAAGGATACACAGCTAAGTAGTTAGCTTCCTATTAGCAAATTTAATTTTACATTAATTTCCATATTGTGTAAAGGACCAAAAAAAAAATTCCTGCCCTTTTCTGACTTTGAGCCCCTGCCCCTCTATAATCATGTGCACGTCCCTGACTAGGTGGCAAGCTACCCAACAGTGTTACAATTTGGTCTTCCTCTTCAATTACAAATCCAATTGCTGATAGCTGATCAGTTAGCTCCTTCATTTGTTTTAAATGATCAGTTTTGTTTTGGAGTTATGTTTATACAACTTTCATATTTAGTATGACAGCTATACCGTCATATTGAGAAACAAAAACTAATTTGTGTCTTTACAAACCTTACAAAGTATTTTTTTTTCCAGTAAAACTCACAAAGATACATTTCTCCAGGCAATATTAGCCATTTTGCAAGTGTGGTTTAGTAGTTATGTTTAAATAACTGTCAGATTGAGTGTGACAGTATACTGTCACAGTGTAAAAAAAAACCTTACAAAAAAACCTTACAATAACAACTGTTTCAAGTTAAACTCAAATAGATGCAATATTACAGGTATTTTTAGACATAATGCAGTTTGGTTTTGGAGTTATGTGTACATAAATGTCATATTTAGTATGACAGTTACACTGTCATAGTGAGTAAAAAAAAACTAACTTGTGTCTTTACAAACCTTTCAAAATATGTTTTTCCATTAAATCTCACAAAGATAAATTTCTCCAGGCATTATTAGCCATTTTGCATAAGTGGTTTAGTAGTTATGTTTAAATAACTGTCATATTGAGTGTGGCAGTTATACTGTCCTTTGAGGAAAACCTAATTTTTGCATTTTTAAACCATAAAAAAATGCCTGATTCTAGTCAAATTCACACAGATACAACATTACAGGCATTTTTAGACATAATACATGTTTGGAGTTATGTTTTTAATTTAACTTTCATATTTAGTATGACAGTAGATGTCATATTGAATAAAAAAACTAACTTGTTTCTTTACAAACCTTACAAAATATTGTTTTCCAGTAAAACTCACAAAGAGACACTTCTCCAGGCATTATTAGCCATTTTGCATTTGTGGTTTAGTAGTTATGTTTAAATAACTGTCAGATTGAGTATGACAGTTTTCTGTCATAGTGAGTAAAACCCATATTTTGTATTTGCAAATCTTACAAAAACCACTGATTCTAGTTAAACTCACATGAATACACGATTACATGCATTTTTTTTTTAGACATAATGCATGCTTGGTTTTGGAGTTATGTTTATATAACTTTCATATTCAGTATGACAGTTATACTGTTATATTGAGTAAGAAAAACTAACTTGTGTCTGAAAAAACCTTACAAAATATTTTTTTTTCCAGTTTAACTCACAAATATACCATTTTTCCAGGCATTATTAGCCATTTTGCATGTGTGCTTTTGTTGATATGTTTAAATAACTGTCGGATTGAGTGTGACAGTATACTGTCATATTGAGAAAAAACCTTTCAAAAAAACCTTACATAAACAACTGTTTCTAGTTAAACTCACATGGATACAATATCACAAGTATTTTTAGACATAATGCAGTTTCGTTTTGGAGTTATGTTTGTATAACTTTCATATTTAGTATGACAGTTATACTGTCATATTGAGTAAAAAATAAACTAACTTGTGTCCTTACAAACCTTACAAAATATTGTTTTCCAGTAAATCTCACAAAGATACATTTCTCCAGGCATTATTAGCCGTTGTGCATGTTTGGTTTATGAGTTGTGTTTAAATAACTGTCATATTAAATGTGGCTGTTATATTGTCATTATGAGTAAAACCTAATTTTTGTATTTGTAAACTTTACCAAAATACGTGATTCTGGTAAAACTCACATAAATTAAATATTACAGGCATTTTTAGACGGATTGCAAATTTGGTTTTGGAGTTATGTTTATATAACTTTCATATTTAGTATGACAGTTATACCGTCATATTAAGTAAAAAAAACTAACTTGTGTCTTTACAACCTTACAAAATATATATTTTTTCCAGTAAAACTCACAATGTGTGCTTTAGTAGTTATGTTTAAATAACTGTCAGATTGACTGTGACAGTATACTGTCATAATGAGAAAAAACCTTACAAAGAAACAAAACAAAAACAACTGTTTCTAGTTAAACTCACATGGATACAATATTACAGGTATTTATAGACATAATGCATGTTTGGTTTTAAAGTTATGTTCATATAACTTTCATATTTAGTATGACAGTTATACCGTCATATTGAGTAAAAAAAAACTAACTTGTGTCTTTACAAACCTTACAAAATATGTTTTTTCCAGTAAAACTCACAAAGATACATTTCTCCAGTTATTATTTGCCATTTTGCATGTGTGGTTTAGTAGTTATGTTTAAATAACTGTCAGGCTGAGTAAGACACTATACTGTCATAGTGAGAAAAAAACATATTTTGTATTTGCAAAACCTTACTAAAACAACTGATTCTAGTTAAACTCAATGGATACAATACTACAGGTATTTTTAGACATAATGCGTGTTTGGTTTAGGAGTTATGTCTATACAACTTTCATATTTAGTATGACAGTTATACTGTCATATTGAGTTAAAAAAAACTAACTTTACAAACCTTACAAAATATTTTTTTTCCAGTAAAACTCACAAAGATACATTTCTCCAGGCATTTTTAGCCATTTTGCATGTTTGGTTTAGTAGTTATGTTTAAATAACTGCCAGATTGAGTGTGACATTATACTGTCATAGTGAGAAAAACATTCATCCATCCATCCATTTTCTACCGCTTATTCCTTTCGGGGTCGCGGGGGGCGCTGGAGCCTATCTTAGCTACAATCTGGCGGAAGGCGGGGTACACCCTGGACAAATAGGGGGAGCCTATCTCAGCTACTAACTTTCATATTTAGTATGACAGTTATACTGTCATATTGAATAAAAAAACTAACTTGTGTCTTTACAAACCTTACAAAATATTGTTTTCCAGTAAAACTCACAAAGATACATTTCTCCAGGCATTATTAGCCATTTTGAGATTGTGGTTTGGTAGTTATGTTTAAATAACTGTCAGATTGAGTATGATAGTATACTGTCATAGTGAGAAAAAAACATATTTTGTATTTGCAAACCTTTCAAAAACAACTGATTCTAGCTCAACTCAATGGATACAATATTACAGGTATTATTAGACATAATGCATGTTTGGTTTTGGAGTTATGTTTATATCCATCCATCCATTTTCTACAGCTTATTCCTTTTGGGGTCGCGGGGGGCGCTGGAGCCTATCTCAGCTACTAACTTTCATATTTAGTATGACAGTCATACTGTCATATTGAATAAAAAAAACTAACTTGTGTCTTTGCAAACCTTACAAAAGAAAATGTTTCTAGTAAAACTCACAAAGATACATTTCTTCTCGCATTATTAGACATTTTTTATGTGTGGTTTAAGAGTTTAGTTTAAATAACTGTTATATTAAGTGTGGCAGTTATACTGTCATTATGAGTAAAACCTAATTTTTGCAATTGTAAACCTTAAAAAAATACCTGATTCTGGTAAAACTCATATAAATCCAAAATACAGGCAATTTTAGACATAATGCATGTTTGGTTTTGTAGTTATGTTTATATAACTTTCATATATAGTATGACAGTTATACTGTCATATTGAGTAAAAAAACAACTAACTTGTGTCTTTACAAACCTTACAAAATATTGTTTTGCAGTAAAACTCACAAAGATACATTTCTCCAGGCATTATAAGCCATTTTGAGATTGTGGTTTGGTAGTTATGTTTAAATAACTGTCAGATTGAGTAGGATTGTATACTGTCATAGTGAGAAAAAAACATATTTTGTATTTGCAAACCTTTCAAAAACAACTGATTCTAGCTCAACTCAATGGATACAATATTACAGGTATTATTAGACATAATGCATGTTTGGTTTTGGAGTTATGTTTATATCCATCCATCCATTTTCTACCGCTTATTCCTTTTGGGGTCGCGGGGGGCGCTGGAGCCTATCTCAGCTACTAACTTTCATATTTAGTATGACAGTTATACTGTCATATTGAATAAAAAAAACTAACTTGTGTCTTTGCAAACCTTACAAAAGAAAATGTTTCTAGTAAAACTCACAAAGATACATTTCTTCACGCATTATTAGACATGTTTTATGTGTGGTTTAAGAGTTTAGTTTAAATAACTGTTATATTAAGTGTGGCAGTTATACTGTCATTATAAGTAAAACCTAATTTTTGCAATTGTAAACCTTAAAAAAATACCTGATTCTGGTAAAACTCATATAAATCCAAAATACAGGCAATTTTAGACATAATGCATGTTTGGTTTTGTAGTTATGTTTATATAAATTTCACATATAGTATGACAGTTATACTGTCATATTGAGTAAAAAAAAACAACTAACTTGTGTCTTTACAAACCTTACAAAATATTGTTTTCCAGTAACACTCACAAAGATACATTTCTACAGGCATTATTAGCCATTTTGCATGTTTGGTTTAGGAGTTATTTTACATAACTGTCATATTGAATGTGGCTGTTATACTGTCATTATGAGTAAAACATAATGTTTGTATTTCTAAACTTTACCAAAATACCTGATTCTGGTAAAAATCACATAGGTCCAAAATTACAGGCATTTACAGATGGATTGCAAGTTTGGTTTTGGAGTTATGTTTATATAACTTTCATATTTAGTATGACAGTTATACTGTCATGTTGACTAAAAAAAACTGACTTGTATCTTTACAAACCTTATAAAATAATATTTTCCAGTACAACTCACAACAATACATTTCTCCAGGCATTATTAGCCGGTTTGCATGTTTGGTTTAGGAGTAATGTTTAAATAACTGTCATATTGAATATGGCTGTTATACTGTCATTATGAGTACAACCTAATTTTTGTATTTGTAAACCATACCAAAATACCTGATTCTGGTAAAACTCACATAGACTAAATATTACAGGCATTTTTAGACGGTTTGTAAGTTTGGTTTTGGATATATATCTTTATATAACTTCCATATTCAGTATGACAGTTATACTGTCATATTGAGTAAAAAAACTAACTTGTGTCTTTACAAACCTTACATAATATTTTTTTTCCCCATTAAAACTCACAAATATACATTTCTCCAGGCATTTTTAGCCATTTTGCATGTGTGGTTTAGCAGTTATGTTTAAATAACTGTCAGATTGAATGTGACTATATACTGTCATAGTGAGAAAAAAACCTTACAAAAAAAACCTTACGAAAACAACTATTTCTAGTTCAACTTAATGGATACACTATTACAGGTATTTTTAGACATAAAGGATATTTGGGTTTGGAATTAAGTTTATAAAACTTTCATTTTTAGTATGGCAGTCATACCGTCATTTTGAGTAAAAAAACTAACTTGTGCCTTTACAAACCTTACAAAATATTTGTTTTCTAGTAAAACTCACAAAGATACATTTTTCCAGGCATTATTAGCTATTTTGCATGCTTGGTTTTAGTAGGTATGTTTACATAACTGTCAGATTAAGTATGACAGTTTACTGTCATATTGAGTGTTGCAGTTATACTGTCATCATGTGTAAAACCTAACATTTGTATTTGCAAACCTTACAAAAATAACTAATTCTAGTAAAACTAAAAAAATACGATATTAAAGGCATTTTTAGACATAATGCATGTTTGGTTTTGGAGTTATGATTATATAACGTTCACATATATTATGACAGTTATTATGTCAAATTGAGTAAAAAAACAAAACCATTTTGTGTCTTTGCAAACCTTACAAAAGATAATTTTTCTAGTAAAACTAACAAAGATACATGTCTCCAGGCATTATTAGCCATTTTGTTTGTTAGGGAGTTATGTTTAAATACATTTTGTATTGCTTTTTTCGCATTCTCTTGGGATTCTAAGAACATTACAGTCATATTAAATAAAAAAAACTACTTTTTGTGTTTGCAAGATTTAAAAGTTTCGAGTAAAACTTCCAAGTATGCATTTTTTTCAGGCATTATTAGCAATTTGTTATATGTGGTTTAGGATTTATGAAATAACTGTCATATTGAGTGTGACAGTATACTGTCATAGTGAGTAAAACCTAGTTTTTGTATTTGCAAACCTTACAAATACAACTGATTCTAGTAGAACTCACATGGATTCAATATTACAGGAATTTGTAGACATTTTGCACGTTTTGTTTAGGAATTATAATGGAATTCATTTGTATTGCTATTTTCGCATTATCTCAGGATTTTATGAACATTACTGTCATATTGAGGAAAAAAAACTACTTTTTGTGTTTGCAAGCCTTAAAAAAGCACATATTTCGAGTGAAACTCACAAGAATGCATTATTTCAGATATTATTAGCCTTTTTTCATGTGTACATTAGGAGTAATGTTTAAATAACTGTCATATTGAGTGTGGCAGTCATATTTAGTAAAAGAAACTAACTTTCAAACCTTACAAAAGAAAATGTTTCTAGTAAAATTCACAAAGATAAATTTTTCACGCATTATCAGACATTTTTCATGTTTGGTTTAGAAGTTATGATTAAAGAACTGTCATATCGAGTGTTGCAGTTATACCGTCATTATGTGTAAAACCTCATTTTTGTATTTGCAAACCGTACAAAAATAACTGATTCTACTAAAACTCACAAAGATATTATAGGCATTTTTAGACATAATGCATGTTTGGTTTTGGAGTTATGTGTTAACTTTCATATTTAATATGACAATTATACTGTCATATTGAAAAAACACAAACTTACTTGTGTCTTTGCATACCTTACAATATATCTTGTTTCTAGTAAAACTAACAAAGATACATGTCTCCAGGCATTATTAGCCATTTTTCATGTGTTGTTTGGGAGTTATGTTAAAATACATTTTTATTGCTTTTTTCGCATTATCTCAGGATTCTAAGAACATTACAGTCATATTGAGTAAAAAACTACTTTTTGTGTTTGCAAGATTTAAAAAAGCATATGTTTTGAGTAAAACTCTCAAGGATGCATTATTTCAGGCATTATTAGCAATTTGTCATATGTGGTGTAGGAGTTATGTTTAAATAACTGTCATATTGAGTGTGACAGTATACTGTCATAGTGAGTAAAACCTATTTTTTTTTATTTGCAAACCTTACAAATACAACTGATTCTAGTAAAACTCACATGGATTCAATAATGAAGCAATTTCTAGACATTTTGCATGTTTTGTTTAGGAATTATAATGGAATTCATTTTTATTGCTTTTTTCGCATTATCTCAGGATTTTAGGAACATTACTGTTATATTGAGGAAAAAACTACTTTTTGTGTTTGCAAGCCTTAAAAAACAAATGTTTTGAGTAAAACTCACAAGAAAGCATTATTTCAGCCATTATTAGCCTTTTTTCATGTGTAAATTAGGACTCATGTTTAAATAACCGTCATATTGAGAGTGGCAAATATACTGTCATATTGAGTAAAAATAAATAACTGGTGTATTTGCAAACCTTACAAATGAAAATGTTTCTAGAAAAATTCACAAAGATACATTTTTTCACGAATTATCAGACATTTTTCAATTGGTTTAGGAGTTACGATTAAATAACTGTCATATTGAGTGTTGCAGTTATACCGTCATTATGTGTAAAACCTCATTTTTGTATTTGCAAACCTTACAAAAATAACTGATTCTACTAAAACTCACAAAGATACAATATTAAAGGCATTTTTAGATATAATGCATGTTTGGTTTTGGAGTTATGGGTTAACTTTCATATTTAATTTGACAATTATACTGTCATATTGAAAAAAAACAACTTACTTGTGTCTTTGCAAACCTTACAAAATATCTTTTTTCTAGTAAAACTAACAACAATACATGTCTCCAGGCATTATTAGCCATTTTGCATATGTTGTTTGGGAGTTATGTTAAAATACATTTTTATTGCTTTTTTCGCATTATCTCAGGATTCTAAGAACTTTACAGTCATATTGAGTAAAAAAACTACTTTTTGTGTTTGCAAAATTTAAAAAAGCATATGATTCGAGTAAAACTCCCAAGGATGTATTATTTCAAGCATTATCAGCAATTTATCATATGTGGTTTAGGAGTTAGGTTTAAATAACTGTCATTTTGAGTGTGACAGTATCCTGTTATAGTGAGTAAAACCTATTTTTTTTTATTTGCAAACCTTACAAATACAACTGATTCTAGTAAAACTCACATAGATTCAATATTGAAGCAATTTCTAGACATTTTGCATGTTTTGTTTAGAAATTATAATGGAATTCTTTTTTATTGCTTTTTTCGCATTATCTCAGGATTTTAGGAACATTACTGTTATATTGAGGAAAAATCTACTCTTTGTGTTTGCAAGCCTTAAAAAACAAATGTTTTGAGTAAAACTCACAAGAATGCATTATTTCAGCCATTATTAGCCTTTTTTCATGTGTAAATTAGGACTAATGTTTAAATAACAATAGGGACGGCGTGGCGCAGTGGAAGAGTGGCCGTGCGCAACCCGAGGGTCACTGGTTCAATCCCCACCTAGTACCAACCTCGTCATGTCCGTTGTGTCCTGAGCAAGACACTTCACCCTTGCTCCTGATGGGTGCTGGTTAGCGCCTTGCATGGCAGCTCCCTCCATCAGTGTGTGAATGTGTGTGTGAATGGGTAAATGTGGAAGTAGTGTCAAAGCGCTTTGAGTACCTTGAAGGTAGAAAAGCGCTATACAAGTACAACCCATTTATCATTTATAACTGTCATATTGAGAGTGGCAGTTATATATTGAGTAAAAATAACTAACTGGTGTCTTTGCAAACCTTACAAAAGAAAATGTTTCTAGTAAAATTCACAAAGATACATTTTTTCACGCATTGTCAGACATTTTTCATGTTTGGTTTAGGAGTTACGATTAAATAACTGTCATATTGAGTGTTGCAGTTATACTGTCATTATGTGTAAAATCTAACATTTGTATTTGAAAACCTTACAAAAATAACTGATTCTAGTAAAACTCACAAAAACACAATATTAAAAGTATTTTTAGACACAAGGCATGTTTGGTTTTGGAGTTATGATTATATAACATTCATATATAATATGACAGTTATACTGTCATATTGAGTAAATAAAACAATTGTGTGTCTTTGCAAACTTTACAAAAGATCATTTTTCTAGTAAAACTAACAAAGATATATCTCACCAGGCATTATTAGTCATTTTGCATATGTTATTTGGGAGTTATGTTTAAGTACATTTTTATTGCTTTTTTTTCGCATTATCTCAGGATTCTAAGAACATTACAGTCATTTTAAATAAAAAGCTACTTTTTGTGTTTACAAGATTTAAAAAAGCATATGTTTCGAGTAAAACTCTCAAGGATGCATTATTTCAGGCATTATTAGCAAGTTGCCATATGTGGTTTTTGAGTTCAAATAACTGTCATTTTGAGTGTGACAGTATACTGTCATAGTGAGTAAAACCTAATTTTTGTAATTGCAAACCTTACAAATACAACTGATTCTAGTAGAACTCACATGGATTCAATATTAAAGGAATTTCTAGACATTTTGCATGTTTCGTTTAGGAATTATAATGGAATTAATTGTTGTTGCTTTTTTCGCATTATCTCAGGATTTTAAGAACATTACTGTCATATTGGGGGAAAACAATACTTTTTGTGTTTGCAAGCCTTTAAAAAACAAATGTTTTGAGTAAAACTCACAAGAATGCATATATTTCAGGCTTTATTAGCCTTTTTTCATGTGTAAATAGGAGTAATGTTTATATAACTGTCATATTGAGAGTGGCAGTTATACTGTCATATTGAGTAAAAATAACTAACTGGTGTCTATGCAAACCTTACAAAAGAAAATGTTTCTAGTAAAATTCACAAAGATACATTTCTTCACGCATTATTAGAACATTTTCATGTTTGGTTTAGAAGTTATGATTAAAGAACTGTCATATTGAGTGTTGCAGTTATACCGTCATTATGTGTAAAACCTCATTTTTGTATTTGCAAACCTTACCAAAATAACTGATTCTACTAAAACTCACGAAGATACAATATTAAAGGCATTTTTGGACATAATGCATGTTTGGTTTTGGAGTTATGTGTTAACTTTCATATTTAATATGACAATTATACTGTCATATTGAAGAAAAAAAAACTTACTTGTGTCTTTGCAAACCTTACAAAATATCTTTTTTTCTAGTAAAACTAACAACAATACATGTCTCCAAGCATTATTAGCCATTTTGCATGTGTTGTTTGGGAGTTATGTTAAAATACATTTTTATTGCTTTTGTCACATTATCTCAGGATTCTAAAAACATTACAGTCATATTGAGTAAAAAAACTACTTTTTGTGTTTGCAAAATTTAAAAAAGCATATGATTCGAGTAAAACTCCCAAGGATGCATTATTTCAGGCATTATTAGCAATTTGTCACATGTGGTTTAGGAGTTATGTTTAAATAATTTTGAGTGTGACAGTATACTGTCATAGTGAGTAAAACCTATTTTTTTATTTGCAAACCTTACAAATACAACTGATTCTAGTAAAACTCACATGGATTCAATATTGAAGCAATTTATAGACGTTTTGTTTAGGAATTATAATGGAATTCATTTTTATTGCTTTTTTCGCATTATCTCAGGATTTTAGGAACATTACTGTCATATTGAGGAAAAAACTACTTTTTGTGTTTGCAAGCCTTAAAAAACAAATGTTTCGAGTAAAACTCACAAGAATTAATTATTTCAGCCATTATTAGCCTTTTTTCATGTGTAAATTAGGACTAATGTTTAAATAACTGTCATATTGAGAGTGGCAATTATACTGTCATATTGAGTAAAAATAACTAACTGGTGTCTTTGCAAACCTTACAAAAGAAAATGTTTCTAGTAAAATTCACAAAGATACATTTCTTCATGCATTTTTAGGTTTGGTGGCTGCAGGATTAGGTCTCAGCTTTTTGCAGATGATATGGTCCTGATGGCTTCAACTGGCCAGGATCTTCAGCTCTCATTGGATCGGTTCGCAGCCGAGTGTGAAGCGAGTCCATGGTTCTCGCCCGGGAAAGGGTGGAGTGACATCTCCAGGTTGGGGAGATGTTGCCCCAAGTGGAGGAGTTCAAGTACCTTAGAGTCTTGTTCACGAGTGAGGGAAGAGTGGATCGTGACGGTGCGGCGTCTTCAGTAATGAGGACGCTATATCGATCCGTTGTGCTGAAGAAGAGCTGAGCCAGAATGAAAAGCTCTCAATTTACCGGTCGATCTACGTTCCCATCCTCACCTATGGTCATGAGCTTTGGGTTATGACCGAAAGGACAAGATCAAGGGTACAAGCGGCCGAAATGAGTTTCCTTTGCCGGGTGGCGGGTCTCTCCCTTAGAGATAGGGTGAGAAGCTCTGTCATTCGGGAGGAACTCAGAGTAAAACCACTGCTTCTCCACATTGAGAGGAGCCAGATGAAGATGTTCGGGCATCTGCTCAGGATGCCACCCGAACACCTCCTTAGAAAAAACCTTACAAAAAAATCTGTTTCTAGTTAAACTCACATGGATACAATATTACAGGTATTTTTAGATACAATGTAGTTTGGTTTTGGAGTTATGTTTATATAACTTTCATATTTAGTATGACAGTTATACTGTTATATTGAGTAAAAAAAACTAACCTGTGTCTTTACAAACCTTACAAATACATTTTTTTTCCCAGTAAAACTCACAAATATACATTTTTCCAGCTATTATCAGCTATTTTGCATGTTTGGTTTAGTAGGTATGTTTAAATAACTGTCAGATTTAGAATGACAGTATACTGTCATAGTGATAAAAAAAGATATTTTGTATTTGCAAACCTTACAAAAACAACTGATTCTAGTTAATCTCAACGGATACAATATTACAGGTATTTTTAGACATAATGCATGTTTAATTTGGGAGTTATGTTTATACAACTTTCATATTTAGTATGACAGTTATACTGTCATATTGAGTAAAAAAAACTCACTTGTGTCTTTACAAACCTTACAAAATATTGTTTTACAGTAAAACTCACAGATACATTTCTCCAGGCATTATTAACCGTTTTGCATGCATGGTTTAGGAGTTTTGTTTAAATAACTGTCATATTGAATGTGGCTGTTATACTGTCATTATGAGTAAAACCTAATTGTTGTAGTTTTAAACCTTACCAAAATACCTGATTCTGGTAAAACTCACATAGATTCAATATTACAGGCATTTTTAGATGGATTGCAAGTTTGGTTTTGGAGTTATGTTTATATAACTTTCATTTTTAGTATGACAGTTATACCGTCATATTGAGAAAAAAAACTAATTTGTGTCTTTACAAACCTTACAATTTTTTTTTCCATTAAAACTCACAAAGATAATTTTCTCCAAGCATTATTAAGCATTTTGCATGTGTGGTTTAGTAGTTATTCATAACTGTCATATTGAGTGTGGCAGTTATACTGTCATTATGAGTAAAACAAAAATTTTGCATTTTTAAACCATAAAAATGCCTGATTCTAGTAAAATTCACACAGATACAACATTACAGGTATTTTTAGACATAATTCATGTTTGGTTTTGGAGTTATGTTTATATAACTTTCATATTTAGTATGACAGTTATACTGTCATATTGAGTAAAAAAAACTAACTTGTGTCTTTGCAAACCTTACAAAAGAAAATGTTTCTAGTAAAACTCACTAAGATTTATTTTTTCACGCATTTTTAGACATTTTTTTAATTTAAGAGTTATGTTTAAGTAACTGTCATATTGAGTGTGGCAGCGAAGTATGCAGATCTGGCTGCTGAGTGCAGAGAGGCAGGCTGGTCCACTACCATCTACCCTGTGTAGGTAGGCTGTCGGGGCTTCGTCGGCACATCAACTATAAGGCTGCTCCGAGATGTGGGAACGACTGGGGCTAAGCTCCAAAGGGAAGCTAAAGCCCTTGCTGAGGAAGCAGAAAAGGGAAGCTTCTGGTTGTGGCTGAGGAGGAGGGATAAGTACTGGGGGTCGAGGCAATAAGATGGGTCAGCTGCACCGCTCCGCCACCAGGAGGCGTTCCGGGGTTAAAGAGAGCGAAAAACCAATGAGCGGTGGTCCCCGGCTGATGACCCTGCAGCTGACTCAAGGCGCTGTAGGAGGCGCGTCAGGCATACTTGCCCAGCAGAAACAACACCATATCTGTACAATCAATCATTATGAGTAAAACCTAATTTTTGCATTTTTAAACCATACCAAAATGCCTGATTCTAGTAGAATTCACACAGATACAACATTTCAGGCATTTTAGACATAATGCACGGAGTTATGTTTATATAACTTTCTTATTTAGAATGACAGTTATACTGTCATATTGAGTAAAAAAAACTAACTTGTGTCCTTACAAACCTTACAAAATATTGTTTTCTAGTAAAGCTCACAAAAATACATTTCTCCAGGCATTATTAGCCAATTTGCATGTGTGGTTTAGTAGTTATGTTTAAATAACTGTCAGATTAACCCTAACCCTAACCCTATGCTGTCATAGTGAGAAAAAAACCTTCCAAAAAAGTGTTTCTAGTTAAACTCACATAGATACAATATTACAGGTATTTTTAGACATAATGCAGTTTGGTTCTGGAATTATGTTTATATAACTTTATATTTAGTATGACAGTTATACTGTCATATTAAGTAAAAAAAAACAACGAACTTGTGTCTTTACAAACGTTACAAAATATTTGTTTTCCAGTAAAACTTACAAAGATATATTTTTTCCAAGCATTATTAGTCATTTTGCATGTGTGGTTTAGTAGTTAAGTTTAAATAACTGTTATATTGAGTGTGACAGTATACTGTCATAGTGAGAAAAACCATACAAAAAAAAACCTTACAAAAACAACTAATTCTAGTTGAAATAACATGGATACAATATTACAGGTATTTTTAGACATAATTCAATTTGGTTTTGGAGTTATGTTTATACAACTCTCATATTTAGTATGACAGTTATACTGTCATATTGAGTAAAAAAAAAACGAACTTGTGTCTTTACAAACCTTACAAAATATTATTTTCCAGTAAAACTCACAAAGATACATTTCTCCAGGCATTATTAGCCATTTTGCATGTGTGGTTTGGTAGGTATGTTTATATAACTGTCATATTTAGTATGACAGTTATACTGTCATATTGAGTAAAAAAAAACGAACTTGTGTCTTAACAAACCTTACAAAATATTATTTTCCAGTAAAACTCACAAAGATACATTTCTCCAGGCATTATTAGCCATTTTGCATGTGTGGTTTGGTAGGTATGTTTATATAACTGTCATATTTAGTATGACAGTTATACTGTCATATTGAGTAAAAAAAAACGAACTTGTGTCTTAACAAACCTTACAAAATATTATTTTCCAGTAAAACTCAAAGATACATTTCTCCAGGCATTATTAGCCATTTTACATGTGTGGTTTGGGAGGTATGTTTAAATAACTGTCAGACTGAGTGTTACGTTCCCAGATGGCTTAGAGTCTAGGGATTGCAGGAGAACGCAACATAAAAGTGTATAAACCAAATGAGTTATAAATTAAAGACACAGAAGCCAAGAATTGAAAACAAAAACTAGTGTTATTGAAAAGTAACCAATGGGGACACAACACTAGCCTAGCTTGGGAATACAGGTGCTGTCAAAGAAATGAACAAAACATACCAAAATACACCTCTAGAAAAGAAAAGGTAAGCTGACTAACTGAAGATATTTAATTAGCACAAACCAAAAACCTACCTATCTACTCTAGCCAAAGAGGGGGTCCAAAACATACAAGGGTGACAGCCACCACTAAGCCTGGTGTCTCTATACACAAACAAATCCTACGTG
Organism: Nerophis lumbriciformis; assembly: GCF_033978685.3. Classification (NCBI taxonomy): domain Eukaryota; kingdom Metazoa; phylum Chordata; class Actinopteri; order Syngnathiformes; family Syngnathidae; genus Nerophis; species Nerophis lumbriciformis. The sequence continues at coordinate 22,422,589 of NC_084554.2, read as the reverse complement.
TGTAGTGTATAGAGGCCTCTGTCTAACCTTTCCCAAGACTAGGCTACAGATACTTACAAAAGTTCAAAGGTCAAGAAAAATGAAGACCAAAAAAACAACAACAGGTGGCACAAGTGTAGCAAAAAGCTTAACAAAAATGATTACCAAACAAGATAGCGCCAAAGACAAAGTAGCGTCTCTCAAAGTTCCACACAGCATGTCAGAAAAAGAATCCACCCTGATCCAGTGGTGAGCAGGTGATTTTAAACAGGCTGGGAGGATGAATGGTGGTCCGGGATTGGCTGGCTGATTAACAGGTGAAACGAGGAGCAGCTGGGATTAGGAACCGGTTGATTGGCAGCAGAGGCAGTTAATGAGTGTGACCTGTACAAATAAATAGAAGAAGAAACACAAAACAAACAAACCACCACTACGTGGAACGTAACACTGAGTATGACAGTTATACCGTCATAGAGAGTAAAAAAAACTAACTTGTGTCTTTACAAACCTTACAATATATTTTTTTTCCATTACAACTCACAAACATACATTTTTCCAGGCATTATCAGTCATTTAGCATGTGTGGTTTAGTAGTATGTTTAAATAACTGTTATATTGAGTGTGACAGTATACTGTCATAGTGAGAAAAACCTTACAAAAACAACTAATTCTAGTTGAAATCACGTGGATACAATATTACAGGTATTTTTAGACATAATTCTGTTTGGTTTTGGAGTTATGTTTATATAACTCTCATATTTAGTATGACAGTTATACTGTCATATTGAGTAAAAAAAAACCGAACTTGTGTCTTTACAAACCTTACAAAATATTATTTTCCAGTAAAACCCACAAAGATACATTTCTCCAGGCTTTATTAGCCATTTTGCATGTGTGGTTTGGTAGGTATGTTAAATAACTGTCATATTTAGTATGACAGTTATACTGTCATTTTGAGTAAAAAAACGAACTTGTGTCTTTACAAACCTTACAAAATATTATTTTCCAGCAAAACTCACAAAGATACATTTCTCCAGGCATTATTAGCCATTTAGCATGTGTGGTTTAGTAGTTATGTTTAAATAACTGTCAGATTGAGAATGACAGTATACTGTCATAGTGAGAAAAAACCTTACAAAAAAAACTTACAAAAACAACTGTTTCTAGTTAAACTCACATGGATAAAATATTACAGGTATTTTAAGACATAATGCAGTTTGGTTTTGGAGTTATGTTTATATAACTTTCATATTTAGCATGACAGTTATACTGTCATATTGAGTTAAAAAACTAACTTGTGTCCTTACAAACCTTACAACATATTGTTTTTTAGTAAAACTCACAAAGATACATTTCTCCAGGCATTATTAGCCAATTTGCATGTGTGTTTTAGTAGTTATGTTTAAATAACTGTCAGATTGAGTATGACAGTATACTGTCATGGTGAGTAAAACCCATTTTTTGTATTTGCAAACCTTACAAAAATAAATGATTCTAGTAAAACTCACATGGATTCACGATAAAGGCATTTTTTTAGACATAATGAATGTTTGGTTTTGGAGTTATGTTTATATAACTTTCATATTTAGTATGACAGTTATACTGTCATATTGAGTAAAACCTAATTTTTGTATTTGTAAATCTTCCCAAAATACCGGATTCTGGTAAAACTCACATAGATTCAATATTACAGGCATTTTTAGACAGATTGCAAGTTTGGTTTTGGAGTTATGTTTATATAACTTTTATATTTATTATGACAGTTATACTTTCATATTGAGTAAAAAAAAAACAAATTGTATCTTTACAAACCTTATCAAATAATGTATTCCAGTTAAACTTGCAAAGATACATTTCTCCAGGCATTATTAGCCTCTTTGAATGTGTGGTTTGGTAGTTATGTTTAAATAACTGTCAGATTGAGTGTGACAGTATACTGTCATAGTGAGAAAAACCTTACAAAAAAACCTTACAAAAACAACTGTTTCTAGTTAAACTCACATGGATACAATATTTCAGGTATTTTTAGAAATAATGCAGTTTGGTTTGAGAGTTATGTTTATATAACTTTTATATTTAGTATGACAGTTATACTGTCATAGTGAGTAAAAAAAACCTAACTTGTGTCGTTACAAACCTTACAAAATATTTTTTCCAGTAAAACTCACAAAGATAAAATTATCCAGGCATTATTAGCCATTTTGCATGTGTTGTTTAGTAGTTATGTTTAAATAACTGTCATATTGAGTGTGGCGGTTATACTGTCATTATGAGTAAAACCTAATTGTTGCATTTTTAAACCATAAAAATGTGCCTGATTCTAGTAAAATTCACACAGATACAACATTACAGGCATTTTTAGACATAATGCATGTTTGGTTTTGGAGTTATGTTTATATAACTTTCATATTTAGTATGACAGTTATACTGTCATATTGAGTAAAAAAAACTAACTTGTGTCTTTGCAAATCTTACAAAAGAAAATGTTTCCATTAAAACTCACTAAGATTCATTTTTCACGCATTATTAGACATTTTTTATGTGTGGTTTAAGAGTTATGTTTAAATAAATGTCATATTGAGTGTGGTAGTTATACTGTCATTATGAGTAAAACCTAATTTTTGCATTTTTAAACCATACCAAAATGCCTGATTCTAGAAAAATGTACACAGATACAACATTACAGGCATTTTTAGACATAGTGCATGTTTGGTTTTGGAGTTATGTTTATATAACTTTAATATTTAGTATGACAGTTATACTGTCATATTGAGTAAAACAAACTAACTTGTGTCTTTACAAACCTTACAAAATATTGTTTTCTAGTAAAACTCAAAAAGATACATCTCTCCAGGCATTATTAGCCATTTTGCATGTGTGGTTTAGTAGTTACCGGTATGTTTAAATAACTGTCATATTGAATGTGGCTGTTACATTATGAGTAAAACCTATTTTTGGTATTTGTAAACCTTACCAATATACCCGATTCTGGTAAAACTCACATAGATTCAATATTACAGGCATTTTTAGACATAATGCATGTTTGGTTTTGGAGTTATGTTTATATAACTTTCATATTTAGTATGACAGTTATACCGTCATATTGAGTAAAAAAAAACTAACGTGTCATTACAAACCTTACCCTTACAAAAAATTTTTTTTTACAGTAAAACTCACAAAGATACACTTGATCAATATGATATAATTGTCATACTAAATCCATCCACCCATCTATTTTCTTCCGCTTATTCGAGGTCGGGTTGCGGGGGCAGCAGCCTAAGCAGAGAAGCCCAGACTTCCCTTTCCCCAGCCACTTTGTCCAGCTCTTTTCGGTGGATCCTGAGGCGTTCCCAGTTCAGCCGGGAGACATCGTCTTTCCAATGGGTCCTGGGTCTTCCCCGTGTCCTCCTGCCGGTCGGACTCGCCCTAAACACCTCCCTAAGGAGGTGTTCGGGTGGCATCCTGAGCAGATGCCCGAACCACTTCATCTGGTTCCTCTCAATGTGGAGAAGCAGTGGTTTTACTCTGAGTTCCTCCCGGATGACAGAGATACTCACCCTATCTCTAAGGGAGAGACCCGCCACCCGGCGGAGGAAACTCATTTCAGCCGCTTGTACCCTTGATCTTGTCCTTTCGGTCATAACCCAAAGCTCATGACCATAGGTGAGGATGGGAACGTAGATCGACCGGTACATTGAGAGCTTTTCATTCTGGCTCAGCTCTTCTTCAGCACAACGGATCGATATAGCGTCCTCATTACTGAAGACGCCACACAGTCACGATCCACTCTTCCCTCACTTGTGAACAAGACTCCTAGGTACTTGAACTCCTCCACTTGGGGCAACATCTCCTCCCCAACCTGGAGATGTCACTCCACCCTTTCCCGGGCGAGAACCATGGACTCGGAATTGGAGGTGCTGATTCTCATCCCAGTCGCTTGACACTCGGCTGCGAACCGATCCAATGAGAGCTGAAGATCCTGGCCAGTTGAAGCCATCAGGACCATACCCACACAGCAAAAAGACTCCGCGGCGGATCCCCCGCGGAGCTATCGCGCTTTCCAGAACGGACCCATATCGGCGTCCACTTGCTCTCAGGATTACATCCGCCACGGAGGCGTGGCGCCGAGCTGGATCCGCTCCGCACCCATGATCAAAACCAGCAACGGACTCATAAAAACCCTGGCTCATCTGGCCGTTTTCGACCCGTTTATCTCATTTTCAAAATCCCTTCTGTTCTTGCTGTAGGATAAAATAGGAAACTAAAAAATTCACTAGGCGTTACTACAGCAATATAGGCTTACATATGCATTGCCTTGTATTTTTAAACTAACTGTCAATAGGCAGAAGCAGAAAACGGTCAATTCACTCTATAAAGTAAAATATATAAATAGTAAATATACATATTTAATCTATTGAGCTACACCTTCAATGAAATGCTGCTCCATGCACAGCTAACATCAGAAAATGAATAACTGGTGAATGACAAGAAGTTCAATAAAACATTTTTTATTTATACATTTCTATTCATCCTGAGGCGGTGGAGGCGGGACTCGTCTCGTTGCCCGATCCCCCGCCAGGTTGAACCACCTGATGGCGTGTTTGGTGACCTCAGCGTCCGTGGCTGACCTTGTCACCTGTTTTTTCTCACAGCACCTGTAATCAAACAAGATTACAAGACATATGTTTATGGTATGTAGCATCCAAAGCCAAGTATGCTTACACAATACAAAATATGTGATAAGTATTGAGATTACATTTGAAAAAGAAACATGACTTAAAGTTACTGGAGGTGGTTAAATTAAGGTGCATAAATTATGAATTTGTGATCAGGGTATAGGTGTGCAAGATATCCAAAATGTTCAAACAATATCGTTATTTGGTTTCTTGATCAGAGTACTGTATGTGGATAAATCTGTGTGGTTTTGTCATGTTTGTTTGATTCTGTTGGATGATGGCGGCGGGAGGGGGCATAAATAAATATCCATAACCCAACTTTGGGAAGTTGACATTGTTTTCTTATATTTGTACTATCATTCTATGTTTGTATTCGTGTAGGCCACGGGTGTCCAAAGTGTGGCCCGGGGGCCATTTGCGGCCCGCAGGTCATTTTTTAACGGCCCCACAGCACATTTTTAAAACATACGATTGAAATAAATGAAAAATATTAAAAGTGGTATTTAAAGAGCAAACGGGTGAAATGTAACAAGAAAATGTAGCAATGTTTACTCTAATCACACAAAGCTGCCATGTACGCTGTTTCTTTAAAAAATAATAATGAATCAAAATCCATGTCATTATGAATTTTTGACCTATTCAAGGCTCAATAAAGGATGTCGACAAACATCAGTTGAAGCGTTACGTTAATCTGACCAAGAGAATAAGTTTGGGAGCAGCTACGATGGTTGCTATGATTTTTAAGGCTGCCCCCACTATTGACTTTGAACGTATGTAATATTACTTTGAATGATATACTTACTGAAAAGCAAGGTCTTTGTTGCCATCCTGCTAAAGGCCTTTTTGTTGTTGACGCCCTTCCAATGTATCTGATGTGAAACCTCCTCTGTGAACATCCTGCCCAGGATGTTCCAGGTCACCCGCTTCACATCGTGGCCTCCAATGGTGGCCAAAGAAGAAATCTAAAAGGCAAAGACATCTCTTTAAACAAACAGGTAAACATTTTTAAGCTTAAGTTGGATTTCAAATGTTTTTGTTCCTGTTGAAAGCGTCCAGAAATGTAAAAAAACAGAACCTGTTCTCTTGGCTCATGGACCTATGCTACCTTTACACACGATGTCAAACCAGGCCGACTGTGGCTCACTGACATAATCTTACCACTGGGAAAAGGTGGTTCAGGACAGGCCTGGTTGTCAGCGCTGATTCAATAGAATATTTGCATAATCATGGACAATCAATAAACCTATTGGCACCATTCATATTAAGTAAGAAACCTCACCACTCTTTGTCGAGCTGGGCCATTTAAAAATGCCTCAAGTGACTCCACCCATGTCAGTGGAAACTGGATATTGGCCGGCATTTCAACTTCTGGCCCCGGGTTCGAGGTCAACCTGCTTGTTAAGAAGTTTACCTTCGCCATCAGCTGGTCTTGGGTGTGCTTAATATTTTCCAGCAGGCTAAGGATGTGGACCTCAGCCGCTGTTGACAAACAGCAGTATAAAATTAACATGTTTCAGTGTTTATCCTCATTACTGACAAAAGTTATTGACAAAGTTTGAAGAAAATAGGTGATTGCTTGTGAATTTGAATTTTTTCCTAAATTTGTGGCACAGAATGACCATCCGGTATTTGTCAGTTATTGCTCACCAGAGCAGGAAATGTTGTCAGCCATTCTCCCCCCTCGCCATGTTGGCCTGTAGGCCAGGCTGGATCCAGGCTACTGTGTCTGCCACATGTTGAGAGGTGGTGCGGGGGGTGGAGGGAGTCGAGGAGGGACTGCCGTTCCTAGTGAGGTGGGCATTGTGAGAGTCATCAGTTAACCATGACTGATTATACCCAAGGGGCCTATCTATTCACTAATATTTCAGAGATCAGTCCCTACCTTGTGTAACTCTCTGCATATTTAATGCAGGTGCTGGTGAGGGCATATGAGTATGTCCTTCCCCATGGTGAGGTGCTAAGGGAGATAAATTGGTATTAAATGGTTGTGATCTGTTAACCATGGCTACTGGATGCTGAGATAATATTTCGGAGATCAGTCTTTACCTAGAAAGTTATCTCCAGTTGAGGAGTCGAGTTGACAGGTACTCACGACTCTTGCTGGCACTCGGCGAGACGGTGGAGCTGGGAGAAGGGATACAAGGAAAGGGGAATATCTTTAGCACTAAGAATGTTAACCATATCTTTATTAATGTGGTGGTTTCGTTTTGGATGTTAAGAGATTATTCCTTACTCTGCCTGTGCAATTGGCTTGCCCACCCCAGAGATGCGAGGTCACTATTTCTCGGGTCTTCTTCGCTATCATCCGAGTCCCCGAGACGATGGCTGTTGGGTAACCATATCATTAGGATTATTGCAATACCAAAATTGCCAAATATACATATAGTACAAGCATCTCTGGTCTATTTTTGAATGCTACCGGAAATAACCTTCCTGTTACTGTTGAAACATGACAAATACAAGACGTAACACACTTACACTGGATTCCTGCTCCTTTTTTCTGGCAGCTCCTCATTCTCTGCCTCAGATTGCAGGTCTGAGGTGTCGCAGCCCTTTCCATATTGCTGCATTATTTTTAATGAGTCTTTGTAGTGGTCTAAAATTGAATATGTTAAAATGAACATGAGTTTCAAATTAGCTGTAGAGCTGAACAGAATATTATTATTATTGATGATGATGTATCAGGTCTCTCTCTTACAAGGGACCTGGTCAGAACATAAGACAGAATAGGTTATTCCAAGCAGAAAGAGAAGCAACTATGACGTTATTTTTAAACAAGAAATTTATGAATTTGCATACCACAAGTTTGGACAACAGAAACGTCAAATCTTGGCCAGTTTGACTCATGCTGCTCCTCATTTAAAGCGGCCCTTTTAATTCTGTCGGTGTTTTTATAGTTGGGCCAGAAAACCATCCCATCATCATACCATCCCCTTGGGACAACCGCAATGTCCCCGTTCATTATAAATTTTATCAGATGAAAAGGCATCCTTAATGTAGAAAGAAAGAAAAGGGGTATTTATTCATCGTCAAAGGATCAACGTGGACAAAGGCATGCACAGGTGTTAGTGTATACAAATAAGCAAGTAATTTTACCTGAATGGTGCCCCAAGGTGGTAAGAACTATAAGAAATGTAAAAGTACAGGTCATAATAGTCAGAACTTCAGCTCAATCGTAAAGTAGGGTTTGAAATTATGGGTGTAGTGTATACATGGAATAATACCAACTTTTGTGTAATACTTACAGCTATTCTTCATCCAGAGTACTGGAAGTCATAGAAGTCGGTAGTCAACTATAGTATTAGAGTTTGTAACTTGAACTGATTATTTAAACTGATTAATTGAACCGATTTGAACTCCTGATTGTTTTGATTTGAACTCAAACTTTTTGTTTTTGTTTCATTAATGGAGGGTTATGGCCACGAAACCATACCTGTACGGCAGCGCTGACACCTCAACCAACTTCAGCTCATCAGATGGATCATTTACAGAAAATATGTTCATTCTGTCAGAGTTGAAGGGGTAGGTATAGAATGGAGACTGCCGGGAAAATTCTGTGTAAATAGCGTACACACCATTATCATTTTTGATAATGTTTTTGATAAGGCAGACTTTATCCACCACCAGAAACATGTTGTCCCCTGTTGATAATTTGACGGTCCACCTTTCACATTGCATTTCCTCATATTGTGCATGAACTTCCATGCCAACAACAATTGGGCCCACAAAATGCTCCCTTTTCAGTGACATGTCTGCATCAGCATCTGATTTGGTAGCTGTAACCTCCAAAAGGCGCCGAATGAGCTGAGGTAGAGGGAACTCAGGTTTTCTAATTAGTTTTTTTATTTTCCCAAGGTGATTCTCATATGGGAACGCTGAAAAGGAGTCCAGACAGCCATGCGTTTTCACCTCGTCTGCCAGGTGGACCAGACAGTGGACATTGTACACAATCTGGTCTGTCCCATAAAGCTCACCAAAATGGTTGACAAAAGATTTTAGCATTTGTCCAGCATAGTCAGCAAGGTTGAGATGTTCAGGACTTACCAACATGGATATAGCAGTTGACAGGAGCATGAAATTACAGTACATGTTCCGGTCCAGGAATCCTGCCAGTACCACAGAGCCAGTGTACAGTAAGAACTGTCAGAATTCAGTTGCCTTCTAACGGTCCAACTCCCTAAGAGACCGTGGTCTCCTGGCAAACTCAATTGGCACGTGGGGCCTCATGGACTGGAGTTTGCCTGACATCCTGTCTGCTATTAATGCCAGCAGTCTTACGGTTAACGGACCTCGGAGCCAAGTTAGGAGCAGTTTCCTTACAATGCCCAAACACACTAAAAGCTTATAATCTAAGGGAAACTGCGTTACCATGCCAACCTTGACGCGTTCAAATGGATGTGGCCCTTCGTGGTGATGTAATTCATCAACCTTCAGGTTAAATGAGATGTCAGTTCTAAGGGGGTGCTCTGGTCCAGGGAACGACATATGCCGGTTGTGGTATTGCCCTGGGTGTAGGCACTTATCGCACCCATGGTAAGCATTGTGGGCTTTAGTATTTTTCACAAAGGCCCGTGCAGGGGTATCACAGATTACTGTGTGAAGCTCAATTTTAAGATTCTTATCTTCAAAGCAAAACCCAGCCTCTAGCTCATGTAGTTCTGTGACAAAATCAGATAAGAACTCTGTGGCCGAACTAGGTTTTTTTGGTCCACAGTACGCCCCAATGACAACAGGTTCCTTCACGGGGACGGTAACCAGTAGGCCAAGGATGGGCCACAGCTGTACAGTGGAACTTTTAAATAAAGGAAGTCCATCTATATTAATCTGCAGCCCCAATGTCATGCCCTCTGCCAATGTTTCGACATATTTACTTAGAGTGGCCTTCAAGGAGGAAAGGATGCCAAATGATGGTAGTTACCCCCAGCCTGCTCCTGAATAGAATATTGGACTTTTGTTTTCAGAAGGGTCCTTCCATCCTTTGGCAGATTGGGATGGGTTAGATGGAGTATACTCAACAGTGCAGTTAGGGCAACCATGGAAATGCCAAAACTCACTGCCCAGTTGGCAATGTTATCAGAAAGTGATGTTGGGTCATCATTTTCAGAATCCGAACCTGATGTCCCATCCCCATCACTTTCATCCCAATACACGTCATCTAAATCTGCCTCCAATTCCATGTCCTCCTCTGTAAAAACGTGCACCTCTGGCATTGCATGTGCAGCTGAAGAGGATTGGGCAGTGTTCTCAGAAAGAACTCTGTCATCTGCCCCTATTCCTGTAATGTCTGTCTGAATCTGATGAAGCCTTTTTTGAACGTCAACACGTGTCCTTCGTCTTAAGGTTGATAAAGAGACAGGCACAGTCTTTCTATTCATGTTTGCGCTAAAAGACAAGAAAATACAGTAAAGTTTATCATTGATTATTGTTTCTAATGTTATATTTAAATCAATACATTGTTAAATGGTGGTGCTGTCTGTTTCGTTGCTACAAACTAGACAAGATATAGGGCAACGTTAAATTGATTCGGCCCCATGAATATGCCAAGAGCTGCTAGAAAAATGTGTAAGCAACGTTACATTTTAACAAACCAGAAAGTATCTTACTTGATTAAGCGAACGTAGCAGGAGCAATTGCAGGCAAAAATCCAGGCAATAGATGATGCTGCAAAACACACAAAATAGAAGATGGGACCAAGTTCCATACAGTCGCATAAGAAATTATGAACAGGCGCAAAATACATTAGTTGTCTGAACCGACGCAAACAGTGGTTAAAATAATTAATTTCTAATTCATTAATTTTAAATATAAGGATTGCAGATAGACACTTTAGATTACACATTATATATGTAACAGTCACTGTTCTGCGTTGTGTCTTTTGTAGTGATGCACACAGGAGTTGAGTCGTGGAGGATTTATTCACCTTTTCTTTTTATATAGATCAAGAAAAAGGATCCTTAATATGTGCAGCAATTTATACCACTCACATCACCTCATTTTATATTTTTTTCTACAATTAACTATGCCAAAAAAACTGATAACAGACATACCTTTTTTTTTGAATGGAAACAAAAACAGGGCGTCAAACACAGCTAGTCCACAGTAAACAGGATCTCGAGCTCCACTAAAGAATAAAGAAAGAAAAAATACTCACTCATTAATATCGCAGGATACATATATATAAATATACATTTAGGCCTCCACTTAGGCTTGATCCCAGGGACCCCAAAGGGTTTTGGTAAAAAAAATATTAAAAATGTGTCATTCAGTATTATTTTTATTATTCAAGTTTTAAATCCCTAGATCAACATTAGGTCTATCTGTCAATATAATGTTTTTAAAAATGTAAGTCGTATGCTCTTTTTGTCAAAAAAAACCCTGTTTTATGGAAAAAACAAAATGCGCAATATTTTCACCCAATACAATTTTTTAGTGGAATATTTGAGATTTAATAATTGGAGCCTTAAAAAGTTCAATAACTCATAACACCATTGATTTTAATTCATTATTATTTTTTGAGCGATGACACTATAAACAAATCACCCAAAAATTATTGGGGAAACAAAAGGGTCCTACTCATTAAAGTGTTAAAAGTATAGATTATACTTTTTTTTTTTTACTGTTTAATTTTAACACAATAATCTCGAGATCAACTTCAGATGTAAATTAAATTTTTTGTATTTATTTTTTTTTTTTTTAAATCGTATTTTAAAATGGGCCGTTAAGAAAAATGACCTGTGGGTCGCAAATGGCCCCCGGGCCGCACTTTGGACACCCATGCATTAAAGTGTTAAAAAATAAATTATACATTTTTTTTTACTGTTTACTTTTAACACAATAATCTCGAGATCAACTTCAGATCTGTCAATTATAAGTTTTATTGTAGTTCATGTTTTTTCGTTTTTGGCCTTTTAAAAATAAAAAAACAGCTAAATTGTTTACATGGCAAACAAAATATGCAACATTTACCCCCCAAAAAATCTCAAAGTGCAATATGTAATGTGACGTAATTGGAGCCTTGGATAGGTCAATAATTCATAATAACATTGATTTTGATTCATTATTTTTCAAAGAAAGAAACAGCCTGCATTGCAGCTTTATGTTACTAGAGTAAACATTGCAACATTTTATTGTTACATTTCACCTGTTTGGTCTTTCATACCACTTTTTATGTTTTAATTTAAAATTTTTTATAATCGTATTTTAAAATGGGCCGTTAAGAAAAATGACCTGCGGGCCGCACTTTGGACACCCATGCATTAAAGTGTTAAAAAATAAATCATACAATTTTTTTCCTGTTTACTTTTAACAATAATCTCGAGATCAACTTCAGATCTGTCAATTATAAGTTTTATTGTTGTTTATGTTTTTTGTTTGTTCGTTTTAGGCCCTATAAAAATAAAAATAAAACAGCTAAATTTTTTATATGGCAAACACAATATGCAACATTTACCCCCCCAAAAAATCTCAAAGTGCAATTTTTAATGTGACGTAATTGGAGCCTTGGATAGGTCAATAATTCATAATAACATTGATTTTGATTCATTATTTTTTAAAGAAAGAAACAGCCTGCATTGCAGCTTTATGTTACTAGAGTAAACATTGCAACATTTTATTGTTACATTTCACCTGTTTGGTCTTTCATACCACTTTTTATGTTTTAATTTAAATTTTTTTTTAAATTTTTTATAATCGTATTTTAAAATGGGCCGTTAAGAAAAATGACCTGCGGGCCGCACTTTGGACACCCATGCATTAAAGTGTTAAAAAATAAATCATACAATTTTTTTCCTGTTTACTTTTAACACAATAATCTCGAGATCAACTTCAGATCTATCTGTCAATTATAAGTTTTATTGTTGTTTATGTTTTTTGTTTGTTCGTTTTAGGCCCTATAAAAATAAAAATAAAACAGCTAAATTTTTTATATGGCAAACACAATATGCAACATTTACCCCCCAAAAAAATCTCAGTGCAATTTTTAATGTGACGTAATTGGAGCCTTGGATAAGTCAATAATTCATAATAACATTGATTTTGATTCATTTTTTTTTTTTTAAAGAAACAGCCTGCATTGCAGCTTTATGTTACTAGAGTAAACATTGCAACATTTTATTGTTACATTTCACCTGTTTGGTCTTTCATACCACTTTTTAGGTTTTAATTTTTTTTTTTTTTATAATCGTATTTTAAAATGGGCCTTTAAGAAAAATGACCTGCGGGCCGCAAATGGCCCCCGGGCCGCACTTTGGACACCCATGCATTAAAGTGTTCAAAAATAAATTATACAATTTTTTTACTGTTTACTTTTTACACAATAATCTCGAGATCAACTTCAGATCTATCTGTCAATTATAAGTTTTATTGTTGTTTATGTTTTTTGTTTGTTCGTTTTAGGCCCTTTAAAAATAAAAAAAAACAGCTAAATTTTTTATATGGCAAACACAAAATATGCAACATTTACCCCCCAAAAAAATCTCAAAGTGCAATATTTAATGTGACGTAATTGGAGCCTTGGATAGGCAGAGGTGGGTAGAGTAGCCAGAAATTGTACTCAAGTAAGAGTACTGTTACTTTAGAGATTTATTACTCAAGTAAAAGTAATGAGTAGTCACCCAAATATTTACTTGAGTAAAAGTAAAATTTACTTGAGTAAAAGTAAAAAGTATGTTGTGAAAAAACTACTCAAGTACTGAGTAACTGATGAGTAACATACACACACATATCATATATATATATTATATATATATATATATATATACACATACATATATACACATACATTGATATATACAGTATATCATTTATATTTATTTATTTTGCCGTTTTTGTTTACATGTTAAAGGTGTTTTAATGAATATACATGCATGTTTAACACATATAGATTCCTTTCTTTCATGAAGACAAGAATATAAGTTGGTGTATTACCTGATTCTGATGACTTGCATTGATTGTAATCAGACAGCAGTGCTTAACGTCCACGTTTTCAAATGCAGGAGAAAAAAAGTTCCTCCTTTCTGTCTAATACCACATGAAAGTGGTTGGTTTTTGGTATCTTATTTGTCCAGCTTCCATATTCGTTTTCACACACTTTACAAGAAATACATTGGCGGCAAACTCCGTAGCTTACTAGCTTGTTTGCGCTGGCTTTCGGAGACTCTTATTTTGAAAGCGCAGGCGCGATGGAGCGGCACTTTTATTGTGAAGACAGGAACTATGCAGTCAGTCTTTAGGCTTGTGACGGGATGTACGTTTGAAATAAAAAAAGTGTCTTTTTTCCTTCACACTTTTGATTGATTGAAACTTGTATTAGTAGATTGCACAGTACAGTACATATTCCGTACAATTGACCACTAAATGGTAACACTCCAATAAGTTTTTCAACTTGTTTAAGTCAGGTCATGTGACCGCCTGGCTCTGTTTGATTGGTCCAACGTCACCAGTGACTGCATCTGATTGGTGGAACGGAGTCAAACGTCACTAGTGACTGCATTTTATTGGTGGAACGGAGTAAAACGTCACCAGTAACGCAGGCACTTTGAAGGTCTGTCTGACAGACCAAAACAAACAAAGCGTGCATTAACAGATCGATAAAAATTAGTAGCGAGTAGCGAGCTGAATGTAGATAAAAGTAGCGGAGTAAAAGTAGCGTTTCTTCTCTATAAATATACTCAAGTAAAAGTAAAAGTAAGTTGCATTAAAACTACTCTTAGAAGTACAATTTATCCCAAAAGTTACTCAAGTAGATGTAACGGAGTAAATGTAGCGCGTTACTACCCACCTCTGGATAGGTCAATAATTCACAATAACATTGATTTTGATTAATTATTTATTAAAGAAAGAAACAGCCTGCATGGCAGCTTTGTGTTATAGAGTAAACATTGCAACATTTTCTTGTTACAGTTCACCTGTTTTGTCTTTCATATGAATTTTTGTGTTTTTAATTTGTTTAATCGTATTTTAAAATGGGCCGTTAAAAAATGACCTGCGGGCCGCAAATGGCCCCCAGGCCGCACTTTGGATACGATGTAAAATACCACATGCAGCAGCACACAATTAAGATGTCCACACAGACAGAGTTTTTGGCCCGTGCAAAAAACTCACGAGACCAGGAAACCCCGTAAAAACAGCATAGCATTAAGCTAACCACATGGATTAGTTTAATGCTATCGGCAGCATTTAGCATATAAAAGTGAGGTTTTTACAACAATTTAACAAGCATAATCCAAGAATTTAACCCGCATGTTTATCAACAAGTCACAGACAGTGTGCATTCTTATAGAATACTTTAAGAGCGACAACCAAAAAGTTTGTAAAAAAAAAAAAAAAGGATCGAGAGACAATGTAACGTGACTTACAGCTGCGTCACATCAAGAAAAATACACAGCAAAGAAACTTTACTTAGCTTAACTTTACTTAAGGGCCATAGCAATTTCGGCAGAATATGTTATAACATATTCTGCCGAAATTGCTATTCCTTTTAAAATAAAATAGCCTTTTTTTTTACAGAATATAAAGTTTTACTTAGTCCTAATATCAAACAACGTCATTACAATCATACATAAATGATGATGGAAACACAAAGGCCGATCTTTACTGTGAATGTAGCAATAAATCAACAAATCTACTTACGTTCGTGTTCCAGCAAACTCCAGAAATGACCGAACTTGGCTCATGCGCGTCCACTTTATAGGCGCGCGTCCACGTCTGCGGATCAGACATTGGTCGGCTCAGTATCCACGTAGGCGGAGCCTATACTGTAGGCGGCGCGCGCCGGTTTAGTTTGCCGCGTACGCGAATCAGACACGGGTCCGCTCAGGATCCGCCGTCTGTATGGCGTCACATTAGTGCCAAAAATCCGAGCGCATAAAAACTGTTATTGCGCGCTGTTTCTCCACTTCGTGCGCGCACGCGACACCCTTTTGCGCGCGCGTGGTGCCTTTTTGCGCGCGCGCGGTGCCTTTTTGCGCGCGCGCGGTGCCTTTCTGCGCGCTCTCTGTGTACTCCTGGCATCTCTCCTCGCGCTGTCATGTTTCTTTTTGGCACTTTGGGGGCGGGTATGCTTCTTTCTGATTGGTCAGGCGAAAAATGCTGAAAAATGCTCAGAGCCAATCAGAAGTATAGCAGGGCGGGTCATCGTCAATATGTATCAAGATTTACAGAGGAAGAAGTGGATAAAAAAATGTCACGCGCTGATGAAGGTTATTTCATACCACATAAACACAATACAGGGTAATACAAAATGTGACCCAAATAAATAATAAAACAACAAACACCATAATCACATCTTTCAGCCAGAACTGGTCCACCAGCAATAACATCCAATCATAACATTATTTTATATTTTCACTTCTTCTTGAACATTTGTTTTCTAATTTATGGAATTTCTTTTGATTCAGCCATAAAATTAATGAAATAATCTTTGAATTTTGTCTTTAAAATGTTAAAAATAGCTTTTAATAATGTATTCTGAAACAGTTTAAAATAATCAGAGAACTGACTAACACTGACCCGCAGGGGCGCCGAAAAGGGGGGGGGGGGGGGGGGGGGGGTAAAAGAGACAGATTCTAGGGGCCCATGATGGAGGGGGGCCCAGAGAGGCCCCTAATGATGATGAAATTATAATACAGAAAAAATAATGACACTGTGTTGGGGGCCCTGTAAAGATTCTTTTCATGGGGCCCAAAATCCCTAGCGGCGCCCCTGCTGACCCTACACAACTATGTTGCACAATTAAGTCTTTTTTTTTTTTTAAGCGAAAGAGGTAATTTCAACAGGTACAGCACCCTATGTCATATGTACATGTAATAAGATTTGTAACAAGGCAAACTGTTTGTAAATTGGTCGAAAATCGAGCGAGTTATGGTAATTTAATTAGTACATGTACCATTGACATCAATGTAATGATTGAGGCTAGATGTCCGAGGTAAGATGGCTACAACGTTGCTACGCTGGAGAATGATTGGTCATATGAAAAATGCTCACAGCCAATCAGAAAGGAGGGGCCGTCTAAGCATACCCGCCCCCAAAGTGCCAAAAAGAAACGTGACAGCACGAGGAGAGATGTCAGGAGTACACAGAGAGCGCGCAGAAAGGCGTTGCGCGCGCGCAGAAAGGCACTGCGCGCGCGCAAAAAGGCACAACGCGCGCAAAAGGGTGTCGCGCGCGCGTACGAAGTGGAGAATCAGCGCGCGATAACAGTTTTTATGCGCTCGGATTTTTGGCACTAATGTGACGCCATACGTCTGACCGTACAATTTTCGGAGGCGGAGCGGATCCTCTAGGCGGAGCCAAAACGAATGTGACAGCTACGCGGGTTGGGCGACTTGAAGGCGGATCCGCATAGGAGTCTTCTGCTGTGTGGGTATCATCTGCAAAAAGCAGAGACCTAATCCTGCAGCCACCAAACCTAATAATGCATCTTTGTGAATTTTACTAGAAACATTTTCTTTTGTAATAATATGACAGTATAACTGCCACTCTCAATTTACACATGAAAAAAGGCTAATAATGCCTGAATAATGCATTCTTGTGAGTTTTACTCAAAACATTTGTTTTTTAAAGGCTTGCAAACACAAAAAGTATTTTCCCCCCCAATATGACAGTAATGTTCTTAAAATCCTGAGATAATGCGAAAAAAGCAATAAAAATGAATTCCATTATAATTCCTAAATAAAACGTGCAAAATGTCTAGAAATTCCTTTAATATTCAATCCATGTGAGTTCTACTAGAATCAGTTGTATTTGTAAGGTTTGCAATTACAAAAATTAGGTTTTACTCACTATGACAGTATACTGTCACACTCAAAATGACAGTTATTTGAACAAAACCCCTAAACCACATATGACAACTTGCTAATAATGCCTGAAATAATGCATCCTTGAGAGTTTTACTCGAAACATATGCTTTTTTAAATCTTGTAAACACAAAAAGTAGCTTTTTATTTAACATGACTGTAATGTTCTTAGAATCCTGAGATAATGCGAAAAAAGCAATAAAAATGTACTTAAATATAACTCCCAAATAACATATGCAAAATGGCTAATAATGCCTGGTGAGATGTATCTTTGTTAGTTTTACTAGAAAAATAATCTTTTGTAAGGTTTGCAAAGACACAAAATTGTTTTAATTACTCAATATGACAATATAACTGTCATATTATATATGAATGTTATATAATCATAACTCCAAAACCAAACATGCATTATGTCTAAAAATACCTTTAATATTGTATTTTTGTGAGTTTTCCTGGAATCAGTTATTTTTCTAAGGTTTGCAAATACAAATGTTAGATTTTACACATAATGACAGTATAACTGCAACACTCAATATGACAGTTATTTAATCGTAACTCCTAAACCAAGCATGAAAAATGTCTGATAATGCGTGAAAAAATGTATCTTTGTGAATTTTACTAGAAACATTTTCTTTTGTAAGGTTTGCAAAGACACCAGTTAGTTATTTTTACTCAATGTGACAGTATAACTGCCACTCTCAATATGACAGTTATTTAAACATTACTCCTAATTTACACATGCAAAAAGGCTAATTAATGGCTGAAATAATGCATTCTTGTGAGTTTTACTCAAAACATTTGTTTTTTAAGGCTTGCAAACACAAAAAGTAGTTTTTTCCTCAATACGACAGTAATGTTCCTAAAATCCCGAGATAATGCGAAAAAAGCAATAAAAATGAATCCCATTATAATTCCTAAACAAAACATGCAAAATGTCTAGAAATTGCTTCAATATTGAATCCATGTAAGTTTTACTAGAATCAGTTGTATTTGTAAGGTTTGCAAATAAAAAAAAATAGGTTTTACTCACTATGACAGTATACTGTCACACTCAAAATGACAGTTATTTAAACATAACTCCTAAACCACATATGACAAATTGCTAATAATGCCTGAAATAATGCATCCTTGGGAGTTTTACTCGAATCATATGCTTTTTTAAATTTTGCAAACACAAAAAGTAGTTTTTTTTACTCAATATGACTGTAATGTTCTTAGAATCCTGAGATAATGTGAAAAAAGCAATAAAAATGTATTTGAACATAATTCCCAAACAGCACATGCAAAATGGCTAATAATGCCTGGAGACATGTATTGTTGTTAGTTTTACTAGAAAAAAGATATTTTGGAAAGTTTGCAAAAACACAAGTAAGTGTTTTTTTTCAATATGACAGTATAATTGTTATATTAAATATGAACGTTAACCCATAACTCCAAAAATCAAACATGCATTATATCTAAAAATGCCTTTAATTTTGTGTCTTTGTGAGTTTTAGTAGACTCAGTTATTTTTGTAAGGTTTGCAAATACAAAAATGAGGTTTTACACATACTGACGGTATACTGCAACACTCAATATGACAGTTTTTTAATCATAACTCCTAAACCAAACATGAAAAATGTCTAAAAATGCGTGAAAAAATTTATCTTTGTGAATTTTACTAGAAACATTTTCTTTTGTAAGTTTTGCAAAGACACCAGTTAGTTATTTTTACTCAATATGACAGTTTAACTGCCACTCTCAATATGACAGTTATTCAAACATTACTCCTAAACTTCACATGAAAAAAGGCTAATAATAACTGAAATAATGCATTTTTGTGAGTTTTACCCAAAACATTTGTTTTTTAAGGCTTGCAAACACATAAAGTATTTTTTTCCTCAATATAACAGTAATAGTCCTAAAATCCTGAGTTAATGCGAAAAAAGCAATAAAAATGAATTCCATTATAATTCCTAAACAAAACATGCAAACTGTCTAGAAATTCCTTTAATATTGAATCCATGAGAGTTCTACTAGAATCAGTTGTATTTGTACGGTTTGCAATTACAAAAAATAGGTTTCACTCACTATGACAGTATACTGTTACACTCAATATGACACTTATTTAAACATAACTCCTACACCACATATGACAAATTGCTAATAATGCCTGAAATAATGCATCCTTGTGAGTTTTACTCAAAACATATGCTTTTTTAAATCTTGCAAACACAAAAAGTAGTTTTTTTACTCAATATGACTGTACCCGGCCGAGTCATACCAAAGACTATAAAAATGAGACCCATTACCTCCCTGCTTGGCACTCAGCATCAAGGGTTGGAATTGGGGGTTAAATCACCAAAAATGATTCCCGGGCGCGGCACAGCTGCTGCCCACTGCTCCCCTCACCTCCCAGGGGGTGAACAAGGGGATGGGTCAAATGCAGAGGACAAATTTCACCACACCTAGTGTGTGTGTGACAATCATTGGGACTTTAACTTTAACTTTAACTTTAATGTCCTTAGAATCCTGAGATAATGCGAAAAAAGCAATACAAATGTATTTTAACATATGTCAAGTGGGGGTCGCAGCTTGCTGAGGGGTTGTTCTTCCAACGCAAGATAGACGGTTTTGTCAAAACGAGACCTGAACCGGAGTGACATAATGACAATGCAGGCAGGACGAGTGATGAACAGGGTATGCTTAAATAACAGTGACATGATTGGTGACAGGTGTGTGTGAGTCAAAACGTGAAACAGGTGCGTGACGTGACAGGTGAAAACTAATGGTTGCTATGGTGACCAGACAAGGAAGTGAAAAGACAGAAACTAAACAAAACATGACTTAAAACAAAACATGATAATACAGACATGACAGAGCCCCTCCCTTAAGGACAGATACCAGATGTCCAAGACAAAAAAAACTTAACAAAAGTCATGGGAGGGCGGGAGGGGGACATGGCGGTGGGTCGCCAGACCACATGTCCCCGTATCCACCGGGGCAGAGTTAGGTGGCGGCGGCGAGTGGAACGCCGCTGCAGCAGGCGAGGCGGGCGCCCAGGGAATGGCCACATTCGTGGCCGACTGGGAGGTGGGCGCACTTGGCGTGGCGGGCGACCAGGTAGCGGCCATATCCGTGGCCGACGAGGAGGCAGGCGCGTCGTCATCTTGGCAGGCGTGGCTTGGCGTGGTGAGTCAGGCGGTGAAGCTCGGCGTGGCGCGTCAGGCGGCGAAGCTCGGCGTGGGTCTTGGTATAGGTCTTGGTCTTGGCGTGGGTCTTGGTCTTGGCATGGCAGGTCTTGGTCTTGGTCTTGGCATGGCGGGTCTTGGTCTTGGTCTTGGCATGGCGGGTCTTGGTCTTGGTCTTGGTCTTGGTTTGGCGGGTCTTGGTCTTGGTCTTGGTGTGGGTGTTGGTCTTGGTTTGGGTCTTGGCATGGCGGGTCTTGGTCTTGGCATGGCGGGTCTTGGTCTTGGCATGGCGGGTCTTGGTCTTGGCATGGCGGGTCTTGGTCTTGGTCTTGGCATGGCGGGTCTTGGTCTTGGTCTTGGCATGGCGGGTCTTGGTCTTGGTCTTGGCATGGCGGGTCTTGGTCTTGGTCTTGGCATGGCGGGTCTTGGTCTTGGTCTTGGCATGGCGGGTCTTGGTCTTGGCATGGTGGGTCTTGGCGTCGTGAAGCTGCGACTGGCGGCACTTGGCGTCGTGGAGCTGCGACTGGCGGCACTTGGCGTCGTGGAGCTGCGACTGGCGGCACTTGGGGTCGTGGAGCTGCGACTGGCGGCACTTGGCGTCGTGGAGCTGCGACTGGCGGCACTTGGCGTCGTGGAGCTGCGACTGGCGGCACTTGGCGTCGTGGAGCTGCGACTGGCGGCACTTGGCGTCGTGGAGCTGCGACTGGCGGCACTTGGCGGCACTTGGCGTCGTGGAGCTGCGACTGGCGGCACTTGGCGTGGAGGGTCTTGGTCTTGGGCTTGGCGTGGAGGGTCTTGGTGTGGAGGGTCTTGGTCTTGGTCTTGGCGTGGAGGGTCTTGGTCTTGGACTTGTTGAGCTGGTACTGGAGCTTGGCGTCGTGGAGCTGGTACCGGAGCTTGGCGTCGTGGAGCTGGTACCGGAGCTTGGCGTCGTGGAGCTGGTACCGGAGCTTGGCGTCGTGGAGCTGGTACCGGAGCTTGGCGTCGTGGAGCTGGTACCGGAGCTTGGAGTCGTGGAGCTGGTACCGGAGCTTGGCGTCGTTGAGCTGGTACCGGAGCTTGGCGTCGTGGAGCTGGTACCGGAGCTTGGCGTCGTGGAGCTGGTACCGGAGCTTGGCGTCGTGGAGCTACTGGTGCAGGTGGAGGTGGTCTAGCTGGGGGTTGCGGCTTGGCATGGTGAAGCTGAGTCACCCCACCTGTACAGTTCCCAGCCCTAGCCCCCCCCTCAAGGAGCGGATACCAGACGCGCTCCCCGCGGTCTGGAATCTTCTTTAGGGGTGGGTGTAGGGGGGTAGACTCCTCCCCACTAAATTGTCCAAAATGTCTATTCCCTACCCCCACTTTAGACTGTGTCTGAAAAAATCTAAATTTAGAGACAATTTTCTCAAAAGGATTTTTCTTTGAAACAAAGTCCATAGTGGGCGGCTGACAGAGGGTGTAAATAGACTCAAAAAAAAAATCTTGGTTTCTGACGTCATCACCAGTGGGCGGGATGACGTCATCAGCACGGGTCTTCTGTGGCGGGAAGGAAGAATGGGCTGGTTGTGGAATCTTGTTGTCCGGATGAAGATTTTGGGGGAACAACGCGTTATGCTGGCGAGAAAAAGCCTTTCTGGCTGGCTTCCATTTTTGCCAGTGCGTCTCCATCACCTCCTCGTGGCCGGTCTGCGGAAGAACGTATGCTGCCTGCATTCTGTCAAGTGGGGGTCGCAGCATACTGAGGGGTTGGTCTTCCAACGCAAGATAGACGGTTTTGTCAAAACGAGACCTGAACCGGAGTGACATAATGACAATGCAGGCAGGACGAGTGATGAACAGGGTATGCTTAAATAACAGTGACATGATTGGTGACAGGTGTGTGTGAGTCAAAACGTGAAACAGGTGCGTGACGTGACAGGTGAAAACTAATGGTTGCTATGGTGACCAGACAAGGAAGTGAAAAGACAGAAACTAAACAAAACATGACTTAAAACAAAACATGATAATACAGACATGACAACATAACTCCCAAACAACACATGAAAAATGGCTAATAATGCCTGGAGACATGTATCTTTGTTAGTTTTACTAGAAACAAGATATATTGTAAGGTATGCAAAGACACAAGTAAGTTTGTGTTTTTTCAATATGACAGTATAATTGTCATATTAAATATGAAAGTTAACACATAACTCCAAAACCAAACATGCATTATGTCTAAAAATGCCTTTAATATTGTATCTTTGTGAGTTTTAGTAGAATCAGTTATTTTTGTAAGGTTTGGAAATACAAAAATGAGGTTTTACACATAATGACGGTATAACTGCAGCACTCGATATGACAGTTCTTTAATCATAACTCCTAAACCAAACATGAAAAATGTCTGATAATGCGTGAAAAAATGTATCTTTGTGAATTTTACGAGAAACATTTTCTTTTGTAAGGTTTGAAAAGACACCAGTTAGTTTCTTTTACTAAATATGACAGTTTAACTGCCACACTCAATATGACAGTTATTTAAACATTACTCCTAATGTACACATGAAAAAAGGCTAATAATTTCTGAAATAATGCATTCTTGTGAGTTTCACTCGAAATATGTGCTTTTTTAAGGCTTGCAAACACAAAAAGTAGTTTTTTTCCTCAGTATGACAGTAATGTTCTTAAAATCCTGAGATAATGCGAAAAAAGCAATACAAATGAATTCCATTATAATTCCTAAACAAAACATGCAAAATGTCTACAAATTCCTGTAATATTGAATCCATGTGAGCATTACTAGAATCAGTTGTATTTGCAAGGTTTGCAAATACAAAAATTAGGTTTTACTCACTATGACAGTATACTGTCACACTCAATATGACAGTTATTTCATAAATCCTAAACCACATATAACAAATTGCTAATAATGCCTGAAAAAATGCATCCTTGGAAGTTTTACTCGAAACTTATGCTTTTTAAAATCTTGCAAACACAAAAAGTAGTTTTTTTCATTTAATATGACTGTAATGTTCTTAGAATCCTAAGAGAATGCGAAAAAAGCAATACAAATGTATTTAAACATAACTCCCTAACAACATATGCAAAATGGCTAATAATGCCTGGAGACATGTATCTTTGTTAGTTTTACTAGAAAAATGATCTTTTGTAAGGTTTGCAAAGACACAAATCTGTTTTTTTTTTACTCAATTTGACATTTTAACTGTCATATTATATATGAACGTTATATAATCATAACTCCAAAACCAAACATGCATTATGTCTAAAAATGCCTTTAATATCGTATTTTTGTGAGTTTTACTAGAATTGGTTATTTTTGTAAGGTTTGCAAATACAAATGTTAGGTTTTACACATAATGACAGTATAACTGCAACACTCAATATGACAGTAAACTGTCATACTTAATCTGACAGTTATGTAAACATACCTACTAAACCAAGCATGCAAAATAGCTAATAATGCCTGGAAAAATGTATCTTTGTGAGTTTTACTAGAAAACAAATATTTTGTAAGGTTTGTAAAGGCACAAGCTAGTTTTTTTTTTTTTACTCTAAATGAGGGTATGACTGCCATTCTAAAAATGAAAGTTGTATAAACATAATTCCAAACCCAAATATCCTTTATGTCTAAAAATACCTGTAATAGTGTATCCATTAAGTTTAACTAGAAACAGTTGTTTTCGTAAGGTTTTTTTGTAAGGTTTTTTCTCACTATGGCAAAATACTGTCACATTCAATCTGACAGTTATTTAAACATAACTGCTAAACCACACATGCAAAATGGCTAAAAATGCCTGGAGAAATGTATATTTGTGAGTTTTAATGGAAAAACATATTTTGTAAGGTTTGTAAAGACACAAGTTAGTTTTTTTACTCAATATGACAGTATAACTGTCATACTGAATATGGAAGTTATATAAAGATATATCTCCAAAACCATACTTACTAACCGTCTAAAAATGCCTGTAATATTTAGTCTATGTGAGTTTTACCAGAATCAGGTATTTTGGTATGGTTTACAAATACAAAAATTTGGTTGTACTCATAATGACAGTATAACAGCCACATTCAATATGACAGTTATTTAAAATAACTCCTAAACCAAACATGCAAAACGGCTAATAATGCCTGTAGAAATGTATCTTTGTGAGTTTTACTGGAAAACAATATTTTGTAAGGTTTGTAAAGACACAAGTTAGTTTTTTTTTACTCAAAATGACAGAATAACTGTCATACTATATGTGAAAGTTATATAAACATGACTACCAAACCAAACATGCATTATGTCTAAAATTGCCTGTATTTTGGATTTATGTGAGTTTTACCAGAATCAGGTATTTTTTTAAGGTTTACAATTGCAAAAATTAGGTTTTACTCATAATGACAGTATAACTGCCACACTTAATATAACAGTTATTTAAACAAAACTCTTAAACCACACATAAAAAATGTCTAATAATGCGTGAAGAAATGTATCTTTGTGAGTTTTACTAGAAACATTTTCTTTTGTAAGGTTTGCAAAGACACAAGTTAGTTAGTACTCAGAGTAAAACCACTGCTTCTCCACATTGAGAGGAGCCAGATGAAGATGTTCGGGCATCTGCTCAGGATGCCACCCGAACGGGAGGTGTTTAGGGCGAGTCCGACCGACAGGAAAACACGGGGAAGACCCAGGACCCATTGGGAAGACTATGTCTCCCGGCTGAACTGGGAACGCCTCAGGATCCACCGAAAAGAGCTGGACAAAGTGGCTGGGGAAAGGGAAGTCTGGGCTTCTCTGCTTCTCACTATGACAGTATAACTGTCTTACTAAATATGAAATGTATGTAAACATACCTCCAAAACCAAACTGCATTATGTCTAAAAATACCTGTAATATTGCA
Organism: Nerophis lumbriciformis; assembly: GCF_033978685.3. Lineage (NCBI taxonomy): Eukaryota > Metazoa > Chordata > Actinopteri > Syngnathiformes > Syngnathidae > Nerophis > Nerophis lumbriciformis. The sequence continues at coordinate 22,397,108 of NC_084554.2, read as the reverse complement.
TCCATGTGAGTTTAATTAGAAACAGTTTTTTTTGTAAGGTTTTTTCACACTATGACAGTATACTGTCACACTCAATCTGACAGTTATTTAAACATAACTACTAAACCACACATACAAAATGGCTAATAATGCCTGGAGAAATGTATCTTTGTGAGTTTTACTGGAAAAAAAAATATTTTGTAAGGTTTGTAAAGACACAAGTTAGTTTTTGTTTTACTCACTATGACAGTATAACTCTCATACTAAATATGAAAGTTATATAAACATAACTCCAAAACCAAATTACATTATGTATAAAAAAATACCTGTAATATTGTATCCATGTGAGTTTAACTAGAAACAGTTGTTTTTGTAAGTTTTTTTTTTGGAAGGATTTTTCTCACGATGACAGTATACTGTGACACTCAATCTGACAGTTATTTAAACATAACTACTAAACCACACATTCAAAATGGCTAATAAAGCCTGGAGAAATGTATCTTTGTGAGTTTTCTGGAATACAATATTTTATAGGGTTTGTAAAGATACAGATGTGATGGGACACAAGTAGGGGATTTTATTTTTTCATGTTTCATTGCCATGCATGTCTTTGAGTATTTTTATTGTTGTGGATTTTAATGTTTTTACTTTTAGTATTTGATTGTATTTTTAATTGCATGTTTTATTGCTGTGGAATTTGGTTGCATTTTTAATTGCATGTTTTATTGCTGTGGAATTTGATTGTATTTTCAATTGCATGTTTTATTCTTTGGACTTTGCTGGCATTTTAAGACGTTGCCCCTTTTAGCGTGTTGCCTCTGACAACCAAAGTGCCCAATTGAACGGCACCTGAAATCAGACGCACCTGTGGAGCATTAGGGCTGCACACATTTAAAAAGGAGCGACCAGGAGGATCGGGAGGCTTGACAAGAAGGACCGGGTGAACGCGCGCAGGTTGGGAAGGAATCCCCAGGACTACACAGCAGACCCGCAGGCTACCGGAGCGAACCCCCAGAATCCCACAACTTGCAGGGGCAGAGGAAACTCTGCTTCAAAAGTAAGTGTAGTGCCTTGTGGATTTGCGGGAGTATTCAACTGTCTTGGGCTGTGGACTTGCGGCTCGTGCATCGTGCGCTGGCTGTGTGGTTCTGTGAGCAGGAGCGATCGGGACTCGGAGACCTGCGGTGACACCCGGGAGAGACCAAGAGGCGGAGCGAGCCGGAACAAGTATGGCCACGTAGGTCCCGCGAGTGACAGGAGACTGGCGAGGAGGGTGGGCGTACCCAATACGCCTGCGCAGAATTACAGCAGGGGCAGGGGAAACCCTGCCTTGTGTGGAAGTGTGACGTCAGCTCTGAGAGCGTCTCCGTGTTTTTAAATTATTTTATCCCCTTGACTGCCTCTGATTTTAATTTGTGTGCAGGAGGCCGCCGTGGAAGTGAGCGGAGCCAGGACACTGACCACGCCTGTCGTGGCTGTACACTGACCATATTATTGTTTACCAATTGGTATTTTTAGTGTTATTAACTTGACTGTTTTTAATTTGGATTGTAATAAATTGTAAATCAACATCATTATATTTCCTTATTTTGGGACGGTTGCTCTCACTGCATTGGGTTCTTAATAGTTGTATTAGTTTTAATCAAAATTTTATTAGATTTTAAATTTCCACCACTCGGGTCCATCACACAAGTTAGTTTTTTTTACTGTCATACTTAATATGAAAGTTGTAAAAACTTAACTCAAACCAAACTTGCAATCCGTCTTAAAATACCTGTAATATTGAATCTATGTGAGTTTTACCGGAATCAGGTATTTTGGCAAGGTTTAAAAATACAAAAATTAGGTTTTACTCAATATGACAGTATACTGTCAAACTCATTCTAATTATTACATTTATATGAACATGACTCCAAAACCAAACGTGCATTACGTCTAAAAATACCTGTAATATTGTATCCATTGAGTTTAACTAGAATCAGTTGTTTTTGGAAGGTTTGCAAATACAAAATATGTTTTTTCTCTCTCACTATGACAGTATACTGTCATACGCAATCTGACAGTTATTTAAACATAACTACTAAACCACACATGCAAAATAGCTAATAATGCCTGGAGAAATGTATCTTTGAGTTTTACTAGAAAAAAATATTTTGTAAGGTTTGTAAAGACACAAGTGAGTTTTTTAAAACAATATGACAGTATAACTGTCACACTAAATATGAAAGTTATATAAATATAACTCCAAAACCAAACTGCATATGTCTAAAAAATGCCTATAATATTGTATCCATGTGACTTTAACTAGAAACAGTTGTTTTTGTAAGGTTTTTTTCTCTCTATGACAGTATACTGTCACACTCAATCTGACAGTTATTTAAACATAACTACTAAACCACATATGCAAAATGACTAATAATGCCTGGAGAAATGTATCTTTGTGAGTTTTACTGGAAAAAAATATTTTTTTAAGGTTTTTAAAGACACAAGTCAGTTTTTTTTACTCAATATGACGGTTTAACTGTCATACTGAATATGAAAGTTATATAAAGATATATCTCCAAAACCATACTTACAAACCGTCTAAAAATGCCTGTAATATTGAATCTATGTGAGTTTTACCAGAATCCGGTATTTTGGTAAAGTTTACAAATACAAAAATTAGGTTTAACTCATAATGACAGTATAACAGCCACATTCAAAATGACAGTTATTTAAACATAACTCCTAAACCAAACATGCAAAACGGCTAATAATGCCTGGAGAAATGTATCTTTGTGAGTATTACTGGAAAACAATATTTTGTAAGGTTTGTAAAGACACAAGTTATTTTGTTTTAGTCAATATGACGGTAAAACTGTCATACTAATAAATATGAAAGTTATATAAACATAAATCCAAAACCAAACTGCATTATGTCTAAAAATACCTGTAATATTGTATCCATTGAATTTAACTAGAATCAGTTATTTTTGTATGGTTTGCAAATACAAAGTGTTGTTTTCTCACTAAGACAGTATACTGTCATACTCAATCTGACAGTTATTTAAACATAACTACTAATCCACACACGCAAAATAGCTAATAATGCCTGGAGAAATGTATCTTTGTGAGTTTTACTGTAAAACAATATTTTGTAAGGTTTGTAAGGACACAAGTTAGTTTTTTTTTTTACTCAATATGACAGTATAACTGTCATACTAAATATGAAAGTTATATAAACATAAATCCAAAACCAAACTGCATTATGTCTAAAAATACCTGTAATATTGTATCCATTGAGTTTAACTAAAATCAGTTATTTTTGTATGGTTTGCAAATACAAAATGTTTTTTTTTCTCACTATGACAGTATACTGTCATACTCAATCTGACAGTTACTTAAACATAACTACTAATCCACACATGCAAAATAGCTAATAATGCCTGGAGAAATGTATCTTTGTGAGTTTTACTGTAAAAAAAAAATATTTTGTAAGGTTTGTAAGGACACAAATTAGTTTTTTTGACTCAATATGACAGTATAACTGTCATACTAAATATGAAAGTTATATAAACATAACTCCTCTCTGAGCTGCCACCTTACCGTGGTAGAGGAGTTTGCGTGTCCCAATGATCCTAGGAGCTATGTTGTCCGGGGGTTTCTATGCCCCCTGGTAGGGTCTCCCAAGGCAAACTGGTCCTAGGTGAGGGATCAGACAAAGAGCAGCTCGAAGACCTCGATGAAGAACACAAACAAAGGACCCAGATTTCCCTCGCCCGGACGTGGGTCACCGGGGCCCCCCTCTGGAGCCAGGCCCGGAGGTGGGGCACGATGGCAAGCGCCTGGTGGCCGGGCCTTTCCCCATGGGGCCCGGAGGCAACGTGGGTCTCCCCTCCAATGGGCTCACCCCCCATAGCAGGGGCCATAGAGGTCGGGTGAAGTGTGAGCTGGGCGGCAGCCGAGGGCAGGGCGCTTGGCGGTCCGATCCTCGGCTACATAAGCTGGCTCTTGGGACGTGGAACGTCACTTCGCTGGGGGGGAAGGAGCCTGAGCTAGTGCGTGAGGTGGAGAAGTTCCGGCTAGATATAGTCGGACTCACTTCGACGCACAGCAAGGGCTCTGGAACCACTTCTCTTGAGAGGGGCTGGACTCTCTTCCACTCTGGCGTTGCCGGCAGTGAGAGGCGACGGGCTGGGGTGGCAATTCTTGTTGCCCCTTGGCTCAAAGCCTGCACGTTGGAGTTCAACCCGGTGGACGAGAGGGTAGCTTCCCTCCGCCTTCGGGTGGGGGGACGGGTCCTGACTGTTGTTTGCGTTTACGCGCCAAACGGCAGCTCAGAGTACCCACCCTTTTTGGATTCACTCGAGGGAGTACTGGAGAGTGCCCCCCCGGGTGATTCCCTCGTTCTACTGGGGGACTTCAACGCTCATGTTGGCAGCAACAGTGAAACCTGGAGAGGTGTGATTGGGAAAAATGGCCGCCCGGATCTGAACCCGAGTGGTGTTCTGTTATTGGACTTTTGTGCTCGTCACAGATTGTCGATAACAAACACCATGTTCAAACATAAGGGTGTCCATATGTGCACTTGGCACCAGGACACCCTAGGCCGCAGTTCCATGATCGACTTTGTAGTTGTGTCATCGGATTTGCGGTCTCATGTTTTGGACACTCGGGTGAAGAGAGGGGCGGAGCTTTCTACCGATCACCACCTGGTGGTGAGTTGGCTGCGATGGTGGGGGAGGATGCCGGACAGACCTGGCAGGCCCAAACACATTGTGAGGGTTTGCTGGGAACGCCTGGCAGAGTCTCCTGTCAGAGAGAGTTTCAATTCCCACCTCCGGAAGAACTTTGAACATGTCACGAGGGAGGTGCTGGACATTGAGTCCGAGTGGACGATGTTCCGTACCTCTGTTGTCGAGGCGGCCGATTGGAGCTGTGGCCGCAAGGTAGTTGGTTCCTGTCGTGGCGGTAATCCTAGAACCCGTTGGTGGACGCCGGCGGTGAGGGATGCCGTCAGGCTGAAGAAGGAGTCCTATCGGGTTCTTTTGGCTCATGGGACTCCTGAGGCAGCAGACAGGTACCGACAGGCCAAGCGGTGTGCGGCTTCAGCGGTCGCGGAGGCAAAAACTCGGACATGGGAGGAGTTCGGGGAGGCCATGGAAAAAGACTTCCGGACGGCTTCGAAGCAATTCTGGACCACCATCCGCCGCCTCAGGAAGGGGAAGCAGTGCAGTGTCAACACCGTGTATGGTGGGGATGGTGCTCTGCTGACCTCGACTGCGGATGTTGTGGATCGGTGGAGGGAATACTTCGAAGACCTCCTCAATCCTACCAGTACGTCTTCCTATGAGGAAGCAGGGCCTGGGGAATCTGTGGTGGGCTCTCCTATTTCTGGGGCTGAGGTTGCCGAGGTAGTTAAAAAGCTCCTCGGTGGCAAGGCCCCGGGGGTGGATGAGATCTAAGGCTCTGGATGTTGTGGGGCTGTCTTGGTTGACAAGACTCTGCAACATCGCGTGGACATCGGGGGCGGTACCTCTGGATTGGCAGACCGGGGTGGTGGTTCCTCTCTTTAAGAAGGGGAACCGGAGGGTGTGTTCCAACTATCGTGGGATCACACTCCTCAGCCTTCCCGGTAAGGTCTATTCAGGTGTACTGGAGAGGAGGCTACGCCGGATAGTCGAACCTCGGATTCAGGAGGAACAGTGTGGTTTTCGTCCTGGTCGTGGAACTGTGGACCAGCTCTATACTCTCGGCAGGGTCCTTGAGGGTGCATGGGAGTTTGCCCAACCAGTCTACATGTGCTTTGTGGACTTGGAGAAGGCATTCGACCGTGTACCCCGGGAAGTCCTGTGGGGAGTGCTCAGAGAGTATGGGGTAACGGACTGTCTTATTGTGGCAGTTCGCTCCCTGTATAATCAGTGCCAGAGCTTGGTCCGCATTGCCGGCAGTAAGTCGGACACGTTTCCAGTGAGGGTTGGACTCCGCCAAGGCTGCCCTTTGTCACCGATTCTGTTCATAACCTTTATGGACAGAATTTCTAGGCGCAGTCAGGGCGTTGAGGGGATCTGGTTTGGTGGCTGCAGGATTAGGTCTCTGCTATTTGCAGATGATGTGGTCCTGATGGCTTCCTCTGGCCAGGATCTTCAGCTCTCATTGGATCGGTTCGCAGCCGAGTGTGAAGCGACTGGGATGAGAATCAGCACCTCCAATTCCGAGTCCATGGTTCTCGCCCGGGAAAGGGTGGAGTGACATCTCCAGGTTGGGGAGGAGATGTTGCCCCAAGTGGAGGAGTTCAAGTACCTAGGAGTCTTGTTCACGAGTGAGGGAAGAGTGGATCGTGACGGTGTGGCGTCTTCAGTAATGAGGACGCTATATCGATCCGTTGTGCTGAAGAAGAGCTGAGCCAGAATGAAAAGCTCTCAATTTACCAGTCGATCTACGTTCCCATCCTCACCTATGGTCATGAGCTTTGGGTTATGACCGAAAGGACAAGATCAAGGGTACAAGCGGCCGAAATGAGTTTCCTTTGCCGGGTGGCGGGTGTCTCCCTTAGAGATAGGGTGAGAAGCTCTGTCATCCGGGAGGAACTCAGAGTAAAACCACTGCTTCTCCACATTGAGAGGAGCCAGATGAAGATGTTCGGGCATCTGCTCAGGATGCCACCCGAACGGGAGGTGTTTAGGGCGAGTCCGACCGACAGGAAAACACGGGGAAGACCCAGGACCCATTGGGAAGACTATGTCTCCCGGCTGAACTGGGAACGCCTCAGGATCCACCGAAAAGAGCTGGACAAAGTGGCTGGGGAAAGGGAAGTCTGGGCTTCTCTGCTTAGGCTGCTGCCCCCGCAACCCGACCTCGGATAAGCGGAAGAAAAAAGATGGGTGGATGGATTTAGTATGACAATTATATCATATTGATCAAGCGTATCTTTGTGAGTTTTACTGGAAAAAAAACAATTTTTTGTAAGGGTAAGGTTTGTAATGACACAAGTTAGTTTTTTTTTACTCAATATGACGGTATAACTGTCATATTAAATATGAAAGTCATATAAACATAACTCCAAAACCAAACATGCATTATGTCTAAAAATGCCTGTAATATTGAATCCATGTGAGTTTTACCAAAATCGGGTTTATTGGTAAGTTTTACAAATACCAAAAATAGGTTTTACTCATAATGACAGTATAACAGCCACATTCAATATGACAGTTATTTAAACATAACTCTCAAACCACCTATAAAAAATGTCTTTGTTTTTTTTAACATAACTACTAAACCACACATGCAAAATGGCTAATAATGCCTGGAGAGACTTATCTTTTTGAGTTTTACTAGAAAACAATATTTTGTAAGGTTTGTAAAGACACAAGTTAATTTTTTTTTACTCAATATGACAGTATAACTGTCATACTAAATATGAAAGTTATATAAACATAACTCCAAAACCAAACATGCACTATGTCTAAAAATGCCTGTAATGTTGTATCTGTGTACATTTTTCTAGAATCAGGCATTTTGGTATGGTTTAAAAATGCAAAAACTAGGTTTTACTCATAATGACAGTATAACTACCACAATCAATATGACATTTATTTAAACATAACTCTCAAACCACACATAAAACATGTCTAATAATGCGTGAAAAATGAATCTTAGTGAGTTTTACTGGAAACGTTTTCTTTTGTAAGAATTGCAAAGACACAAGTTAGTTTTTTTTACTCAATATGACAGTATAACTGTCATACTAAACATGAAAGTTATATAAACATAACTCCAAAACCAAACATGTATTATGTCTAAAAATGCCTGTAATGTTGTATTTGTGTGAATTTTACTAGAATCAGGCACATTTTTATGGTTTAAAAATGCAACAATTAGGTTTTACTCATAATGACAGTATATCCGCCACACTCAATATGACAGTTATTTAAACATAACTACTAAACAACACATGCAAAATGGGTAATAATGCCTGGAGAATTTTATCTTTGTGAGTTTTACTGGAAAAAATATTTTGTAAGGTTTGTAATGACACAAGTTAGTTTTTTTACTCACTATGACAGTATAACTGTCATACTAAATATGAAAGTTATATAAACATAACTCTCAAACCAAACTGCATTATTTCTAAAAATACCTGAAATATTGTATCCATGTGAGTTTAACTAGAAACAGTTGTTTTTGTAAGGTTTTTTTCTCACCATGACAGTATACTGTCACACTCAATCTGACAGTTATTTAAACATAACTACCAAACCACACATTCAAAGAGGCTAAAAATGCCTGGAGAAATGTATCTTTGCAAGTTTAACTGGAATACATTATTTGATAAGGTTTGTAAAGATACAATTTGTTTGTTTTTTACTCAATAAGACAGTATAACTGTCATAATAAATATGAAAGTTATAAAAACATAACTCCAAAACCAAACTTGCAATCTGTCTAAAAATGCCTGTAATATTGAATCTATGTGAGTTTGACCAGAATCCTGTATTTTGGTAAGGTTTACAAATACAAAAATTAGGTTTTACTCAATATGACAGTATAACTGTCATACTAAATATGAAAGTTATATAAACATAACTCCAAAACCAAACATCCATTATATCTAAAAAATGCCTTTAATCGTGAATCCATGTGAGTTTTACTAGAATCATTTATTTTTGTAAGGTTTGCAAATACAAAAAATGGGTTTTCCTCACTATGACAGTATACTGTCATACTCAATCTGACAGTTATTTAAACATAACTACTAAACCACACATGCAAATTGGCTAATAATGCCTGGATAAATGTATCTTTGTGAGTTTTACTAAAACACAATATTTTGTAAGGTTTGTAAGGACACAAGTTAGTTTTTTTTAACTCAATATGACAGTATAACTGTCATGCTAAATATGAAAGTTATATAAACCTAACTCCAAAACCAAAGTGCATTATGTTTTAAAATACCTGTAATATTGTATCCATGTGAGTTTAACTAGAAACAGTTGTTTTTGTAAGTTTTTTTTGTAAGGTTTTTTCTCACTATGACAGTATACTGTAATACTCAATCTGACAGTTATTTAAACATAACTACTAAACCACACATGCTAAATGGCTAATAATGCCTGGAGAAATGTATCTTTGTGAGTTTTACTGGAAAATACTATTTTGTAAGGTTTGTAAAGACACAAGTTCGTTTTTTTTACTCAATATGACAGTATAACTGTCATACTAAATATGAGTTATATAAACATAACTCCAAAACCAAACTGAATTATGTCTAAAAATACCTGTATATTGTATCCATGTGATTTCAACTAGAATTAGTTGTTTTTGTAAGGCTTTTTTTGTAAGATTTTTCTCACTATGACAGTATACTGTCACACTCAATATAACAAATATTTAAACATAACTATTAAAACACACATGCAAAATGACTAATAATGCTTGGAAAAATATATCTTTGTGAGTTTTACTGGAAAAAAATATTGTGTAACGTTTGTAAAGACACAAGTTAGTTTTTATTTTTTTTACTTAATATGACAGTATAACTGTCATACTAAATATAAAGTTATATAAACATAACTCCAGAACCAAACTGCATAATGTATAAAATTACCTGTAATATTGTATCCATGTAAATTTAACTAGAAACACTTTTTTTTGTAAGGTTTTTTTCTCACTATGACAGTATACTCTCAAACTCAATCTGACAGTTATTTAAACATAACTACTAAACCACACATGCAAAATGGCTAATAATGCTTGGATACGTTTATCTTTGTGAGTTTTACAGGAAAAAAAAATATTTTGTAACGTTTGTAAAGACACAAGTCAGTTGTTCTTTTTTACTCAATATGACAGTATAACTGTCATACTAAATATAAAGTTATACAAACATAACTCCAAAACCAAACTGCATTATGTCTAAAAATACCTGTAATATTGTATCCATGTGAGTTTAACTAGAAACTGTATTTTTTGTAAGGTTTTTTCTTACTATGACAGCATACTGTCACACTTAATCTGACAGTTTTTTTAAACATAACTACTAAACCACACATGCAAATTGGCTAATAATGCCTGGAGAAATGTATTTTTGTGATCTTTACTAGAAAACAATATTTTGTAAGGTTTGTAAGGACACAAGTTAGTTTTTTTTACTCAATATGACAGTATAACTGTCATACTAAATATGAAAGTTATATAAACATAACTCCAAAACCAAACTACATTGTGTCTAAAAAATGCTTGTAATGTTGTATCTGTGTGCATTTTACTAGAATCAGGCATTTTGATATGGTTTAAAAATGCAAAAATTAGGTTGTACTCATAATGACAGTATAACTGCCACACTGACAGTTATTTAAACATAACTTTTAAACCACACATAAAAAATGTCTAATAATGTGTGAAGAAATGTATCTTTGTGAGTTTTACTAGAAAACAATTCTTTTTTTATAAGGTTTGCAAAGACACAAGTTAGTTTTTGTTTTTTTTACTCAACATGACAGTATAACTGTCATACTAAATATGAAAGATATATAAACATAACTCCAAAACCAAACTGCATTATGTCTTAAAATACCTGTAATATTGTATCCATGTAAATTTAACCAGAAACTGTTGTTTTTGTATTGTTTTTTTGTAAGGTTTTTTCTCACTATGACAGTATACTGTCACACTCAATCTGACAGTTATTTAAGTATAACTACTAAAACACACATGCAAAATGACTGATAATGCCTGGAGAAATGTATATTTGTGAGTTTTACTAGAAAATAATATTTTGTAAGGTTTGTAAAGACACAAGTATTTTTTTTTTTTTACTCAATATGACAGTATAACTGTCATCAAATCAAATCAAATCAACTTTATTTATAAAGCACATACTAAATATGACAGTTATTTAAAAATACCTACCAAACCACACATGCAAAATGGCTAATAATGCCTGGAAAAATGTATTTTTGTGAATTTTAATGGAAAAAAAAATATATTGTAAGGTTTGTAAAGACACAAGTTAGTTTTTTTTACTCAATATGACGGTATAACTGTCATACTCAGTCTGACAGTTATTTAAACATACCTCCCAAACCACACATGCAAAATGGCTAATAATGCCTGGAGAAATGTATATTTGTGAGTTTTACTAGAAAATAATATTTTGTAAGGTTTGTAAAGACACAAGTATTTTTTTTTTTTACTCAATATGACAGTATAACTGTCATCAAATCAAATCAAATCAACTTTATTTATAAAGCACATTCTAAATATGACAGTTATTTAAAAATACCTACCAAACCACACATGCAAAATGGCTAATAATGCCTGGAGAAATGTATCTTTGTGAGTTTTACAGGAAAATAATATTTTGTAAGGTTTGTAAAGACACAAGTTTTTTTTTTTTTTACTCAATATGACAGTATAACTGTCATACTAAATATGAAGGTTATATAAACATAACTCCAAAACCAAACTGAATTGTGTCTAAAAATACCTGTAATATTGTATCCATGTTATTTCAACTAGAATTAGTTGTTTTTGTATGGTTTTTTTGGTAATGTTTTTCTCACTATGACATTATACTGTCACACTTAATATATCAGTTATTTAAACATAACTACTAAACCACACATGCAAAATGACTAATAATGCTTGGAAAAATATATCTTTGTGAGTTTTACTGGAAAAAAAAATATTTTGTAACGTTTGTAAAGACACAAGTTAGTTTTTTTTTTAACTTAATATGACAGTATAACTGTCATACTAAATATAAAGTTATATAAACATAACTCCAAAACCAAACTGCATTATGTCTAAAAATACCCGTTATAATGTATCCATGTGAGTTTAACTAGAAACACTTTTTTTTGTAAGGTTTTTTCTCACTATGACAGTATACTGTCACACTCAATCTGACAGTTATTTAAACATAACTACTAAACCACACATGCGAAATGGCTAATAATGCCTTGAGAAATGTATCTTTGTGAGCTTTACTAGAAAACAATATTTTGTAAGGTTTGTAAGGACACAAATTAGTTTTTTTACTCAATATGACAGTATAACTGTCATACTAAATATGAAAGTTATATAAACATAACTCCAAAACCCATCTGCATTATGTCTAAAAAATGCTTATAATGTTGTATCTGTGTGAATTTTACTCGAATAAAGCATTTTGATATGGTTTAAAAATGCAAAAATTAGGTTGTAATCATAATGACAGTATAACTGTCACACTCTGACAGTGATTCAAACATAACTCTTAAACCACACATAAAAATTGTATAATAATGTGTGAAGAAATGTATCTTTGTGAGTTTTACTAGAAAATTTTTTATTTTATAATGTTTGCAAAGACACAAGTTAGTTTTTTTTTTACTCAATATGACAGTATACTCATACTAAATATGAAAGATTTACAAACATAACTCCAAAACCAAACTGCATTATGTCTTAAAATACCTGTAATATTATATCCATGTGAGTTTAACTACAAACAGTTGTTTTTGTAAGGTTTTTTTTGTAAGGTTTTTTCTCACTATGACAGTATACTGTCACACTCAATCTGACAGTTATTTAAACATAACTACTAAACAACAAATGCTAAATGACTGATAATGCCTGTAAAAATGTATTTTTGTGAGTTTTAATGGAAAAAAATATATTGTAAGGTTTGTAAAGACACAAGTTAGTTTTTTTTTTTACTCAATATGATGGTATAACTGTCATACTCAGTCTGACAGTTATTTAAACATACCTCCCAAACCACACATGCAAAATGTCTAGAAATTTCTTTAATATTGAATCCATGTGAGTTTTACTAGAATCAGTTGTATTTGTAAGGTTTGCAAAAAAAAAAAAGGTTTTACTCACTATGACAGTATACTGTCACACTCAATCTGACAGTTATTTAAACATAACTACTAAACCACAAATGCTAAATGACTGATAATGCCTGGAAAAATGTATTTTTGTGAGTTTTAATGGAAAAAAATATATTGTAAGGTTTGTAAAGACACAAGTTAGTTTTTTTTTACTCAATATGATGGTATAACTGTCATACTCAGTCTGACAGTTATTTAAACATACCTCCCAAACCACACATGCAAAATGTCTAGAAATTTCTTTAATATTGAATCCATGTGAGTTTTACTAGAATCAGTTGTATTTGTAAGGTTTGCAAAAAAAAAAAAGGTTTTACTCACTATGACAGTATACTGTCACACTCAAAATGACAGTTATTTAAACATAACTCCTAAACCACATATGACAAATTGCTAATAATGCCTGAAATAATGCTTCCTTGGGAGTTTTACTCAAAACATATGCTTTTTTAAATTTTGCAAACACAAAAGGTAGTTTTTTTACTCAATAAGTCTGTAAAATTCTTAGAATCCTGAGATAATGCGAAAAAAGCAATAAAAATGTATTTTAACATAACTCCCAAACAACACATGCAAAATGGCTAATAATGCCTGGAGACATGTATCTTTGTTAGTTTTACTAGAAACAAGATATATTGTAAGGTTTGCAAAGACACAAGTAAGTTTTTTTTTCCAATTTGACAGTATAATTGTCATATTAAATATGAAAGTTAACACAACTCCAAAACCAAACATGCATTTTGTCTAAAAATGCCTATAATATTGTATCTTTGTGAGTTTCAGTAGAATAAGTTATTTTTGTAAGGTTTGCAAATACAAAAATGAGGTTTTACTCATAATGACGGTATAACTGCAACACTCAATATTACAGTTATTTAATCATAACTCCTAAAACAAACATTAAAAATTTCTAATAAAGCGTAAAGAAATGTATCTTTGTGAATTTTACTAGAAACATTTTCTTTTGTAAGGTTTGCAAAGACACCAGTTAGTTATTTTTACTCAATATGACAGTATAACTGCCACTCTCAATATGACAGTTATTTAAACATTACTCCTAAACTTCACATGAAAAAAGGCTAATAATGCCTGAAATAATGCATTCTTGTGAATTTTACTAGAAACATGTGCTTTTTTTAAGGCTTGCAAACACAAAAAGTATGTTTTTCCTCAATATGACAGTAATGTTCTTAAAATCCTGAGATTTGCGAAAAAAGCAATAAAAATGAATTCCATTATAATTCCTAAACAAAACATGCAAACTGTCTAGAAATTCATTTAATATTGAATCCATGTGAGCTCTAATTGAATCAGTTGTATTTGTAAGGTTTGCAAATTCAAAAATGAGATTTTACACATAATGACAGTATAACTGCAACACTCAATATGACAGTTATTTAATCGTAACCCCTAAACCAAACATGAAAAATGTCTGATAATGCGTGAAAAAATGTATCTTTGTGAATTTTACGAGAAACATTTTCTTTTGTAAGGTTTGCAAAGACACCAGTTAGTTTTTTTTACTCAATATGACAGTTTAACTGCCACACTCAATATGACAGTTATTTAAACATTACTCCTAATTTACACATGAAAAAAGGCTAATAATATCTGAATATCTTTTTTGTAAGGTTTTTTTCTCACTATGACAGTATACTGTCACATTCTGTTAAACCACACATGCAAAATGGCTAAAAATGCCTGGAGAAATGTATATTTGTGAGTTTTACTTGGGAAAAAAAACATTTTGTAAGGCTTGTAAAGACACAAGTTTGTTTTTTTACTCAATATGACAGTATAACTGTCATACTGAATATAGTAGTTATATAACGATATATCTCCAAAACCAAACTTACAAACCGTCTAAAAATGCCTGTAATATTTAATCCATGTGAGTTTTACCAGAATCAGGTATTTTGGTATGGTTTACAAATACAAAAATTAGGTTGCACTCATAATGACAGTATAACAGCCATATTCAATATGACAGTTATTTAAACATTACTCCTAAACCAAACATGCAAAACGGCTAATAATGCCTGGAGAAATGTATTGTTGTGAGTTTTTTTTAGTCAATATGACAGTATAACTGTCATACTAAATATGAGAGTTATATAACTATAACTCCAAAACCAAACTTGCAATCCGTCTATAAATGCCTGTAATTTTGGATCTTTGTGAGTTTTACCAGAATTAGGTATTTTGGTAAAGTTTAGAAATACAAACATTATTATTTACTCATAATGACAGTATAACAGCCACATTCATAATGACAGTTATTTAAAATAATACCTAAACCAAACATGCAAAACGGCTAATAATGCCTGTAGAAATGTATCTTTGTGAGTTTTACTGGAAAACAATATTTTGTAAGGTTTGTAAAGACACAAGTTAGGTTTTTTTACGCAATATGACAGTATAACTGTCATACTAAATATGAAAGTTATATAAACATAACTACAAAACCAAACATGCAATATTTCTAAAATTGCCTGTATTTTGGATTTATGTGAGTTTTACCAGAATCAGATATTTTTTTAAGGTTTACAATTGCAAAAATTAGGTTTTACTCATAATGACAGTATAACTGCCACACTTAATATAACAGTTATTTAAACTAAACTCTTAAACCACACATAAAAAATGTCTAATAATGCTTGAAGAAATGTATCTTTGTGAGTTTTACTAGAAACATTTTCTTTTGTAAAGTTTGCAAAGACACAAGTTAGTTTTTTTTGTTCAATATGACAGTATAACTGTCATACTAAATATGAAAGTTAGTAGCTGAGATAGGCTCCAGCGCCCCCTGCATCCCCAAAGGGAATAAGCGGTAGAAAATGGATGGATGGATATAAACATAACTCCAAAACCAAACATGCATTATGTCTTATAATACCTGTAATATTGTATCCATTGAGTTCAGCTAGAATCAGTTGTTTTTGAAAGGTTTGCAAATACAATATATGTTTTTTTCTCACTATGACAGTATACTGTCATACTAAATATGAAAGTTAGTAGCTGAGATAGGCTCCAGCGCCCCCCCCGCAACCCCAAAGGGAATAAGCGGTAAAAAAATGGATGGATGGTTGGATGGATGTTGTATCTGTGTGAATTTTACTAGAATCAGGCATTTTTTTATGGTTTAAAAATGCAAACATTAGGTTTTCCTCTTTAGGACAGTATAACTGCCACAGTCAATATGACAGTTATTTAAACATAACTACTAAACCACTAATGCAAAATGGCTAATAATGCCTCGAGAAATTTATCTTCGTGAGTTTTAATGGAAAAACATATTTTGTAAGGTTTGTAAAGACACAAGTTAGTTTTTTTTTTACTCACTATGACAGTATTACTGTCATACTAAATATGAAATTTATGTAAACATACCTCCAAAACCAAACTGCATTATGTCTAAAAATACCTGTTATATTGCATCCATGTGAGTTTAACTAGAAACAGTTGTTTTTGTAAGGTTTTTTTGTAAGGTTTTTTCACACTATGAAAGTATACTGTCACACTCAATCTGACAGTTATTTAAACATAACCACTAAATCACACATGCAAAATGGCTAATAACGCCTGGAGAAATGTATCTTTGTGAGTTTTACTGGAAAAAAATTTTTTTTGTAAGGTTTGTAAAGACACAAGTTAGTTTTTGTTTTACTCACTATGACAGTATAACTCGCATACTAAATATGAAAGTTATATAAACATAACTCCAAAACCAAACTACATTATGTATAAAAATACCTGTAATATTGTATCCATGTGAGTTTAACTAGAAACAGTAGTTTTTGTAAGTTTTTTTTCTAAGGATTTTTCTTACTATGACAGTATACTGTCACACTCAATCTGACAGTTATTTAAACATAACTCCTAAACCAAACATGCACAATGGCAAATTATGCCTGGAGAAATGTATCTTTGTGAGTTTTACGGGAAAACAATATTTTGTAAGGTTTGTAAAGACACAAGCTATTTTTTTTACTCAATATGACAGTATAACTGTCATACTAAATATGAAAGTTATATAAACATAAATCCAAAACCAAACTGCATTATGTCTAAATATACCTGTAATATTGTATCCATTGAGTTGAACTAGAATCAGTTATTTTTGTATGGTTTGCAAATACAAAATGTTTTTTCCTCACTATGACAGTATACTGTCATACTCAATCTGACAGTTTTTTAAACATAACTACTAAACCACACATGCAAAATGGCTAATAATGCCTGGAGAAATGCATCTTTGTAAATTTTAATGTAAAACAATATTTTGTAAGGTTTGTAAGGACACAAGTTAGTTTTTGTTTACTCAATATGACAGTATAACTGTCATACTAAATATGAAAGTTGTACAAACATAACTCCAAAACCAAACTAAATTATGTCTAAAAATACCTGTAATATTGTATCCATGTGAGTTTAACTAGAAACAGTTGTTTTTGTAAGGTTGTTTTGTAAGGTTTTTTTTTACACTATGACAGTATACTGTCACACTCAATCTGACAGTTATTTAAACACAACTACTAAACCACACATGCAAAATGGCTAATAATAGTTGGAGAAATGTATCTTTGTGAGTTTTACTGGGAAAAAAAATATTTTGTAAGGATTGCAAAGACACAAATTAGTTTTTTTACTCAATATGACAGTATAACTGTCATACTAAATATGACAGTTATATAAACATAACTCCAAAACCAAACATGCATTATGTCTAAAAATACCTGTATTATTGAATCCATTGAGTGGAACTTTAATCAGTTGTTTTTGTTTGGTTTGCAAATACAAAATATGTTTGTAAAGACACAAGTTAGTTGTTTTTAATCAATATGATTGTAAAACTGTCATACTAAAAAAAGTTATACAAACATAACTCCAAAACCAAACTCGCAATCCGTCTTAAAATGCCTGTAATATTAAATCTATGTGAGTTTTACCAGAATCAGATATTTTGGTAAGGTTTACAAATACAAAAATTAGGTTTTACTCATAATGACAGTATAACAGCCACATTCAATATGACAGTTATTTAAACTTACTCCAAACCAAACATGCAAAACGGCTACTAATAACTGTTTGAATGTATCTTAGTGAGTTTTACTGGAAAACTTTATTTTATAAGGTTTGTAAAAATACAAGTTAGTTTTTTATTCTCAATATGACAGTATAACTGTCATACTAAATATGAAAGTTATATAGACATAACTCCAAAACCAAACACGCATTATGTCTAAAAATACCTGTAATTTTGTATCCATTGATTTTAACTAGAATCAGTTGTTTTAGTAAGGTTTTGCAAATACAAAATATGTTTTTTTCCTCACTATGTTAGTAAACTGTCTTAATCAACCTGACAGTTATTTAAACATAACTACTAAACCACACATGCAAAATGGCAAATAATGCCTGGAGAAATGTATATTTGTGAGTTTTACTGGAAAAAACATATTTTGTAAGGCTTGTAAAGACACAAGTTAGTATTTTTTTACTCAATATGACGGTATAACTGTCATACTAAATATGAAAGAAACATAACCTTAAAACCAAAAATGCATTATGTCTATAAATACCTTGTAATATTGTATCCATGTGAGTTTAACTAGAAACAGTTGTTTTTGTAAGGTTTTTTTGTAAGGTTTTTTCTCATTATGACAGTATACTGTCACAGTCAATCTGACAGTTATTTAAACATAACTACTAAAGCACACATTGTGAGTTTTACTGGAAAAAAATATATTTTGTAAGGTTGTAAAGACACAAGTTTGTTTTTTTTACTTACTATGACGGTATAACTGTCATACTAAATATGAAAGTTGCCTGTAATTTTGTATCTGTGTGAATTTTACTAGAATCAGGCATTTTGGTATGGTTTAAAAATGCAAAAATTAGGTTTTACTCATAATGACAACTGCAATACTCTGACAGTTATTTAACCATAACTCTTAAACCACACATACAAAATGTCTAATAATGCTTGAAGAAATGTATCTTTGTGAATTTTACTAAAAATATTTTCTTTTGTAAGGTTTGCAAAGAAACAAGTTACATTTTTTTCTTCTCAATATGACAGTATAACTGTCATACTAATTATGAAGGTTATATAAACATAACTCCAAAACCAAACTGCATTATGTCTAAAAATACCTGTAATATTGTATCCATGTCAGTTTATTTAGAAACAGTTGTTTTTGTTAGGTTTTTTCTCACTATGACAGTAAACTGTCACACTCCAAACATAGCTCCAAAACCAAACTTGCAATCTATCTAAAAATGCCTGTAATATTGAATCTATGTGAGTTTTACCAGAATCAGGTATTTTGGTAAGGTTTACAAATACAAAAATTAGGTTTTACTCATAATGACAGTATAACGGCCACATTCAATATGACAGTTATTTAAACATAACTCCTAAAGCACCACATGCAAAATGTCTAATAATGCGTGAAGAAATGTATCTTTGTGAATTTTACTAGAAATATTTTCTTTTGTAAGGTTTGCAAAGACACCAGTTAGTTATTTTTAATAAATATGACAGTATAACTGCCACACTAAATTTGACAGTTTTTTAAATATTACTCCTAAACTACACTTAAAAAATGACTAATAATGCCTGAAATAATGCATTCTTGTGTGTTATACTCGAATTATATGTTTTTTTAAGGCTTGCAAACACAAAAAGTAGTTTTTTTTCTTCAATTTGACAGTAATATTCTTACAATCCTGAGAAAATGCAAAAAACGCAATAAAAATATATTCCATTATAATTCCTAAACAAAACATGCAAAATGTCTAAAAATAATATTGAATTCATGTTAATTTTACTAGAATCATTTGTGTTTGTAAGATTTGCAAATCCAAAAAATTAGGTTTTACTCTCTATGACAGTGTTACACTCAATATGACAGTTATTTAAACATAACTCCTAAACTACACATACAAAATGGCTAATAATGCCTGAAGTTATGTATCTTCGTGAGTTTTACAAGAAAACTATATTTTGTTAGTATTGTAAAGACACAAGTTGGTTTGTTTTACTCAATCTGACAGTATAACTGTCATACTAATAAATATGACAGTTATATAAACATAACTCCAAAACCAAACATGCATTATTTCAAAAAAAAAAAACCTGTAGTATTGTATCCATTGAGTTGAACTAGAATCAGTTGTTTTTGTAAGGTTTTGCAAATACAAAATATGTTTTTTTCTCACTATGACAGTATACTGTCATACTCAATCTGACAGTTATTTAAACATAACTACTAAAGCACCACATGCAAAATGTCTAATAATGCAAGAAAAAATTTATCTTTGTGAATTTTACTAGAAACATTTTCTTTTGTAAGGTTTGCAAAGACACCAGTTAGTTATTTTTAATCAATATGACAGTATAACTGCCACACTAAATTTGACAGTTATTTAAATATTACTCCTAAACTACACTTAAAAAATGGCTAATAATGCCTGAAATAATGCATTCTTGTGTGTTATACTCGAATTATATGTTTTTTAAGGCTTGCAAACACAAAAAGTAGTTTTTTTTCCTCTATTTGACAGTAATATTCTCATAATCCTGAGAAAATGCGAAAAACGCAATAAAAATATATTCCATCATAATTCCTAAACAAAACATGCAAAATGTCTAAAAATAATATTGAATTCATGTTAGTTTTACTAGAATCATTTGTGTTTGTAAGATTTGCAAATCCCAAAATTAGGTTTTACTCTCTATGACAGTGTTACACTCAATATGACAGTTATTTAAACATAACTCCTAAACTACACATACAAAATGGCTAATAATGCCTGAAATTATGTATCTTTGTGAGTTTTACAAGAAAAATATATTTTGTTAGGTTTGTAAAGACACAAGTTGGTTTGTTTTACTCAATATGACAGTATAACTGTCATACTAAATATGACAGTTATATAAACATAACTCCAAAACCAAACATGCATTATTTCTAAAAAAAAAAATACCTGTAATATTGTATCCATTGAGTTGAACTAGAATCAGTTGTTTTTGTAAGGTTTTGCAAATACAAAATATGTTTTTTTCTCACTATGACAGTATAGTGTCATACTCAATCTGACAGTTATTTGAACATAACTACTAAACCACACATGCAAAATGGCTAAAAATGCCTGGGAAATTGTATCTTTGTGAGTTTTACTGGAAAAAAAATATTTTGTAAGGTTTGTAAAGACACAAGTTAGTTTTTTTTTTATTCAAAATGACAGTATAACAGTCATAATAAATATGAAAGTTATATAAACATAACTCAAAAACATGCATTATTTCTAAAAAAATGCCTGTAATAGTGTATCCATTTGAGTTTTACTAGAATCAGTTGTTTTTGTAAGGTTTGCAAATACAAAATATGGGTTTTACTCTGTCATACTCAATCTGACAGTTATTATACATAACTACTAAACCACACATGCAAAATGGCTAATTATGCCTGGAGAAATGAAACTTGGTGAGTTTTACTAAGACAAAAAATATTGTGTAAGGTTTGTAAAAACACAAGTTAGTTTTTTTTTTCTGCGATGAGGTGGCGACTTGTCCAGGGTGTACCCCGCCTTCCGCTCGATTGTAGCTGAGACAGGCTCCAGCGCCCCCCGCGACCCCAAAAGGGAATAAGCGGTAGAGAATGGATGGATGGATGGATAGTTTTTTTTACTCAATATGACAGTATAACTGTCATACTAAATATGAAAGTTATACAAACAAATTTCCAAAACCAAACTTTCAATCCGTCTAAAAATGCCTATAATATTGAATCTATGTGAGTTTTACCAGAATCAGGTATTTTGGTAAGGTTTACAAATACAAAAATTAATGACAGTATAACAGCCATGTTCAATATGACAGTTATTTAAACATAACTCCTAAACCAAGAATGCTAAACGGAAAATAATGCCTGGAGAAATGTATCTTTGTAAAATTTACTGGAAAGTTTGTATAGATAAAAGTTAGTTTTTTTTTACTCAATATGACAGTATAACCGTCTACTAAATATGAAAGTTATATAGACATAACTCCAAAACCAAACATGTATTATGTCTAAAAATACCTGTAATATTGTATCTATTGAGTTGATTTGGAATCAGTTGTTTTTTAAAGGTTTTGCAAATAGAGTGTGACGGTATACTGTCATAGTGAGAAAAAACCTTCCAAAAAAACCTTACAAAAACCACTGTTTCGAGTTAAATCACCAAAAATGATTCCCGGGCGCGGCCACCGCTGCAGCCCACTGCTCCCCTCACCTCCCAGGGGGTGATCAAGGGTGATGGGTCAAATGCAGAGAGTAATTTCGCCACACCTAGTGTGTGTGTGACAATCATTGGTACTTTAACTTTTTTAACTTTTAAACTCAATGGATACACTATTACAGGTATTTTTAGACAATATGCATATTTGGTTTTGGAGTTATGTTTATATAACTTTTATATTTAGTATGACAGTTATAATGTCATATTGAGTCAAAAAAATTAACTTGTGTCTTTACAAAACTTACAAATATTGTTTTCCAGTAAAACTCACAAAGATACAATTATCCAGGCATTATAACCCATTTTGCGCGTGGTTTAGGAGTTATGTTTAAATAACTGTCACAATGAGTGTGACAGTATACTGTCATAGTAATTAAAACCCATATTTTCTTTTCGCAAACCTTACAAAAACAACTGATTCTAGTAAAACTCACATGGATACACTATTACAGGCATTTTTAGACATAAAGCATGTTTGTTTTTTGAGTTATGTTTATATAACTTTCATATTTAGTATGACAGTTATACTGTCATATTGAGTAAAAAAAACTAACTTGTGTCTTTACAAACCTTGCAAATATTGTTTTCCAGTAAAACTCACAAAGATACAATTCTCCAGGCATTATTAGCCATTTTGCGTGTGGTTTAGGAGTTATGTTTAAATAACTGTCACAATGAGTGTGACAGTATATTGTCATAATGAGTAAAACCCATAATTTATATTTGCAAACCTTACAAAAACAACTGATTCTAGTAAAACTCACATAGATTCAATATTACAGGCATTTTTAGACAGATCGAAAATTTGGTTTTGGAGTTATGTTTATATAACTCTCATATTTAGTATGACAGTTATACCGTCATATTGAGTAAAAAAAACAACTAACTTTTGTCTTGACAAACCTTTCCCTTACAAAATATTTTTTTTCCAGTTGAACTCACTAAGATACATATCTCCAGGCATTATAAGCGATTTTGCATGTTTAGTTTAGGAGGTATGTTTCAATAACTGTCAGATTGATTATGACAGTATACTGTCATAGTGAGTTATACCAGTATTTTGTATTTGCAAACCTTACAAAAACAACTGATTCTAGTAAAACTCACACGGATACACTATTACAGGCATTTTTAGACACAATGCATGTTTGGTTTTCGAGTTATACCTTTCATATTAAGTATGACAGTTATACCATCATATTGAGTAAAAAAAAAATAACTTGTGTATTTACAAACCTTACAAAATATTTTTTTTATCCAGTAAAACTCACAAAGATACATTTCTCCATTCAATATTAGCCATTTTGCATGTGTGGTTTAGTAGTTATGTTTAAGTAACTGTCATATTGAGTGTGGCAGTTATACTGTCATTATGAGTAAAACCTATTTTTTGCATTTTTAAACCATAAAAAATGCCTGATTCTAGTAAAATTCACACAGATACAACATTACAGGTATTTTTACACATAATGCATGTTTGGTTTTGGAGTTATGTTTATATAACTTTCATATTTAGTATGACAGTTATACTGTCATATTGAGTAAAAAAAACAACTAACTTTTGTCTTTTCAAACCTTACAAAATATTATTTTCCATTAAATCTCACAAAGATACATTTCTCCAGGCATTATTAGCCATTTTGCATAATCAATCAATCAATCAATCTTTATTTATATAGCCCTAAATCACAAGTGTCTCAAAGGGCTGCACAAGCCACAACGACATCCTCGGTATAGAGTCCACATAAGGGCAAGGAAAAACTCACCCCAGTGGGACGTCGATGTGAATGACTATGAGAAACCTTGGAGAGGACCGCATATGTGGGTAACCCCCTTCCCCCCTCTAGGGAGACCGAATGCAATGGATGTCGAGTGGGTCTAACATAATATTGTAAGAGTACAGTCCATAGTGGATCCAGCATAACAGTAAGAGTCCAGTCCACAGTGGGGTCAGCAGGAAACCATCCCGAGCGGAGACGGGTCAGCAGCGCAGAGATGTTCCCAACCGATACACAGGCGAGCGGTCACTCCGGGTCCCGACCCCGGACAGCCAGCACCCCATCCATGGCTAACCTGAGTGTCTCCCCCTCCACAAGGGATAGGAGGGAGCAGAGGAGAAAAGAAAAGAAACGGCAGATCAACTGGTCTAAAAAAAAAAAAAAAAAAAAAAAGGGGGGCTATTCAAAGGCTAGAGTATACAAATGAGTTTTAAGATGGGACTTAAATGTTTCTACTGAGGTAGCATCTCTAATTGTTATCGGGAGGGCATTCCATAGTACTGGAGCCCGAATAGAAAACGCTCTATAGCCCGCAGACTTTTTTTGGGCTCTGGGAATCACTAATAAGCCGGAGTTCTTTGAACGCAGATTTCTTGCCGGGACATATGGTACAATACAATCAGCAAGATAGGATGGAGCTAAACCGTGTAGTATTTCATATGTAAGTAGTAAAACCTTAAAGTCGCATCTTAAGTGCACAGGAAGCCAGTGCAGGTGAGCCAGTATAGGCGTAATATGATAAAACTTTCTTGTTCTTGTCAAAAGTCTAGCAGCCACATTTTGTACCAATTGTAATCTTTTAATGCTACACATAGGGAGACCCGAAAATAATACGTTACAGTAATCGAGACAAGACGTAACGAACGCATGAATAATGATCTCAGCGTCGCTAGTGGACAAAATGGAACGAATTTTAGCGATATTACGGAGATGAAAGAAGGCCGTTTTAGTAACACTCTTAATGTGTGACTCAAACGAGAGAGTTGGGTCGAAGATAATACCCAGATTCTTTGCCGAGTCGCTTTGTGTAATTGTTTGGTTGTCAAATGTTAAGGTGGTATTATTAAATAAATGTCGGTGTTTAGCAGGACCGATAATCAGCATTTCCGTTTTCTTAGTGTTGAGTTGCAAGACGTTAGCGGACATCCATTGTTTAATTTCATTAAGACACGCCTCCAGCTGACTACAATCCGGCGTGTTGGTCAGCTATAGGGGCATGTAGAGTTGGGTGTCATCAGCATAACAATGAAAGTTAACACCGTATTTGCGTATGATGTCGCCTAGCGGCAGCATGTAATTACTACAGACTGCGGGGCCAAGAACCGAACCCTGAGGAACTCCGCACGTTACCTTAACATAGTCCGAGGTCACATTATTATGGAAGACGCACTGCATCCTGTCAGTAGGATAAGAGTTAAACCATGACAAAGCTAAGTCTGACATACCAATACGTGTTTTGATACGCTCTAATAAAATGTTATGATCAACGGTATCGAAAGCAGCGCTAAGATCAAGAAGCAGCAACATAGTCGACGCATCAGAATCCATCGTTAGCAGTAGATCATTAGTCATTTTTGCGAGGGCTGTCTCCGTAGAGTGATTTGCCCTGAAACCGGATTGAAAAGGTTCACAGAGATTGTTAGACACTAAGTGTTCATTTAGCTGCTGTGCGACAATTTTTTCGAGGATTTTCGAGATAAACGGAAGGTGGGACACCGGTCGGTAGTTTACCATGAGGTCAGGATCGAGGTTAGGTCTTTTGAGCAGAGGATGAATAACCACTTTTTTGAATGCTAGTGGAACAGTGCCAGAGGAAAGTGATAAGTTTATAATATTTAGCACTGATGGACCTAATAATACAAAAAGCTCCTTGATAAGTTTCCCAGGAAATGGGTCAAGTAAACATGTTGTTTGTTTTGTCCCATTAACACATCTTAACAATTCCTCTAATGTTATTTCATCAAAGAGAGAGAAACTATTTTGGAGGGCAGTATCCGTCGTAGATACAGTCGTATCTGTGTTAATAGAACCCAGTTGTATCTGCGATGCATTGTCTTTAATCACCTTTCTAATGAGTTCAATTTTCTTATTAAAGAAATTCATAAAATCATCTGCCGAGTGGGTGGAGCTACTGGGAGGAGTCCCTAGTTGGGTTAGCGATGCTACTGTACTAAACACAAATTTAGGATCATTTTTGTTGAGGTGGATGAGATTTGAGTAATATTTAGCTTTAGCTAAGGTAAGCATGTGTTTATAAGTTATTAAACTATCACTCCATGCTTGATGGAAAACTTCAAGTTTAGTAGCACGCCATTTGCGTTCCAGCTTTCTACACGATAATTTATGGGCTCTAGTTTCTTCTGTAAACCATGGGGTGCACCTTTTAGGGGCTCTTTTTAGCTTTAGCGGTGCTATACTATCAATGGTGTCGCGCAGGGCGTCGTTAAAGTTGTTAGTGAGGTTATCAATAGAGCCGACATAATTTGGGAATGGTGCCATTACCGAAGGCAGTAGGCCAGCAAGAGTCATCGTGGCAGCATTAATGTTGCGGTTGCTATAGTAGTTATTATTATTAGTTTGTTGACAATGAGTCAGAACTTCAAATTTTATAAGGTAATGATCGGACATTACTTTAGTATACGGGAGTATCGTAACTTTGGAGGTGGTGACACCCCTGACAAGCACTAGATCTATCGTATTACTGTTGCGATGCGTAGGTTCATTTATTATTTGTGTAAGACCACAGCTATCAATTATAGTCTGGAGTGCCATGCACTGAGGGTCCGATGGGGTATTCATATGGATATTAAAGTCCCCCATTATGATC
This sequence comes from Nerophis lumbriciformis, assembly GCF_033978685.3. Lineage (NCBI taxonomy): Eukaryota > Metazoa > Chordata > Actinopteri > Syngnathiformes > Syngnathidae > Nerophis > Nerophis lumbriciformis. The sequence goes on along the minus strand of NC_084554.2, from coordinate 22,370,376 downwards.
ATATTGTCGGCGTGCATCACTAAATCAGCAACAAACTCTGAAAATTCACTGATGAATTCCGAATAGGGCCCTGGGGGGCAGTAGATAACAGCCAGGTGGAGAGGCAGCGGTGTGACAAACCTCAAAGTAAGCACCTCAAACGAGTTATATTTATTATTTAGGTTCGGGGTAAGGTTAAAGTTTTTGTTGTATATGAGTGCGACTCCCCCACCCCTTTTAATGGGACGGGCAATATGCGCTCCCGCATAGCCAGGAGGAGACGCCTCACCCAGCGCTAAAAAATCGTCTGGTTTGAGCCAGGTCTCGGCGAGACCAATGACGTCAAGATTATTGTCTCTAATGACCTCATTAACTAATAACGTTTTGGAAGATAATGATCTTATGTTTAAGAAGCCCATATTATATGTAGTGGGCTGTTTTGAGGAGTTTTTGTTGAAATTATCCGTAGTAGCAATATTAATAATGTTGCGTTTATTATGCGTAGTGCACTTTATATAATTTCGACCATATCTAGGAATTGATATGACGGGAATTTTCCGATTGTTTGCTTGATGTTGTGATAAACTGAACGCATCATAACTTGCCACCTCAGTAGAGTGCATGTCTACTTCTGACACAGTCATCACAGAAAAAACATTTTTTGAGTTGTGTATAGTTCTAAAATGATTGCTATGTGTGCAGGTATTATTCAGCCTGGCGCTGGCTAGTTCTATCTTAACTGACTTCTCACCCGGACTAGCGCTCCTTTGAGGATTAAACTTTCGCTTTGTTGTTAGCCCCGCCCGGCATCCCCGCTTCTGCTTCCGCTCACACCGCTTACGTGTCTTCCGTTGACGGTCCCCGCTGGCTCTTAACTCCGCTGCTTCAAAGGCCGCTGGATGTAGCCAGTGAAGTATTCCCATGCTAGCGAGGAGGTCCAAAGTACACGCATCTTTCAGTCTATAACAGCCCGATCTATCCACATCCAGAATCGTCTGTCGGTCGTAAGTGGTTTAGTAGTTATGTTTAAATAACTGTCATATTGAGTGTGGCAGTTATACTGTCCTTTGAGGAAAACCTAATTTTTGCATTTTTAAACCATAAAAAATTGCCAGATTCTAGTAAAATTCACACAGATACAACATTACAGGAATTTTAGAATAATACATGTTTGGAGTTATGTTTATATAACTTTCATATTTAGTATGACAGTTATATTGTCATATTGAATAAAAAAAACTAACTTGTGTCTTTACAAACCTTACAAAATATTGTTTTCCAGTAAAACTCACAAAGATACACTTCTCCAGGAATTATTAGCCATTTTGCATTTGTGGTTTAGTAGTTATGTTTAAATAACTGTCAGATTGAGTATGACAGTATACTGTCATAGTGAGTAAAACCCATATTTTGTATTTACAAACCTTACAAAAACAACTGATTCTAGTAAAACTCACATGAATACACGATTACAGGCATTTTTTTTTAGACATAATGCATGTTTGGTTTTGGAGGTATGTTTATATAACTTTCATATTCAGTATGACAGTTATACTGTTATATTGAGTGAAAAAAACTAACTTGTGTCTTAAAAAACCCTACAAAATATATTTTTTTCCAGTAAAACTCACAAATATAATTTTTTTCCAGGCATTATTAGCCATTTTGCATGTGTGGTTTTGTTGATATGTTTAAATAACTGTCGGATTGAGTGTGACAGTATACTGTCATATTGAGAAAAAACCTTTCAAAAAAACCTTACATAAACAACTGTTTCTAGTTAAACTCACATGGATACAATACCACAAGTATTTTTAGACATAATGCAGTTTTGTTTTGGAGTTATGTTTGTAAAACTTTCATATTTAGTATGACAGTTATACTGTCATATTGAGTAAAAAATAAACCAACTTGTGTCCTTACAAACCTTACAAAAAATAGTTTTCCAGTAAATCTCACAAAGATACATTTCTCCAGGCATTATTAGCCGTTGTGCATGTTTGGTTTAGGAGTTGTGTTTAAATAACTGTCATATTAAATGTGGCTGTTATACTGTCATAATGAGTAAAACCTAATTTTTGTATTTGTAAACCTTACCAAAATACGTGATTCTGGTAAAACTCACATTTATTCAATATTACAGGCATTTTTAGACGGATTGCAAGTTTGGTTTTGGAGTTATGTTTATATAACTTTCATATTTAGTATGACAGTTATACCGTCATATTAATTAAAAAAAACTAACTTGTGTCTTTACAACCTTACAAAATATATATATTTTTCCAGTAAAACTCACAATGTGTGCTTTAGTAGTTATGTTTAAATAACTGTCAGATTGACTGTGACAGTATACTGTCATGAGAAAAAACCTTACAAAAAAACCTTACAAAAACAACTGTTTCTAGTTAAACTCATATGGATACAATATTACAGGTATTTATAGACATAATGCATGTTTGGTTTTAAAGTTATGTTGATATAACTTTCATATTTAGTATGACAGTTATACCGTCATATTGAGTAAAAAAAAACTAACTTGTGTCTTTACAAACCTTACAAAATATGTTTTTTCCAGTAAAACTCACAAAGATACGTTTCTCCAGGCATTATTTGCCATTTTGTATGTTTGGTTTAGTAGTTATGTTTAAATAACAGTCAGGTTGAGTAAGACAGTATACTGTCATAGTGAGAAAAAAACATATTTTGTATTTGCAAAACTTTACTAAAACAACTGATTCTAGTTAAACTCAATAGATACAATACTACAGGTATTTTTAGACATAATGCCTGTTTGGTTTTGGAGTTATGTCTATATAACTTTCATATTTAGTAAGACAGTTATACTGTCATATTGAGTTAAAAAAACTAACTTATGTCTTCACAAACCTTACAAAATATTTGTTTCCAGTAAAACTCACAAAGATACAATTGTCCAGGCATTTTTAGCCATTTTGCATGTTTGGTTTAGTAGTTATGTTTAAATAACTGCCAGATTGAGTGTGACATTATACTGTCATAGTGAGAAAAACATCCATCCATCCATCCATTTTCTACCGCTTATTCCCTTCGGGGTCGCGGGGGGCGCTGGAGCCTATCTCAGCTACAATCTGGCGGAAGGCGGGGTACACCCTGGACAAAACGCCACCTCATCGCAAGGCCAACACAGATAGACAGACAACATTCACACTCACATTCACACACTAGGGCCAATTTTAGTGTAGCCAATCAAAAACACATATTTTTTACTTGCAAAACTTTACAAAAACAACTGATTCTAGAACAACTCACATAAATACACTATTACAGGCATTTTTTAGACATAAAACATGTTTGGTTTTGGAATTATGTTTACCGGTATATAATTTTCATATTTAGTATGACAGTTATACTGTCATATTGAGTATAAAAAACTAACTTGTATTTTTACAAACCTTATAAAATAATGTTTTCCGGTAAAACTCACTAAGATATTTCAAACAATTATTATTAGCCGTTTTGCATGTTTGGTTTGGAGTAATGTTTAAATAACTGTCATATTGAATGTGGCTGTTTACTGTCATTATGAGTAAAACCTAATTTTTGTATTTGTAAACCTTACCAAAATACCTGATTCTGGTAAAACTCACATAGATTTAATATTACAGGCATTTTAAGACGGATTGCAAGTTTGGTTTTGGAGTTATGTTTGTATAACTTTCATATTTAGTATGGCAGTTTTACAATCATATTGACTAAAAACAACTAACTTGTGTCTTTACAAACCTTACAAAATATTTTTTTTCCAGTAAAACTCACAAAGATACATTTCTCCAACTATTATTAGCCATTTTGCATGAATGGTTTAGTAGTTATAATTAAATAACTGTCAGATTGAGTATGACAGTATACTGTCATAGTGAGAAAAAAACATTTTGTATTTGCAAACCATACAAAAAAACCTGATTCTAGTTAAACTCAATGGATACAATATTACAGGTATTTTTAAACATAATGCAGTTTGGTTTTGGATTTATGTTTATATAACTTTCATATTTAGTATGACAGTTTTACCGTCATATTGACTAAAACAAACTAACTTGTGTCTTTACAAACCTTACAAAATATTGTTTTCCAGTAAAACTCACAAAGATACATTTCTCCAGGCATTATTAGCCGTTCTGCATGTTTGGTTTAGGAGTTATGTTTAAATAACTGTCATATTGAATGTGGCTGTTGTACAGGTAAAAGCCAGTAAATTAGAATATTTTGAAAAACTTGATTTATTTCAGTAATTGCATTCAAAAGGTGTAACTTGTACATTATATTTATTCATTGCACACAGACTGATGCATTCAAATGTTTATTTCATTTAATTTTGATGATTTGAAGTGGCAACAAATGAAAATCCAAAATTCCGTGTGTCACAAAATTAGAATATTACTTAAGGCTAATACAAAAAAGGGATTTTTAGAAATGTTGGCCAACTGAAAAGTATGAAAATGAAAAATATGAGCATGTACAATACTCAATACTTGGTGGAGCTCCTTTTGCCTCAATTACTGCAGTAATGCGGCGTGGCATGGAGTCGATGAGTTTCTGGCACTGCTCAGGTGTTATGAGAGCCCAGGTTGCTCTGATAGTGGCCTTCAACTCTTCTGCGTTTTTGGGTCTGGCATTCTGCATCTTCCTTTTTACAATACCCCACAGATTTTCTATGGGGCTAAGGTCAGGGGAGTTGGCGGGCCAATTTAGAACAGAAATACCATGGTCCGTAAACCAGGCACGGGTAGATTTTGCGCTGTGTGCAGGCGCCAAGTCCTGTTGGAACTTGAAATCTCCATCTCCATAGAGCAGGTCAGCAGCAGGAAGCATGAAGTGCTCTAAAACTTGCTGGTAGACGGCTGCGTTGACCCTGGATCTCAGGAAACAGAGTGGACCGACACCAGCAGATGACATGGCACCCCAAACCATCACCCAACCATGCAAATTTTGCATTTCCTTTGGAAATCGAGGTCCCAGAGTCTGGAGGAAGACAGGAGAGGCACAGGATCCACGTTGCCTGAAGTCTAGTGTAAAGTTTCCACCATCAGTGATGGTTTGGGGTGCCATGTCATCTGCTGGTGTCGGTCCACTCTGTTTCCTGAGATCCAGGGTCAACGCAGCCGTCTACCAGCAAGTTTTAGAGCACTTCATGCTTCCTGCTGCTGACCTGCTCTATGGAGATGGAGATTTCAAGTTCCAACAGGACTTGGCGCCTGCACACAGCGCAAAATCTACCTGTGCCTGGTTTACGGACCATGGTATTTCTGTTCTAAATTGGCCCGCCAACTCCCCTGACCTTAGCCCCATAGAAAATCTGTGGGGTATTGTGAAAAGGAAGATGCAGAATGCCAGACCCAAAAACGCAGAAGAGTTGAAGGCCACTATCAGAGCAACCTGGGCTCTCATAACACCTAAGCAGTGCCAGAAACTCATCGACTCCATGCCACGCCGCATTAACGCAGTAATTGAGGCAAAAGGAGCTCCAACCAAGTATTGAGTATTGTACATGCTCATATTTTTCATTTTCATACTTTTCAGTTGGCCAACATTTCTAAAAATCCCTTTTTTGTATTAGCCTTAAGTAATATTCTAATTTTGTGACATACGGAATTTTGGATTTTCATTTGTTGCCACTTCAAATCATCAAAATTAAATGAAATAAACATTTGAATGCATCAGTCTGTGTGCAATGAATACATATAATGTACAAGTTACACCTTTTGAATGCAATTACTGAAATAAATCAAGTTTTTCAAAATATTCTAATTTACTGGCTTTTACCTGTACTGTCATTATTAGTTAAATCTAATTTTTGTATTTGTAAACCTTACCAAAATACCTGATTCTGGTAAAACTCACATAGATTCAATATTACAGGCATTTTTAGACGGATTGCAAGTTTGGTTTTGGAGATATATCTTTATATAACTTTCGAATTCGGTATGATAGTTAAACCGTCATATTGACTAAAAAAACCTCATTTTTGTCTTTACAAAATATTGTTTTCCAGTAAAACTCAAAGATACATTTCTCCAGGCATTATTAGCTATTTTGCATGTGTGGTTTAGTAGTTATGTTTAAATAACTGTCAGATTGAGTATGACAGTATACTGTCATAGTGAGAAAAAAAACATATTTTGTATTTGCAAACCTTCCAAAAACAACTGATTCTAGTTAAACTCAATGGATACAATATTACAGGTATTTTTAGACGTAATGCAAGTTTGGTTTTGGAGTCATGTTTATATAAATTTAATAATTAGAATGAGTTTGACAGAATACTGTCATATTGAGTAAAACCTAATTTTTGTATTTTTAAACCTTACCAAAATACCTGATTCCGGTAAAACTCACATAGATTCAATATTACAGGCATTTTAAGACGGATTGCAAAATTGGTTTTGGAGTTAAGTTTTTACAACTTTCATATTAATTATGACAGTTATACTGTCACATTGAGTAAAAAAAACTAACTTGTGTGATGGACCCGAGTGGTGGAAATTTAAAATCTAATACAATTTTGATTAAAACTAATATAACTATTAAGAACCCAATGCAGTGAGAGCAACCGTCCCAAAATAAGTAAATATAATGATGTTGATTTACAATTCATTACAATACAAATTAAAAACAGTCAAGTTAATAACACTAAAAATACCAATTGGTAAACAATAATATGGTCAGTGTACAGCCGCGACAGGCGTGGTCAGTGTCCTGGCTCCGCTCACTTCCACGGCGGCCTCCTGCACACAAATTAAAATCAGAGGCAGGCCACGGGGATAAAATAATTTAAAAATACGGAGACGCTCTCAGGGCTGACGTCACACTTACACACAAGGCAGGGTTTCCCCTGCCCCTGCTGTAATTCTGCGCAGGCGTATTGGGTACGCCCACCCTCCTCGCCAGTCTCCGGTCACTCGCAGGACCTACGTGGCCGTACTTGTTCCGGCTCGCTCCGCCTCTTGGTCTCTCCCGGGGGTCACCGCAGGTCTGCGGGTCCCGATCGCTCCTGCTCACAGAACCACACAGCCAGCGCATGATGCACGAGCCGCAAGCCCACAGCCCAAGGCAGTTGAATACCCCTGCAAATCCACAAGGCACGACCCTTACTTTGGAAGCAGAGTTTCCTCTGCCCCTGCAAGTTGTGGGATTCTGGGGGTTCGCTACGGTAGCCTGCAGGTCTGCTGGGTAGTCCTGGGGATTCCTTCCCAACCTGCGCGCGTTCACCCGGTCCTTCTTGTCAAGTCTCCCGATCCTCCTGGTCGCTCCTTTTTAAATGTGTGCAGCCCTAATGCTCCACAGGTGCGTCTGATTTCAGGTGCCGTTCAATTGGGCACTTTGGTTGTCAGAGGCAACAAGCTAAAAGGGGCAACGTCTTAAAATGCCAGCAAATAACTATAATATAAACTCACAAAGATACATTTCTCCAGGCTTTATTAGCCATTTTGAATGTGTGGTTTAGTAGTTGTGTTTAAATAACTGTCAAATTGAGTGTGACTGTCATAGTGAGAAAAATCCTTACAAAAAAAACTTAAAAAAACAACTGTTTCTAGTTAAACTCACATGGATACAATATTACAGGTATTTTTTTTTATACATAATGTAATTTGGTTTTGGAGTCATGTTTATATAACTTTCAGATTTAGTATGAGAGTTATACTGTCATAGTGAGTAAAACAAAAACTAACTTGTGTCTTTACAAACCTTACAAAATATTTTTTTTTTCCCAGTAAAACTCACAAAGATACATTTATCCAGGCATTATTAGCCATTTTGTATGTGTGGTTTAGTAGTTATGTTTAAATAACTGTCAGATTGAGTGTGACAGTATACTGTCATAGTGTGAAAAAACCTTACAAAAACAACTGTTTCTAAATAAACTCACATGGATGCAATATTACAGGTATTTTTAGACATAATGCAGTTTGGTTTTGGAGGTATGTTTACATAAATTTCATATTTAGTATGACAGTTATACTGTCATAGTGAGTAAAAAAAACAAATAACTTGTGTCTTACAAACCTTACAAAATATTTTTTTCCATTAAAACTCACGAAGATACATTTCTCCAGGCATTATTAGCCATTTTGCATGTGTGGTTTAGTTATGTTTAAATATTGAGTGTGGCAGTTATACTGTCCTTATGAAGAAAACCTAATTTTTGCATTTTTAAACCATAAAAAAATGCCTGATTCTACTAAAATTCACACAGATACAACATCCATCCATCCATCCATTTCTACCGCTTATTCCCTTTGGGGTCGCGGGGGGCGCTGGAGCCTATCTCAGCTACTAACTTTCATATTTAGTATGACAGTTATACTGTCATATTGAATAAAAAAACTAACTTGTGTCTTTACAAACCTTACAAAATATTGTTTTCCAGTAAAACTCACAAAGATACATTTCTCCAGGCATTATTAGCCATTTTGAATTCGTGGTTTGGTAGATATGTTTAAATAACTGTCAGATTGAGTATGATAGTATACCGGTACTGTCATAGTGAGAAAAAAAACATATTTTGTATTTGCAAACCTTTCAAAAACAACTGATTCTAGCTCAACTCAATGGATACAATATTACAGGTATTATTAGACATAATGCATGTTTGGTTTTGGAGTTATGTTTATATCCATCAATCCATTTTCTACCGCTTATTCCCTTTTGGGTCGCGGTGGGCGCTGGAGCCTATCTCAGCTACTAACTTTCATATTTAGTATGACAGTTATACTGTCATATTGAAAAAAAACCAACTAACTTGTGTCTTTGCAAACGTTACAAAAGAAAATGTTTCTAGTAAAATTCACAAAGATACATTTCTTCACGCATTATTAGACATTTTTTATGTGTGGTTTAAGAGTTTAGTTTAAATAACTGTTATATTAAGTGTGGCAGTTATACTGTCATTAAGAGTAAAACCTAATTTTTGCAATTGTAAACCTTAAAAAAATACCTGATTCTGGTAAAACTCACATAAATCCAAAATACAGGCAATTTTAGACATAATGCATGTTTGGTTTTGTAGTTATGTTTATATAACTTTCATATATAGTATGACAGTTATACTGTCATATTGAGTAAAAAAAACCTAACTTGTGTCTTTACAAACCTTACAAAATATTGTTTTCCAGTAAAACTCACAAAGATACATTTCTACAGGCATTATTAGCCGTTTTGCATGTTTGGTTTATGAGTTATTTTAAATAACTGTCATATTGAATGTGGCTGTTATACTGTCATTATGAGTAAAACATAATGTTTGTATTTCTAAACTTTACCAAAATACCTGATTCTGGTAAAACTCACATAGATCCAAAATTACAGGCATTTATAGACGGATTGCAAGTTTGGTTTTGGAGTTATGTTTATATAACTTTCATATTTAGTATGACAGTTATACTGTCATATTGACTAAAAAAAACTGACTTGTATCTTTACAAACCTTATAAAATAATGTTTTCCAGTAAAACTCACAACAATACATTTCTCCAGGTATTATTAGCCGTTTTGCATGTTTGGTTTAGGAGTAATGTTTAAATAACTGTCATATTGAATATGGCTGTTATACTGTCATTATGAGTACAACCTAATTTTTGTATTTGTAAACCATACCAAAATACCTGATTCTGGTAAAACTCACATAGATTAAATATTACAGGCATTTTTAGACGGTTTGTAAGTTTGGTTTTGGAGATATATCGTTATATAACTCCTATATTCAGTATGACAGTTATACTGTCATATTGAGTAAAAAAACTAACTTTTGTCTTTACAAACCTTACAAAATATTTTTTTTCCCAAGTAAAACTCACAAATATACATTTCTCCAGGCATTTTTAGCCATTTTGCATGTGTGGTTTAACAGAATGTGACAGTATACTGTCATAGTGAGAAAAAAACCTTACAAAAAAAACCTTACGAAAATAACTGTTTCTAGTTAAACTTAATGGATACACTATTACAGGTATTTTTAGACAAAGGATATTTGGTTTTGGAATTATGTTTATAAAACTTTCATTTTTAGTATGGCAGTCATACCGTCATTTTGAGTAAAAAAAACTAACTTGTGTATTTACAAACCTTACAAAATATTTGTTTTCTAGTAAAACTCACAAAGATACATTTTTCCAGGCATTATTAGCTATTTTGCATGCTTGGTTTAGTAGGTATGTTTACATAACTGTCCGATTAAGTATGGCAGTTTACTGTCATATTGAGTGTTGCAGTTATACTGTCATTATGTGTAAAACCTAACATTTGTATTTGCAAACCTTACAAAAATAACTAATTCTACTAAAACTCACAAAAATACGATATTAAAGGCATTTTTAGACAAATGCATGTTTGGTTTTGGAGTTATGATTATAAAACTTGACATGAGTGTTGCAAATATACTGTCATTATGTGTAAAATCTCATTTTTGTATTTGAAAACCTTACAAATACAACTGATTCAATTAGAACTCACATGGATTCAATATTAAATGAATTTCTAGACAGTTTGCATGTTTTGTTTAGGAATTATAATGGAATTCATTTTTATTGCTTTTTTCGCAAATCTCAGGATTTTAAGAACATTACTGTCATATTGAGGAAAAACATACTTTTTGTGTTTGCAAGCCTTAAAAAAGCACATGTTTCTAGTAAAACTCACAAGAATGCATTATTTCAGGCATTAATTGCCTTTTTTCATGTGAAGTTTAAATAACTGTCATATTGAGAGTGGCAGTTATACTGTCATATTGAGTAAAAATAACTAACTGGTGTCTTTGCAAACCTTACAAAAGAAAATGTTTCTAGTAAAATTCACAAAGATACATTTCTTCACGCTTTATTAGAAATGTTTTGTTTGGTTTAGGAGTTATGATTAAATAACTGTCATATTGAGTGTTGCAGTTATACCGTCATTATGTGTAAAACCTCATTTTTGTATTTGTAAACCTTACAAAAATAACTTATTATACTGAAACTCACAAAGATACAATATTATAGGCATTTTTAGACAAAATTCATGTTTGGTTTTGGAGTTATATGTTAACTTTCATATTTAATATGACAATTATACTGTCATAGTGGAAAAAAAAAACTTACTTGTGTCTTTGCAAACCTTACAATATATCTTGTTTCTAGTAAAACTAACAAAGATACATGTCTCCAGGCATTATTAGCCATTTTGCATGTGTTGTTTGGGAGTTATGTTAAAATACATTTTTATTGCTTTTTTCGCATTATCTCAGGACTCTAATAATTTTACAGTCATATTGAGTAAAAAAACTACTTTTTGTGTTTGCAAAATTTAAAAACGCATATGTTTTGAGTAAAACTACCAAGGAAGCATTATTTCAGGCATTATTAGCAATTTGTCATATGTGGTGTAGGAGTTATGTTTAAATAACTGTCATTTTGAGTGTGACAGTATACTGTCATAGTGAGTAAAACCTATTTTTTTTTCATTTGCAAACCTTACAAATACAACTGATTCTAGTAGAACTCACATGGATTCATTATTAAAGGAATTTCTAGACATTTTGCATGTTTTGTTTAGGAATTATAATGGAATTCATTTTTATTGCTTTTTTCGCATTATCTCAGGATTTTAAGAACATTACTGTCATATTGGGGAAAAAACTACTTTTTGTGTTTGCAAGCCTTAAAAAACAAATGTTTTGGGTAAAACTCACAAGAATGCATATATTTCAGGCTTTATTAGCATTTTTTCATGTGTAAATAGGAGTAATGTTTATATCACTGTCATATTGAGAGTGGCAGTTAAACTCTCATATTGAGTAAAAATAACTAACTGGTGTCTATGCAAACCTTACAAAAGAAAATGTTTCTAGTAAAATTCCCAAAGATACATTTCTTCACGCATTATTAGAAAATTTTCATGTTTGGTTTAGGAGTTATGATTAAAGAACTGTCATATTGAGTGTTGCAGTTATACTGTCATTATGTGTAAAACCTCATTTTTGTATTTGCAAACCTTACCAAAATAACTGATTCTACTAAAACTCACGAAGATACAATATTAAAAGCATTTTTAGACATAATGCATGTTTGGTTTTGGAGTTATGGGTTAACTTTCATATTTAATATGACAATTATACTGTCTTATTGAAAAAAACAAACTTACTTGTGTCTTTGCAAACCTTACAAAATATATTTTTTCTAGTAAAACTAACAACAATACATGTCTCCAGGCATTATTAGCCATTTTGCATGTGTTGTTTGGGAGTTATGTTAAAATACATTTTTATTGCAAACTTTTTTTTCCTGTAAAACTTACAAAGATACATTTCTCCAGACATTATTTGACATTTTGCTTGCATGGTTTAGGAGTTATGTTTAAATAACAGTCAGATTGAATATGACAGTATACTGTCATAGTAGTTTTTTACTCAATATGCCAGTAATGTTCTTAAAATCCTGAGATAATGCGAAAAAAGCAATAAAAAACTTTTTCAACATAATTCCTACACCAAACATGCAACATGTCTAATAATGCCTGAAGACATGTATCTTTGTTAGTTTTACTAGTAAATGTATCTTTTGTAAGTTTTGCAACGACGCAAGTTAGTTTTTTAAATTCAATATAACAGTATAACTGTCAAACTAAATGTAAAAGTTATATAAACATAACTCCAAAACTAAACATGCAATATGTCTAAAAATAACTAAAATATTGTATCTATGTGAATTATACCAGAATAAGGTAATTTGGTAAGGTTTACAAATACAAAAATTGGGTTTTTCTCATAATGACAGATAACTGCTACATTCAATTTTACAGTTATTTAAACATAACTTCCTAACCACACATGCAAATAGGCTAATAAAGCCTAAAACAATGCATCCTTGTAAGTTTTATTCGAAACATATGCTATTTTAAGGCTTGCAAACACAAAAAGTAGTTTTTTACTCATTATGACAGTAATGTTCTTAAAATCCTGAGATAATGCGAAATCAGCAATAAAAATGTTTTTCATCATAATTCCTACACCAAACATGCAACATGTCTAATAATGCGTGAAGATATGCATCTTTGTTAGATTTACTAGAAAAATTATCTTTTGTAAGTTTTGCAAAGAGGCAAGTTAGTTTTTTTAATTCAATATGACAGTATAACTGTCATACCAAATATGAAATATATATAAACATAACTCCAAAATTGAACATGCATTATGTCTAAAAATGCCTAAAATATTGTATCTATGTGAGTTACACCAGAATCAGGTAATTTGGTAAGGTTTACAAATACAAAAATTTTTTTTTTTCATAATGACAGTATAACTGCTACATTCAATTTGACTGTTATTTAAACAAAACTTCCTAATCACACATGCAAATACGTTAATAAAGCCTAAAACAATGCATCCTTGTGAGTTTTACTCGAAACATTTGCTATTTTAAGGTTTGCAAACACAAAAAGTAGTTTTTTACTCATTATGACAGTAATGTTCTTAAAATCCTGAGATAATGCGAAATAAGCAATAAAAATGTTTTTTTTAACATAATTCCTACATCAAACATGCAACATGTCTAATAATGCCTGAAGACATGTATCTTTGTTAGTTTTACTAGAAAAATTATCTTTTGTAAGTTTTGCAAAGAGGCAAGTTAGTTTTTTTTAATTCAATACAACAGTATAACTGTCATACCAAAGATGAAAGTTATATAAACATAACTCCAAAACTAAACATGCATTATGTCTAAAAATGCCTAAAATATTGTATCTATGTGAGTTTTACAAGAATCAGTAAATTTGGTAAGGTGTACAATTACATAAATTAGGGGTTTACTCATAATGACAGATAACTGCTACATACAATTTGACAGTGATTTAAACATAACTTCCTAACCACACTTGCAAAATAGGCTAATAAAGCCTAAAACAATGCATCCATGTGAGTTTTACTCGAAACATTTGCTATTTTAAGGCTTGCAAACACAAAAAGTAGTTTTTTACTCATTATGACAGTAATGTTCTTAAAATCCTGAGATAATGCGAAATAAGCAATACAAATGTTTTTCAACACAATTCCTACACCAAACATGCAACATGTCCAATAACGCCTGGATACATGTATCCTTGTTAGTTTCACTAGAAAAAATATATTTTGTAAGTTTTGCAATGACGCAGGTTAGTTTTTTTTTAATTCAATATGACAGTATAACTGTCATACCAAATGTAAGAGTTATAAGGCATTCGACTGTGTCCCTCGGGAGGTCCTGTGGGGAGTGCTCAGAGAGTATGGGGTATCGGGCTGTCTGATTGTGGCTGTCCGCTCCCTGTACGATCAGTGTCAGAGCTTGGTCCGCATTGCCGGCAGTAAGTCGGACACGTTTCCAGTGAGGGTTGGACTCCGCCAAGGCTGCCCCTTGTCACCGATTCTGTTCATAACTTTTATGGACAGAATTTCTAGGCGCAGTCAAGGCGTTGAGGGGATCCGGTTTGGTGGCTGCAGGATTAGGTCTCTGCTTTTTGCAGATGATGTGGTCCTGATGGCTTCATCTGGCCAGGATCTTCAGCTATCACTGGATCGGTTCGCAGCCGAGTGTGAAGCGACTGGGATGAGAATCAGCACCTCCAAGTCCGAGTCCATGGTTCTCGCCCGGAAAAGGGTGGAGTGCCATCTCCGGGTTGGGGAGGAGACCCTGCTCCAAGTGGAGGAGTTCAAGTACCTAGGAGTCTTGTTCACGAGTGAGGGAAAAGTGGATCGTGAGATCGACAGGCGGATCGGTGCGGCATCTTCAGTAATGCGGACGCTGTATCGATCCGTTGTGGTGAAGAAAGAGCTGAGCCGGAAGGCAAAGCTCTCAATTTACCGGTCGATCTACGTTCCCATCCTCACCTATGGTCATGAGCTTTGGGTTATGACCGAAAGGATAAGATCACGGGTACAAGCGGCCGAAATGAGTTTCCTCCGCCGGGTGGCGGGGCTCTCCCTTAGAGATAGGGTGAGAAGCTCTGCCATCCGGGGGGAGCTCAAAGTAAAGCCACTGCTGCTCTACATCGAGAGGAGCCAGATGAGGTGGTTCGGGCATCTGGTCAGGATGCCACCCGAACGCCTCCCTCGGGAGGTGTGTAGGGCACGTCCAACCGGTAGGAGGCCACGGGGAAGACCCAGGACATATTGGGAAGACTACGTCTCCCGGCTGGCCTGGGAACGCCTCGGGATCCCCCGGGAGGAGTTGAACGAAGTGGCTGGGGAGAGGAAAGTCTGGGCTTCCCTACTTAAGCTGCTGCCCCCGCGACCCGACCTCGGATAAGCGGAAGAAGATGGATGGATGGATGGAATTTTGGTAAGGTTTATAAATACAAAAATTAGGTTTTACTCATAATGACAGTATACCTGCCACCCTCAATATGACGGTTATGTTAACATAACTCCTAAACCACACATGCAAAATGGCTAATAATGCCTGGAGAAATGTATCTGTGTGAGTTCTACAGGAAAACAAATATTTTGTAAGGTCTGATAAGACACAAAATAGTTTTTTTTATTCAATATGTTTGTATAACTGTCATAATAAATGTAAAAGTTATATAAACATAACTCCAATACCAAACATGCAATCTGTCTAAAAATGCCTGTAATATTGAATCTATGTGAGTTTTATCAGAATCAGGTATTTTGGTAAGGTTTACAAGTACAAAAATTGGGTTTTACTCATAATGACAGTATAACTGCCATATTCAAAAAAACAGTTATTTAAACATAACTCCTAAACCAAACATGCTAAATAACTAATAATGCCTGGAGAAATGTATCTTTGTGAGTTTTAATAGAAACAAATATTTTGTAAGGTTTGTAAAGACAAAAGTTTTAGTTTTTTTTACTCAATTAGATGGTATAACTGTCAAACTAAATATAAAAGTAATATAAACATCATTCCAAAACTAAACTCCTAAACCAAACTTGCAATCCGTCTTAAACTGCCTGTAATATTGAATCTATATGAGTTTTACCAGAATCAGGTATTTTGGTAAGGTTTACAAATACAAAACTTGGGTTTTACTCATAATGACAGTATAACTGCATTATTTGATATGACAGTTTTTTAAACATAACTCCTAAACCAAACATGATAAATAGCTAATAATGCCTGGAAAAATGTATATAAACATAACTCCAAAACCAAACATGCATTATGTCTAACAATGCCTGTAATATTGTATCTATGTGAGTTTTACCAGAATCAGGAATTTTGGTAAGGTTTATAAATACAAAAATTAGGTTTTACACATAATGACAGTATAACTGCCACCCAATATGACGGTTATGTTAACATAACTCCTAAACCACACATGCAAAATGGCTAATAATGCCTGGAGAAATGTATCTTTGTAAGTTTTACAGGAAAAAAAATATTTTGTAAGGTTTGATAAGACACAAAATAGTTTTTTTTATTCAATATGTTTGTATAATAATCATAATAAATGTAAAAGTTATATAAACATAACTCCAATACCAAACATGCAATCCGTCTAAAAATGCCTGTAATATTGAATCTATGTGAGTTTTACTAGAATCAGGTATTTTGTTAAGGTTTACAAATACAAAAAATAGGTTTTACTCACTATGACAGTATACTGTCACATTCAATCTGACTGTTATTTAAACACAAATTCTAAACCACAGATGCAAAATAGCTAATAATAACTGGAGAAATGTATTTTTGTGAGTTTTACTGGGAAAAAAAAATATTTTGTAAGGTTTGTATAGACAAAATTTAGTTTTTTTACTCAATATGATGGAAACATGCTTTATGTCTAAAAAAATCCTGTAATATTTTATCCATGTGAGTTTTATCAGAATCAGTTATTTTGGTAATTTTACAAATACAAAAAATAGGTTTTACTCATAATGACAGTATATCTGCCACACTCAATATGACAGTTATTTAAACATAACTCTAAACCAAACATGGTTAATGGCTAATAATGCCTGGAGAAATGTATCTTTGTGAGTTTTACTGGAAAACATTTTTTTTTAAGGTTTATAAAGACACAAGTTAGTTTTTTTTACTCAATATGACAGTATAACTGTCATACTACATGCAAACAATATATAAACATGACTCCAAAACCAAACTTGCAATCCGTCTTAAAATGTCTGTAATATTGAATCTATGTGAGTTTTACTAGAATCAGGTATTTTGTTAAGGTTTACAAATACAAAAAATAGGTTTTACTCACTATGACAGTATACTGTCACATTCAATCTGACTGTTATTTAAACACAAATTCTAAACCACAGATGCAAAATAGCTAATAATAACTGGAGAAATGTATTTTTGTGAGTTTTACTGGGAAAAAAAAATATTTTGTAAGGTTTGTATAGACAAAATTTAGTTTTTTTTACTCAATATGATGGAAACATGCTTTATGTCTAAAAAATCCTGTAATATTTTATCCATGTGAGTTTTATCAGAATCAGTTATTTTGGTAATTTTACAAATACAAAAAATAGGTTTTACTCATAATGACAGTATATCTGCCACACTCAATATGACAGTTATTTAAACATAACTCTAAACCAAACATGGTTAATGGCTAATAATACCTGGAGAAATGTATCTTTGTGAGTTTTACTGGAAAACATTTTTTTTAAGGTTTATAAAGACACAAGTTAGTTGTTTTTACTCAATATGACAGTATAGCTGTCATACTACATGCAAAAAATATATAAACATGACTCCAAAACCAAACTTGCAATCCGTCTTAAAATGTCTGTAATATTGAATCTATGTGAGTTTTACTAGAATCAGGTATTTTGTTAAGGTTTACAAATACAAAAAATAGGTTTTACTCACTATGACAGTATACTGTCACATTCAATCTGACTGTTATTTAAACACAAATTCTAAACCACAGATGCAAAATAGCTAATAATAACTGGAGAAATGTATTTTTGTGAGTTTTACTGGGGAAAAAAAATATTTTGTAAGGTTTGTATAGACAAAATTTAGTTTTTTTTACTCAATATGATGGAAACATGCTTTATGTCTAAAAAATCCTGTAATATTTTATCCATGTGAGTTTTATCAGAATCAGTTATTTTGGTAATTTTACAAATACAAAAAATAGGTTTTACTCATAATGACAATATATCTGCCACACTCAATATGACAGTTATTTAAACATAACTCTAAACCAAACATGGTTAATGGCTAATAATGCCTGGAGAAATGTATCTTTGTGAGTTTTACTGGAAAACATTTTTTTTTAAGGTTTATAAAGACACAAGTTAGTTTTTTTTACTCAATATGACAGTATAACTGTCATACTACATGCAAAAAATATATAAACATGACTCCAAAACCAAACTTGCAATCCGTCTTAAAATGTCTGTAATATTGAATCTATGTGAGTTTTACCAAAATGAGGTATTTTGGTAAGGTTGACAAATAAAAAAAATAGGTTTTACTGATAGTGACATTATAAGTGCCACACTCAATATGACAGTTATTTAAACATAACTCATAAACGACACATGAAAATGGCTATTAAACCTGGAGAAATGTATCTTTGTTAGTTTTACTAGAGTAATGATCTTTTGTAAGGTTTGCAAAGACACAAGTTTTTTTACTCAATATGACGGTATAACTGCCAAACTAAATAAAAAAGTTATAGAAACATAACTACAAAACCAAACTCAAAAACCAAACATGCAATCCGTTTAAAAATGCCTGTAATATTAAATATATGTGAGTTTTATCAGAATCAGGTATTTTGGTAAGGTTTAAAATACCAAAATTAGGTTTTACTCATAATGACAGCTCAATATGACAGTTATTTAAACATAACTCCTAAAACACACATGCAAAATGACTAATAATGCGTGGAAAAATGTATCTTTGTGATTTTTACCGGAATTTTTTTTGGTAAGGTTTGTAAAGATACTGTTTTTTTTTTTAACTCAATATGTTGGTATAACTGTCATACTGAATATGAAAGTTTTATAAACATAACTCCAAAACCAAACTTGCAATTTGTAAAAAAATGGCTCTAATATTGAATTTATGTGATTTTTACCAGAATCAGGTATTTTGGTAAGGATTACAAATACAAAAATTAGGTTTTACTCATAATGACGGATAACCGCCACATTTTTTTGAACATAACTCCTAAACAAAACATGCTAAATGGCTAAAAATGCCTGGGGAAATGTATCTTCGTGAGTTTTACTGGAATAAAAAAAATTGTAAGGTTTGTAAAGACACAAGTTAGTTTTTTCTAACTCAAAAAGACAGTATAACTGTCATAATAAATGGAAAAGTTATATAAACATAACTCCAAAACCAAACTTGCATTATGTCTAAAAATGCCTGAAATGATGAATCCATGTGAGTTCTACTAGAATCAGTTGTTTTTGTAAGTTTTGCAAATACAAAATATTGGTTTTACTCACTATGACAGTATACTGTCACATTCAATCTGACAGTTATTTAAACATACTGTAACTCCTAAACCACAATTACAAAATGGCTAATAATGCCTGGAAAAATGTATCTTTGTGGGTTTTCCTGGAATTTTTTTTTTCATAAGGTTTGTAAAGAAACAAGGTGGTTTTTTGTACTTAATATGACAGTATAACTGTCATACTAAATATGAAATTTAAATAAACATAACTCCAAAACCAAACTTGCAATACGTCTAAAAATGCCTGTTCTTTTGAATCTATGTGAGTTTTACCAGAATCAGGTATTTTGGTAAGGTTTATAAATACAAAAATTAGGTTTTACACATAATGACAGTATAACTGCCACCCAATATGACGGTTATGTTAACATAACTCCTAAACCACACATGCAAAATGGCTAATAATGCCTGGAGAAATGTATCTTTGTAAGTTTTACAGGAAAAAAAATATTTTGTAAGGTTTGATAAGACACAAAATAGTTTTTTTTATTCAATATGTTTGTATAATAATCATAATAAATGTAAAAGTTATATAAACATAACTCCAATACCAAACATGCAATCCGTCTAAAAATGCCTGTAATATTGAATCTATGTGAGTTTTACTAGAATCAGGTATTTTGTTAAGGTTTACAAATACAAAAAATAGGTTTTACTCACTATGACAGTATACTGTCACATTCAATCTGACTGTTATTTAAACACAAATTCTAAACCACAGATGCAAAATAGCTAATAATAACTGGAGAAATGTATTTTTGTGAGTTTTACTGGGAAAAAAAAATATTTTGTAAGGTTTGTATAGACAAAATTTAGTTTTTTTACTCAATATGATGGAAACATGCTTTATGTCTAAAAAAATCCTGTAATATTTTATCCATGTGAGTTTTATCAGAATCAGTTATTTTGGTAATTTTACAAATACAAAAAATAGGTTTTACTCATAATGACAGTATATCTGCCACACTCAATATGACAGTTATTTAAACATAACTCTAAACCAAACATGGTTAATGGCTAATAATGCCTGGAGAAATGTATCTTTGTGAGTTTTACTGGAAAACATTTTTTTTTAAGGTTTATAAAGACACAAGTTAGTTTTTTTTACTCAATATGACAGTATAACTGTCATACTACATGCAAACAATATATAAACATGACTCCAAAACCAAACTTGCAATCCGTCTTAAAATGTCTGTAATATTGAATCTATGTGAGTTTTACTAGAATCAGGTATTTTGTTAAGGTTTACAAATACAAAAAATAGGTTTTACTCACTATGACAGTATACTGTCACATTCAATCTGACTGTTATTTAAACACAAATTCTAAACCACAGATGCAAAATAGCTAATAATAACTGGAGAAATGTATTTTTGTGAGTTTTACTGGGAAAAAAAAATATTTTGTAAGGTTTGTATAGACAAAATTTAGTTTTTTTTACTCAATATGATGGAAACATGCTTTATGTCTAAAAAATCCTGTAATATTTTATCCATGTGAGTTTTATCAGAATCAGTTATTTTGGTAATTTTACAAATACAAAAAATAGGTTTTACTCATAATGACAGTATATCTGCCACACTCAATATGACAGTTATTTAAACATAACTCTAAACCAAACATGGTTAATGGCTAATAATACCTGGAGAAATGTATCTTTGTGAGTTTTACTGGAAAACATTTTTTTTAAGGTTTATAAAGACACAAGTTAGTTTTTTTTACTCAATATGACAGTATAGCTGTCATACTACATGCAAAAAATATATAAACATGACTCCAAAACCAAACTTGCAATCCGTCTTAAAATGTCTGTAATATTGAATCTATGTGAGTTTTACTAGAATCAGGTATTTTGTTAAGGTTTACAAATACAAAAAATAGGTTTTACTCACTATGACAGTATACTGTCACATTCAATCTGACTGTTATTTAAACACAAATTCTAAACCACAGATGCAAAATAGCTAATAATAACTGGAGAAATGTATTTTTGTGAGTTTTACTGGGAAAAAAAAATATTTTGTAAGGTTTGTATAGACAAAATTTAGTTTTTTTTACTCAATATGATGGAAACATGCTTTATGTCTAAAAAATCCTGTAATATTTTATCCATGTGAGTTTTATCAGAATCAGTTATTTTGGTAATTTTACAAATACAAAAAATAGGTTTTACTCATAATGACAATATATCTGCCACACTCAATATGACAGTTATTTAAACATAACTCTAAACCAAACATGGTTAATGGCTAATAATGCCTGGAGAAATGTATCTTTGTGAGTTTTACTGGAAAACATTTTTTTTTAAGGTTTATAAAGACACAAGTTAGTTTTTTTTACTCAATATGACAGTATAACTGTCATACTACATGCAAAAAATATATAAACATGACTCCAAAACCAAACTTGCAATCCGTCTTAAAATGTCTGTAATATTGAATCTATGTGAGTTTTACCAAAATGAGGTATTTTGGTAAGGTTGACAAATAAAAAAAATAGGTTTTACTGATAGTGACATTATAAGTGCCACACTCAATATGACAGTTATTTAAACATAACTCATAAACGACACATGAAAATGGCTATTAAACCTGGAGAAATGTATCTTTGTTAGTTTTACTAGAGTAATGATCTTTTGTAAGGTTTGCAAAGACACAAGTTTTTTTACTCAATATGACGGTATAACTGCCAAACTAAATAAAAAAGTTATAGAAACATAACTACAAAACCAAACTCAAAAACCAAACATGCAATCCGTTTAAAAATGCCTGTAATATTAAATATATGTGAGTTTTATCAGAATCAGGTATTTTGGTAAGGTTTAAAATACCAAAATTAGGTTTTACTCATAATGACAGCTCAATATGACAGTTATTTAAACATAACTCCTAAAACACACATGCAAAATGACTAATAATGCGTGGAAAAATGTATCTTTGTGATTTTTACCGGAATTTTTTTTGGTAAGGTTTGTAAAGATACTGTTTTTTTTTTTTAACTCAATATGTTGGTATAACTGTCATACTGAATATGAAAGTTTTATAAACATAACTCCAAAACCAAACTTGCAATTTGTAAAAAAATGGCTCTAATATTGAATTTATGTGATTTTTACCAGAATCAGGTATTTTGGTAAGGATTACAAATACAAAAATTAGGTTTTACTCATAATGACGGATAACCGCCACATTTTTTTGAACATAACTCCTAAACAAAACATGCTAAATGGCTAAAAATGCCTGGGGAAATGTATCTTCGTGAGTTTTACTGGAATAAAAAAAATTGTAAGGTTTGTAAAGACACAAGTTAGTTTTTTCTAACTCAAAAAGACAGTATAACTGTCATAATAAATGGAAAAGTTATATAAACATAACTCCAAAACCAAACTTGCATTATGTCTAAAAATGCCTGAAATGATGAATCCATGTGAGTTCTACTAGAATCAGTTGTTTTTGTAAGTTTTGCAAATACAAAATATTGGTTTTACTCACTATGACAGTATACTGTCACATTCAATCTGACAGTTATTTAAACATACTGTAACTCCTAAACCACAATTACAAAATGGCTAATAATGCCTGGAAAAATGTATCTTTGTGGGTTTTCCTGGAATTTTTTTTTTCATAAGGTTTGTAAAGAAACAAGGTGGTTTTTTGTACTTAATATGACAGTATAACTGTCATACTAAATATGAAATTTAAATAAACATAACTCCAAAACCAAACTTGCAATACGTCTAAAAATGCCTGTTCTTTTGAATCTATGTGAGTTTTACCAGAATCAGGTATTTTGGTAAGGTTTACAAATACAAAAATTGGGTTTTACTCATAATGACAGTATAACTGCCATATTCAAAATAACAGTTATTTAAACACAACTCCTAAACCAAACATGCTAAATGGCTAATAATGCCTGGAGAAATGTATCTTTGTGAATTTTACTAGACAAAACTATTTTGTAATGTTTGTAAAGACAAAAGTTATTTTTTTTTACTGAATATGATGGTATAACTGTCAAACTAAATATAAAATTAATATAAACATAATTCCAAAAACAAACTCCTAAACCAAACTTGCAATCCGTCTTAAACTGCCTGTAATATTAAATCTATATGAGTTTTACCAGAATCAGGTATTTTGGTAAAGACACGAGTTAGTTTTTTTTTTTTTACACAATTTAACAGTATAGCTGTCATACTATATATTGAGTTTGAGTTTGAGTTTGAGTTTATTTCGAACATGCAAGTATACAACATGATACATCACAATCTCCAGTTTCTCTTTTCAACATGTTCGAAAAGGAGTAGGAAGAAGCAAAGCTTATTTAATCCTACCCCTTTTCTTTTACATGACAGTTGCTAAAACTTTTGTTCACTTCCTGTTCTCAATTTATTCACAATATACTCCATAAGTAATCACAATAAAATAAGTAAATAAATAATAATTGGTGAAGTAAGTTACATTTCATATGTTGAGATAAGTAAGATTATTTTGTGAGTGAAAGAATGAAAGAATGGATGAGTTAAATAAATTCAGAATGTTTATCATGGTTCTTCTTCTTTGTACTTTGTAAACACTTTAAGTTTGAAGAGTTTCTTGAAGTGGATCATATTAGTACATTGTTTGATTGCTTTGCTTAATCCATTCCATAATTTAATTCCACATACTGATATACTGAAGGTCTTAAGTGTTGTACGTGCATACAAATGTTTTAAATTACATTTCTCTCTAAGATTATATTTCTCCTCTTTTTTTGAGAAGAATTGTTGTATATTCTTGGGTAGCAGGTTATAGTTTGCTTTGTGTATAATTTTAGCTGTTTACAAATTCACTATGTCGTAGAATTTCAGAATCTTTGATTCAATAAATAAAGGATTTGTGTGTTCTCTATATCCAACATTATGTATTATTCTAACTGATCTTTTTTGTAACACCGTTAATGAATGAAGTGTACTTTTGTAATTATTTCCCCATATTTCTGCACAATAACTCAGATATGGTAACACTAGTGAGCAGTAGAGAATATGAAGTGATTTTTTGTCTAGAACATGTTTTGCTTTATTCATTATTGACGTGTTTCTTGCTACTTTATGTTGTATATTTTTTACGTGAGATTTCCAGTTCAATTTATCATCAATCATTATACCTAGAAATTTGGTTTCATTTATGAAAGTTATATAAACACAACTCCAAAACCAAATATGCAATCCGTCTAAAAATGCCTGTAATATTGAATATATGTGAGTTTTATCAGAATCAGGTATTTTGGTAAGGTTTACAAAAACAAAAATTTGGTTTTACTCATAGTGACAGTATAACTGCCACAATCAATATGACAGTTAATTACTCCTAATAACTCCTAAAACACAAATTCAAAATGACTAATAATGCCTAGAGAAAGGTATATTTGTGAATTTTACTGGAAAACAATATTTTGTAAGGTTTGTAAAGATACAAAATATTTGTTGTTTTTTACTCAATATGATGGTATAACTTTCATACTAAATATGAAAGTTTTATAAACATAACTCCAAAACCAAACATGCTTTATGTCTAAAAATTCCTGTAATATTGTATCGATGTGGGTTTAACCAGAATCAGGTATTTTGGTAAAGTTTACAAATACAAAAAATAGGTTTTACTCATAATGACAGTATAACTGCCACACTCAATATGACAGTTGTTTAAACATAACTCCTAAACCAAACATGATAAATGGCTAATTATGCCTGGAGGTTTTACTCACTATGACAGTATACTGTCACATTCAATCTGACAGTTATTTAAACATACTGTAACTCCTAAACCACAATTACAAAATGGCTAATAATGCCTGGAAAAATGTATCTTTGTGAGTTTTCCTGGAAAACATTTTTTTTCATAAGGTTTGTAAAGAAACAAGTTAGTTTTTTTTTTTACTTAATATGACAGTATAACTGTCATACTAAATATGCAATTTAAATAAACATAACTCCAAAACCAAACTTGCAATATGTCTAAAAATGCCTGTTATATTGAATCTATGTGAGTTTTACCAGAATCAGGTATTTTGGTAAGGTTTACAAATACAAAAATTGGGTTTTACTCATAATGACAGTATGACTGCCATATTCGAAATAACAGTTATTTAAACATAACTCCTAAACCAAACATGCTAAATGGCTAATAATGCCTGGAGAAATGTATCTTTGTGAGTTTTACTAGAAAAAAATATTTTGTAAGGTTTGTAAAGATAAACGTTTTTTTTTTTTTACTCAATATGATGGTATAACTGTCAAACTAAATATAAAAGTAATATAAACATAATTCCAAAACCAAACTCCTAAACCAAACTTGCAATCTG
The DNA here is from genome assembly GCF_033978685.3 of Nerophis lumbriciformis. Classification (NCBI taxonomy): domain Eukaryota; kingdom Metazoa; phylum Chordata; class Actinopteri; order Syngnathiformes; family Syngnathidae; genus Nerophis; species Nerophis lumbriciformis. The sequence goes on along the minus strand of NC_084554.2, from coordinate 22,344,606 downwards.
TCTTAAACTGCCTGTAGTATTGAATCTATATGAGTTTTTTGGTAAGGTTTACAAATACAAAACTTGGGTTTTACTCATAATGACAGTATTACTGCATTATTTGATATGCCAGTTATTTAAACATAACTCCTAAACCAAACATGATGAATGGCTAATAATGCCTGGAAAAATGTATATAAACATAACTCCAAAATCAAACATGCATTATGTCTAAAAATGCCTGTAATATTGTATCCTGTAAAACTTAAAAAGATACATTTCTCCAGGCATTATTAACCATTTTGCATGTGTGGTTTAGGAGTTATGTTTATATAACTGTCATATTTAATGTCATTATGAGTAAAACCTAATTTTTGTTTTTGTAAAGCTTACCAAAATACCTGATTGTAGTAAAACGAACATAGATTCATTGGTTTTGGAGTTATGTTTATATAACTTTCATATTTAGTATGACAGTTATATCATCATATTGAGTAACAAATTGAACTTGTGTCTTTATAAACCTTACAATTTCGTTTTTTCCAGTAAAACTCACAAAGATTCATTTCTCCAGGCATTTTTAACCATTTTGTATGTGTGGTATAGGAGTTATGTTTACATAACTGTCATATTAAATGTGGCAGTTATACTGTCATTATGAGTAAAACCAAATGTGTGTATATGTAAACCTTACCAAAATACCTGATTCTGGTAAAACTCACATAGATACAATACTAAAGGCATTTTTAGACATAATGCATGTTTGGTTTTTGAGCTATGTTTGTATACATTTCTCCAGACATTAATAGCCATTTAGCATGTTTGGTTCAGGAGTTATGTTTAAATAACTGTTATTTTGAATATGACAGTTATACTGTCATTATGAGTAAAACCTAAATTTTGCATTTATAAACCTTACCAAAGTACTGTCATAGTGAGTAAAACCAATATTTTGTATTTGCAAACCTTACAAAAACAACTGATTGTTTATATAACTTTTACATTTAGTATGACAGTTATAATGTCATATTGAGTAAAAAAAATAACTTGTCTTTACAAACCTTACCATTTTTTCCAAGCATTATTAGCCATTTTGCATGTGTGGTTTAGGAGTTATATTTAAATAACTGTCATATTGATTGTGGCAGTTATACTGTCATTATGAGTAAAACCTTATTTTTGTATTTGTAAACCTTACCAAAATACCTGATTGTAGTAAAACTCACATAGATACAATATTACAGGCATTTATAGACATAATGCATGTTTTGTTTTGGAGTTATGTTTATATAACTTTCATATTTAGTATGACAGTTATACTGTCATATTAAGTAAAAAAAACTAACTTGTGTCTTTACAAACCTTACAAAATATATATATTTTTTTTCAGTAAAACTCACAAAGATACATTTCTCCAGGCATTATTAGTCATTTTGTATGTGTGGTTTAGGAGTTATGTTTAAATGACTGTCAGATTGAATGTGACAGCATACTGTCATAGTGAGTAAAACCTATATTTTGAATTTGCAAACCTTAAAAAAACAACTGATTCTAGTAAAACTCACATGGTTACAATGTTACAGGCATTTTTAAACATAATGCATGTTTGGTTTTGGAGTTTTGTTTATATACATTTTACATTTAGTATGACAGTTCTAATGTCATATGGAGTAAAAAACAAATAACTTGTGTCTTTACAAACCTTACAAAAATGTTTTTTTTTTCAGTAAAACTCACAAAGATGCATTTCTCCAGTCATTATTAGCCATTTAGCATGTTTGATTTAGGAGTTATGTTTAAATAACTGTCATTTTGAACGTTGCAGTTATACTGTCATTATGAGTAAAACCTATTTTTTGTATTTGTAAACCTTACCAAAATACCTGTTTCTGGTAAAACTCACATAGATTCAATATTACAGGCATTTTTAGACAAATTGCATGTTTGGTTTTGAAGTTAGTTTATATAACTTTCAAATTTAGTAAGACAGTTATACCATCATATTGAGTAAAAAAAACTAACTTGTGTCCAAACAAACCTTACAAAATATTTTTTTTCCAGTAAAACTCACAAAAATACATTTCTCCAGGCATTATTAGCCATTTTGCATCTGTGGTTTAGAATTTATGTTTAAATAACAGTCAGATTGAATGTGACAGTATACTGTCATAGTGAGTAAAACCAAAATGTTGTATTTGCAAACCTTACAAAAACAAATGATTCTACTAAAACTCACTTGGATACAATATTATAGGCATTTTAAGACATAATGCAAGTTTGGTTTAGGAATTATGTTGAAAAACTATTTTTTTGCTTTTTTTGCATTTTATCAGGATTTTAAAAACATCACTGTCATATTGAGAAAAAAACTACTTTTTGTAATTGTAAGCCTTAAAAAAGCATATGTTTGAGTAAAACTCACAAGGATGCATTGTTTTAGGCATTATTAGCATTTTTGCATGTGTGGTTTAGGAGTTATGTTTAAATAACTGTCATTTTGCGTGTGGCAGTTATACTGTCATTATGAGTAAAACTTAATTTTTGTAATCGTGAACCTTACCAAAATACCTGATTGTAGTAAAACTCACATAGATACAATATTACAGGCATTTTAAGACATAATGCATGTTTGGTTTTGGAATTATGTTTATATAACTTTCATATTTAGTATGACAGTTATACTGTCATATTGAGTAAAACAAACTAACTTGTGTCCTTACAAACCTTACAAAATTAATTTCCTAGTAAAACTCACAAAGATAAATTTCTTGTTAACATAACTCCTAAACCACACATGCAAAATGGCTAATACCGGTAATGCTTGGAAAAATGTATATTTGTGAGTTTTACTGAAAAAAAAAAAATTGTAAGGTTTGTAAAGACACAAGTTATTTTTTTTACTCAATATGACATTATAACTGTCATACTAAATGATAAATAAATAAATGGGTTGTACTTGTATAGCGCTTTTCTACCTTCAAGGTACTCAAAGCACTTTGACACTACTTCCACATTTACCCATTCACACACACATTCACACACTGATGGAGGGAGCTGCCATGCAAGGCGCTAACCAGCACCCATCAGGAGCAAGGGTGAAGTGTCTTGCTCAGGACACAACGGACATGACGAGGTTGGTACTAGGTGGGGATTGAACCAGGGACCCAAAGTTATGTAAACATTACTCCAAAACCAAACATGCATTATATCTAAAAACGCCTGTAATTTTGTATACATGTGAGTTTTACTAGAATCAGTTGTTTTTGTAAGGTTTGCAAATACAAAATATTGGTTTTACTCACTATGACAGTATACTGCTGTCATATTGAGTAAAAAAAAAAAAAACTTGTGTTATAACAAACCTTACAAAATTTTTTTTTCCAGAAAAATTCACAGACATACATTTCTCCAGGCATTATTAGTCATTTTGAATGTGTGGTTTAGGAGTTATGTTTAAATAACTGTCAGATTGAATGTGACAGTATACTGTCATAGTGAGTATAACCAATATTTTGTATTTGCAAAACTTACAAAAACAACTGATTCTAATAAAACTCACATGGATACAATATTACAGGCATTTTTAGACATAATGCATGTTTGGTTTTGGAGTTATGTTTATACTACTTTTACATTTAGTATGACAGTTATACTGTCCATCCATCCATCCATTTTCTACCGCTTATTCCCTTCTCAGCTACAATCGGGCGGAAGGCGGGGTACACCCTGGAAAAGTCGCCCCCTCATCATATTAAGTAAAAAAAAACTAAATGGTTTCTTTACAAACCTTACAAAATATGTTTTTCCAGTAATCCCACAAAGATACATTTCTCCAGGCATTATAGCCAATTTGCATGTGTGGTTTGGTAGTTATGTTTAAATAACTGTCAAATTGAATGTGACAGTATACTATCATGGTGAGTAAAACCAATATTTTGTAATTGCAAACCTTACTACAACAATTGATTTTAGTAAAACTCGCATGGATACAAAATTACAGGCATTTTTAAACATAATGCATGTTTGGTTTTGGAGTTATGTTTATATATTTTTTACATTTAGTATTACAGTTATACTGTCATATTAAGTAAAAAAAACTAACTTGTGTCTTTATAAACCTTAAAAAAAAATTTTTTCCATTAAAACTCACAAAGATACATTTCTCCAGGCATTATTAGCCATTAACCATGTTTGGTTTAGAGTTATGTTTAAATAACTGTCATATTGAGTGTGGCAGATATACTGTCATTATGAGTAAAACCTATTTTTTGTATTTGTAAAATTACCAAAATAACTGATTCTGATAAAACTCACATGGATAAAATATTACAGGATTTTTTAGACATAAAGCATGTTTCTATCATATTGAGTAAAAAAAACTAACTTGTGTCTATACAAACCTTACAAAATATTTTTTTTCCAGTAAAACTCACAAAAATACATTTCTCCAGTTATTATTAGCCATTTTGCATCTGTGGTTTAGAATTTGTGTTTAAATAACAGGCAGATTGAATGTGACAGTATACTGTCATAGTGGGTAAAACCTAATTTTTGTATTTGTAAACCTTAACAAAATACCTGATTCTAGTAAAACTCACATATTACAGGCATTTTTAGACGGATTGCATTTTTGGTATTGGAGTTATGTTTATATAACTTTTACATTTATTATGACAGTTATACAAATATATTGAATAAAAAAAATTGTTGTGTCTTATCAAACCTTACAACATATTTTGTTTTCCTGTAAAACTCACAAAGATACATTTCTCCAGGCATTATTAGCCATTTTGCATGTGTGGTTTAGGAGTTATGTTTAAATAACTGTTATTTTGAATATGGCAGTTATACTGTCATTATGAGTAAAACCTAAATTTTGTATTTATAAACCTTACCAAAATACCTGATTCTGGTAAAACTCACATACATACAATATTACAGGCATTTTTAGACATAATGCATGTTTGGTTTTGGAGTTATGTTTATACAACTTTCATATTTAGTATGACAGTTATACCATCATATTGAGTAAAAAAAAAACAACTTCTGTCTTTATAAACCTTACAATTTTGTTTTGGAGTTATGTTCATATACATTTTTCCAGGCATTATTAGCTATTTATCATGTTTGGTTTAGGAGTTATGTTTAAATAACTGTCATATCAAATAATGCAGTTATACTGTCATTATGAGTAAAACCCAAGTTTTGTATTTGTAAACCTTACCAAAATACCTGATTCTGGTAAAACTCATATAGATTCAATATTACAGGCAGTTTAAAACGGATTGCAAGTTTGGTTTAGGAGTTTGGTTTTGGAATGATGTTTATATTACTTTTATATTTAGTTTGACAGTTATATCATCATATTGAGTAAAAAAAAAAAAACTTTTGTCTTTACAAACCTTACAAAATATTTTTTTCTAGTAAAAATCACAAAGATACATTTCTCTAGGCATTATTAGCTATTTAGCATGTTTGGTTGAGGAGTTATGTTTAAATAACTGTTATTTTGAATATGGCAGTTATACTGTCATTATGAGTAAAACCCAATTTTTGTATTTGTAAACCTTACCAAAATACCTGATTCTGGTAAAACTCACATAGATTCAATATTACAGGCATTTTTAGATGTATTGCAAGTTTGGTTTTGGAGTTATGTTTATTTAACTTTCATATTTAGTTTGACAGTTCTACTGTCATATTAAGTAAAACAACTAACTTGTGTCTTTACAAACCTTATAATTTTTTTTTTTTCCCCAGGAAAACTCACAAAGATACATTTCTCCAGGCATTATTAGCCATTTTGTATTTGTGGTTTAGGAGTTACAATATGTTTAAATAACTGTCAGATTGAATGTGACAGTATACTGTCATAGTGTGTAAAACCTAATTTCTGTATTTGTAAACCTTACCAAAAATACCTGATTCTGGTAAAAATCACATAGATACAATATTGCAGGCATTTTTAGACATAATGCATGTTTGGTTTTGGAGTTATGTTTATACAACTTTCATATTTAGTATGACAGTTATTTCATCATATTGAGTAAAAAAAAAAAATTCTGTCTTTATAAACCTTACAATTTTTTTCCCCCCAGTAAAACTCAAAAAGATACATTTCTCCAGGCATAATTAGTCATTTATCATGTTTGGTTTAGGAGTTATGTTTAAATAACTGTCATATTGAGTGTGGCAGTTATACTGTCATTTTGAGTAAAACCTATTTTTTGTATTTGTAAACCTTACCAAAATACCTAATTCTGGTAAAACCCCCATCGATACAATATTACAGGAATTTTTAGACATAAAGCATGTTTGGTTTTGGAGTTATGTTTATATAACTTTCATATTTACTATGACAGTTATACCATCATATTGAGTAAAAAAAACCCTAATTTGTATCTTTACAAACCTTACAAAATATTGTTTTCCAGTAAAATTCACAAATATACATTTCTCTAGGCATTAGTAGTCATTTTGCATTTGTGTTTTAGGAGTTATGTTTAATTAACTGTCATATTGAGTGTGGCAGTTATAATGTCACTATGAGTAAAACCTAATTTTTGTATTCGTAAACCTTACCAAAATACCTGATTCTGATAAAACTCACATATATTCAATATTGCAGGCATATTTAAACGGATTAAATATTTGGTTTTAGAATTATGTTTATATAACTTTCTTATATAGTATGACAGCTATACTGTTAAATTGTGTAAAAAAAACAAACTTGTGTCTTTACAAACCTTACAAAATATTTTTTCCAGTAAAACTCACAAAGATACATTCCTCAAGGCATTATTAGCCATTTTGTCAGATTAATTGTGACAGTATAAAGTTAAAGTTAAAGTACCAATGATTGTCACACACACACTAGGTGTGGCAAAATTATTCTCTGCATTTGACCCATCACCCTTGATCACCCCCTGGGAGGTGAGGGGAGCAATGGGCAGCAGCGCCCGGGAAACATTTTTGGTGATTTAACCCCCAATTCCAACCCTTGATGCTGAGTGACAAGCAGGGAGGAAATGGGTCCCATTTTCATAGTCTTTGATATGACTCGGCCGGGGTTTGAACCCACAACCTACCGATCTCAGGGCGGACACTCTAACCACTAGGCCACTGAGTCTATATACTGTCTATATACTGTCATTATGAGTAAAACTAATATTTTGTATTTGTAAACCTTACAAAAACAACTGATTCTAGTAAAACTCACATGGATACAAAATTATAAGCATTTTTAGACATAATGCATGTTTGGTGGCAGTCAATGTGGCAGTTATACTGTCAATATGAGTAAAACCTAATTTTTGTATTTGTCAACCTTAGCAAAATACCTGATTCTGGTAAAACTCACATAGATACAATATTACAGGCATTTTTAGACACAATGCATGTTTGGTTTTGGAGTTATGTTTATATAACTTTCATATTAAGTATGACAGTTATACCATCATATTAAATAAAAAAAACTAACTTGTGTCTTTATAAACCTTACAAATTATTTGTTTCCAGTAAAACTCACAATGATACATTTCTCCAGGCATTATTAGCCATTTATCATGTTTGGATTAGGAGTTATGTTTAAATAACTGTCATATCAAATGTTGCAGTTATACTGTCATTATGAGTAAAACAAAATTTGTGTATATGTAAACCTTACCAAAATACCTGATTCTGGTAAAACTCACATAGATACAATACTAAAGGCATTTTTAGACATAATGCATGTTTGGTTTTGGAGTTATGTTTGTATACATTTCTCCAGGCATTAATAGCCATTTAGCATGTTTGGTTCAAGAGTTATGTTTAAATAACTGTTATTTTGAATATGGCAGTTATACTGTCATTATGAGTAAAACCTAAATTTTCTATTTATAAACCTTACCAAAATACCTGATTCTGGTAAAACTCACATAGATTCAATATTACAGGCAGTTTAAGACGGATTGCAAGTTTGGTTTAGGAGTTTGGTTTTGGAATTATGTTTATATAACTTTCATATTTAGTATGACAGTTATACCATCATATTGAGTAAAAAAAAAAATAACTTTTGTCCTTCCAAACCTTACAAAATATTTTTTTCTAGTAAAAATCACAAAGATACATTTCTCCAGGCATTATTAACCATTTTGCATGTGTGCTATAGGAGTTATGTTTACATAACTGTCATTCTAAATGTGGCAGTTAGACTGTCATTATGAGTAAAACAAAATTTGTGTGTATGTAAACCTTACCAAAATACCTGATTCTGGAAAAACTCACATAGATACAATACTAAAGGCATTTTTAGACATAATGCATGTTTGGTTTTGGAGTTATGTTTGTATACATTTCTCCAGGCATTAATAGCCATTTAGCATGTTTGGTTCAAGAGTTATGTTTAAATAACTGTTATTTTGAATATGGCAGTTATACTGTCATTATGAGTAAAACCTAAATTTTGTATTTATAAACCTTACCAAAATACCTGATTCTGGTAAAACTCACATAGATACAATATTACAGGCATTTTTAAACATAATGGATGTTTGGTTTTGGAGTTATGTTTATATACATTTTTCCAGGCATTATTAGCCATTTATCATGTTTGGTTTAGGAGTTATGTTTAAATAACTGTCATATCAAATAATGCAGTTATACTGTCATCATGAGTAAAACCCAAGTTTTGTATTTGTAAACCTTACCAAAATACCTGATTCTGGTAAAACTCATATAGATTCAATATTACAGGCAGTTTAAGACGGATTGCAAGTTTGGTTTAGGAGTTTGGTTTTGGAATTATGTTTATATTACCGGTACTTTTATATTTAGTTTGACAGTTATACCATCATATTGAGTAAAAAAAATAACTTTTGTCTTTACAAACCTTACAAAATATTTTTTTCTAGTAAAACTCACAAAGATACATTTCTCTAGGCATTATTAGCCATTTAGCATGTTTGGTTTAGGAGTTATGTTTAAATAACTGTTATTTTGAATATGGCAGTTATACTGTCATTATGAGTAAAACCCAATTTTTGTATTTGTAAACCTTACCAAAATACCTGATTCTGGTAAAACTCACATAGATTCAATATTACAGGCATTTTTAGACGTATTGCAAGTTTGGTTTTGGAGTTATGTTTATATACATTTTTCCAGGCATTATTAGCCATTTATCATCTTTGGTTTAGGAGTTATGTTTAAATAACTGTCATATCAAATAATGCAGTTATACTGTCATTATGAGTAAAACCCAAGTTTTGTATTTGTAAACCTTACCAAAATACCTGATTCTGGTAAAACTTATATAGATTCAATATTACAGGCAGTTTAAGACGGATTACAATTTTGGTTTAGGAGTTTGGTTTTGGAATTGTGTTTATATTACTTTTATATTTAGTTTGACAGTTATACCATCATATTGAGTAAAAAAAAACAAAACTTTTTTCTTTACAAACATTACAAAATATTTTTTTCTAGTAAAACTCACAAAGATACATTTCTCCAGGCATTATTAGCCATTTAGCATGTTTGGTTTATGAGTTATGTTTAAATAACTTTTATTTTGAATATGGCAGTTATACTGTCATTATGAGTAAAACCAATTTTTTGTATTTGTAAACCTTACCAAAATACCTGATTCTCGTAAAACTCACATAGATTCAATATTACAGGCATTTTTAGACGTAAAAATGGAGTTATGTTTATTTAACTTTCATATTTAGTATGACAGTTATACTGTCATATTAAGTAAAAAAACTAACTTGTTTCTTTACAAACCTTATAAAAATGTTTTTTTTTTCCAGGAAAACTCACAAAGATACATTTTTCCAGGCATTATTAGCCATTTTGTAATTGTGGTTTAGGAGTTACAGTATGTTTAAATAACTGTCAGATTGAATGTGACAGTATACTGTCATAGTGAGTAAAACCTAATTTTTGTATTTGTAAACCTTACTAAAAATACCTGATTTTGGTAAAACTCACATAGATTCAATATTACAGGCATTTTTAGACGTATTGCAAGTTTGGTTTTGGAGTTATGTTTATTTAACTTTCATATTTAGTATGACAGTTATACTGTCATATTAAGTAAACAAACTAACTTGTTTCTTTACAAACCTTATAAAAATGTTTTTTTTTTCAGGAAAACTCACAAAGATACATTTTTCCAGGCATTATTAGCCATTTTGTAATTGTGGTTTAGGAGTTACAGTATTTTTAAATAACTGTCAGATTGAATGTGACAGTATACTGTCATAGTGAGTAAAACCTATTTTTTGTATTTGTAAACCTTACTAAAAATACCTGATTCTGGTAAAAATCACATAGATACAATATTGCAGGCATTTTTTAGACATAATGCATGTTTGGTTTTGGAGTTATGTTTATACAACTTTTATATTTAGTATGACAGTTATACCATCATATTGAGTAAAAAAAACAAAAAACTTGTGTCTTTATAAACCTTACAATTTTTTTTCTCTCCCAAAACTCACAAAGATACATTTCTCCAGGCATAAATAGCCATTTATCATGTTTGGTTTAGGAGTTATCTTTAAATAACTGTCATATTGAGTGTGGCAGTTATTGTATTGTGTGTCATTATAAATAAAAACCTATTTTTTGTATTTGTAAACCTTACCAAAATACCTGATTCTGGTAAAACCCACACCGATACAATATTACAGGAATTGCTAGACATAAAGCATGTTTGGTTTTGGAGTTATGTTTATATAACTTTCATATTTAGTATGACAGTTGTACTATCATATTGAGTAAAAAAACAACTAATTTGTATCTTTACAAATCTTACAAAATATTGTTTTCCAGTAAAATTCACAAATATACATTTCTCTAGGCATTATTAGTCATTTTGCATTTGTGTTTTAGGAGTTATGTTTAATTAACTGTCATATTGAGTGTGGCAGTTATATTGTCACTATGAGTAAAACCTAATTTTTGTATTCGTAAACCTTACCAAAATACCTGAATCTGATAAAACTCACATATATTCAATATTACAGGCATTTTTAGACGGATTGCATATTTGGTTTTGGAATTATGTTTATATAACTTTCATATATAGTATGACAGCTAAACTGTTAAATTGTGTAAAAAAAACTAACTTGTGTCTTTACAAACCTTACAAAATATTTTTTCCAGTAAAACTCACAAAGATACATTCCTCAAGGCATTATTAGCCATTTTGTCAGTATACTGTCATTATGAGTAAAACTAATATTTTGTATTTGTAAACCTTACAAAAACAACTGATTATAGTAAAACTCACATGGATACAAAATTATAAGCATTTTTAAACACAATGCATGTTTGGTGGCAGTCAATGTGGCAGTTATACTGTCATTATGAGTAAAACCTAATTTTTGTAATTGTAAACCTTACCAAAATACCTGATTCTGGTAAACCTCACATAGATACAATAATACATAGACATAATGTATGTTTGGTTTTGGAGTTATAATTATATAACTTTCATATTTAGTATGACAATTATACCATCATATTAAATAAAAAAAACTAACTTGTTTCTTTATAAACCTTACAAATTATTTGTTTCCAGTAAAACTCACACTGATACATTTCTCCAGGCATTATTAGCCATTTATCATGTTTGGTTTAGGAGTTATGTTTAAATAACTGTCATATCAAATGTTGCAGTTATACTGTCATTATGAGTAAAAGCCAAGTTTTGTTTTTGTAAACCTTACCAAAATACCTGATTCTGGTAAAACTCACATAGATTAAATATTACAGGCAGTTTAAGACATATTGCAAGTTTGGTTTAGGAGTTTGGTTTTGGAAATATGTTTATATAACTTTCATTTTTAGTATGACAGTTATACCATCATATTGAGTAAAAAAAAACTAACTTTTGTCTTTACAAACCTTACAAAATATTTTTTTCTAGTAAAAATCACAAAGATACATTTCTCCAGGCATTATTAGCCATGTATCATGTTTGGTTTAGGAATTATGTTTAAATAACTGTCATGTTGAGCGTGGCAGTTATATTGTCATTATGAGTAAAACCTATTTTTTGTATTTGTAAACCTTACCAAAATACCTGATTCTGGTAAAACTCATATAGATACAATATTACAGGAATTTTTAGACATAAAACATGTTTGGTTTAGGAGTTATGTTTAAATAACTGTCAGATTGAATGTGACAGTATACGGTCACAGTGAGTTAAACCAATATTTTGTATTTGCAAACCTTACAAAAACAACTGATTGTAGTTAAACTCACATGATTACAATATTACAGGCATTTTTAGACATAATGCATGTTTGGTTTTGCAGTTATGTTTATATTTTTTTTACATTTAGTATGACAGTTTTACTGTCATATTGAGTAAGAAAAAAATAACTTGTGTCTTTACAAACCCATTCATCCATCCATTTTTTACCGCTTATTCCCTTTGGGGTCGCGGGGGGCGCTGGAGCCTATCTCAGCTACAATCGGGTGGAAGGCGGGGTACACCCTGGACAAGTCGCCACCTCATCGCAGTCTTTACAAACCTTACAAAATTGTTTTTTTTCCCTGTAAAACTTAAAAAGATACATTTCTCCAGGCATTATTAACCATTTTGCATGTGTGGTTTAGGAGTTATGTTTACATAACTGTCATATTGAATGTGGCAGTTATACTGTCATTATGAGTAAAACCTATTTTTTGTCTTTGTAAACCTTACCAAAATACCTGATTCTAGTAAAACGAACATAGATTCATTGGTTTTGGAGTTATGTTAATATAACTTTCATATTTAGTATGACAGTTATATCATCATATTGAGTAAAAAATTTAATTTGTATCTTTATAAACCTTACAAATTTGTTTTTTCCAGTAAAACTCACAAAGATACATTTCTCCAGGCATTATTAACCATTTTGCATGTGTGGTATAGGAATTATGTTTAAATACCTGTCATGTTAAATGTGGCAGATATATTGGGATTATGAGTAAAACCTATTTTTTGTATTTGTAAACCTTACCAAAATACCTAATTCTGGTAAAACTCACATAGATACAATATTACAGGAATTTTTAGACATAAAACATGTTTGGTTTTGGAGTTATGTTTATATAACTTTCATATTTAGTATGACAGTTATACCATTGTATTGAGTAGAAAAAAATAACTTGTGTCTTTATAAACCTTACTTTTTTTTTTTTCCAGTAAAACTCACAAAGATACATTTCTCCAGGTATAGTTAGCCATTTATCATGTTTGGTTTAGGAGTTATGTTTAAATAACTGTCATATTGACTGTGGCAGTTATACTGTCATGATGAGTAAAACCTATTTTTTGTATTTGTAAACTTTACCAAAATACCTGATTCTAGTAAAACCCACATCGATACAATATTACTGGAATTTTTAGACATAAAGCATGTTTGGTTTTGGAGTTATGTTTATATAACTTTCATATTTAGTATGAAAGTTATACCATCATATTGAGTAAAAAAACAAAACTAATTTGTATCTTTACAAACCTTACAAAATATTGTTTTCCAGTAAAATTCACAAATATACCTTTCTCTAGGCATTATTAGTCATTTTGCATTTGTGTTTTAGGAGTTATGTTTAAATAACTGTCATATTGAGTGTGGCAGTTATCCTGTCACTATGAGTAAAACCTAATTTTTGTTTTTGTAAACCTTACCAAAATACCTGATTCTGATAAAACTCACATATATTCAATATTACAGGTATTTTTAGATGGATTGCATATTTGATTTTGGAGTTGTGTTTATATAACTTTCAAATATAGTATGACAGCTATACTGTAAAATTGTGTAAAAAACAAACAAACTCGTGTCTTTACAAACCTTACAAAATATTTTTTTCCAGTAAAACTCACAAAGATACATTCCTCAAGACATTATTAGCCATATTGTCAGATTGATTTTGACAGTATACTGTCATTATGAGTAAAACTAATATTTTGTATTTGTAAACCTTACAAAAACAACTGATTCTAGTAAAACTCACATGGATACAAAATTATAGGTATTTTTAGACATAATGCATGTTTGAGGGCAGTCAATGCGGCAGTTATACTGTCATTATGAGTAAAACATAATTTTTGTATTTTTCAACCTTACCAAAATACCTGATTCTGGTAAAACTCACATAGATACAATATTACAGGCATTTTTAGACATAATGCATGTTTGGTTTTGGAGTTATGTTTGTATAACTTTTACATTTATTATGACAGTTATACAAACATATTGAATAAAAAAAAACTAACTTGTGTATTTACAAACCCTACAAAATATATATTTTTTTCAGTTAACCTCACAAATATACCTTTCTCCAGGCAGTATTAGCCATTTAGCTTGTTTAAATGAGGAGTTATGTTTAAATAACTGTAATTTTGAATGTGGCAGTTATACTGTCATTATGAGTAAAACCTTCTTTTTGTATTTGTAAACCTTACCAAAATACCTGATTCTGGTCAAACTCACATAGATTTAATATAACAGGCATTTTTTAGACATAATGCATGTTTGGTTTTGGAGTTATGTTTATATAACTGTCATTTTGAATGTGGTAGTTATACTGTCAATATGAGTAAAAAAACTAACTTCTGTCTTTACAAACCTTACAAAATATTTTTTTTTTTCAGTTAAAGTCACAAAGATACATTTTCCCAGGCATTATTAGCCATTTAACGTGTTTGGTTTAGGAGTTATGTTTAAATAACTGTCATATTGAGTGTGGCAGTTATACTGTCATTATGAGTAAAACCTATTTTTTGTATTTGTAAACCTTACCAAAATACCTGATTCTGGTAAAACCCACATCGATACAATATTACAGGAATTATTAGACATAAAGTATGTTTGGTTTTGGAGTTATGTTTATATAACATTCATATTTAGTATGACAGTTATACCGTCATATTGAGTAATAAAACACTAATTTGTATCTTTACAAACCTTACAAAATATTGTTTTCCAGTAAAATTCACAAATATACATTTCTCTAGGCATTATTAGTCATTTTGCATTTGTGTTTTAGGAGTTATGTTTAAATAACTGTTATATTGAGTGTGGCAGTTATACTGTCACTATGAGTAAAACCTAATTTTTTGATTTGTAAACCTTACCAAAATACCTGATTCTGATAAAACTTACATATAATAAATATTACAGACATTTTTAGACGGATTGCATGTTTGGTTTTGGAGTTATGTTTATAAAACTTTCATATATAGTATGACAGCTATACTGTAAAATTAAGTAAAAAAAAACTAAGGTGTGTCTTTACAAACCTTACAAAATATTTGTTCCAGTAAAATTCACAAATATACTTTCCTCCAGGCATTATTAGCCATTTTGTCAGATTGATTGTGACAGTAAACCCTCATTATGAGTAAAACTAATATTTTGTATGTGTAAACCTTACAAAAACAACTGATTCTAGTAAAACTCACGTAGATACAAAATTATAGGAATTTTTAGACATAATGCATGTTTGGTTTTGGAGTTTTGTTTAAATAATTGTCATATTGAATGTGGCAGTATACTGTCACTATGAGTAAAACCTAATGTTTGTATTTGTCAACCTTACCAAAATACCTGATCCTGGCAAAACTCAAAAAGATACAACATTACAGGCATTTTTAGACAAAATCCATTTTGGTTTTGGAGTTATGTTTATATAACTTTCATATTTAGTATGAAAGTTATACCATCATATTAAATAAAAATAAAAAAACTTGTGTCTTTATAATCCTTACACATTATTTTTTTCCAGTGAAACTCACAAAGATACATTTCTCCAGGCATTATTAGTCATTTATCATGTTTGGTTTAGGAGTCATATCAAATCTTGCAGTTATACTGTCATTATGATTAAAACCCAAGTTTTGTATTTGTAAACCTTACCAAAATACCTGATTCTGGCAAAACTCACATAGATTCAATATTACAGGCAGTTTAAGACAGACTGCAAGTGTGGTTTAGGAGTTTGGTTTTGGAATTATGTTTATCTAACTTTCATATTTAGTATGACAGTTATACCATCATATTGAGTAAAAAAAAACAACTAACCTTTTTCTTTACAAACCTTACAAAATATTTTTTTTCTAGTAAAACTCACAAAGATTCATTTCTCCAGGCATTATTAGCCATTTAGCATATTTGGTTTAGGAGTTATGTTTAAATAACTGTTATTTTGAATATGGCAGTTATACTGTCATTATGAGTATATAGACGGATAGACGGATTGCAAGTTTGGTTTTGGTGTTATAATTATTCAACTTTCATATTTAGTATGACAGTTATACTGTCATATTGAGTAAAAAAAAAGCTACCGGTAACTTGTGTCTTTACAAACTTTTTTTTTCCTGTAAAACTTACAAAGATACATTTCTCCAGGCATTATTTGACATTTTGCTTGCATGGTTTAGGAGTTATGTTTAAATAACAGTCAGATTGAATATGACAGTATACTGTCATAGTAGTCTTTTACTCAATATGCCAGTAATGTTCTTAAAATCCTGAGATAATGCGAAAAAAGCAATAACATTTTTTATCAACATAATTCCTACACCAAACATGCAACATGTCTAATAATGCCTGAAGACATGTATCTTTGTTAGTTTTACTAGAAAATGTATCTTTTGTAAGTTTTGCAACGACGCAAGTTAGTTTTTTTAATTCAATATAACAGTATAACTGTCAAACTAAATGTAAAAGTTATATGAACATAACTCCAAAACTGAACATGCATTATGTCTAAAAATAACTAAAATATTGTATCTATGTGAGTTTTACAAGAATCAGTTAATTTGGTAAGGTGTACAATTACATACATTAGGGGTTTACTCATAATGACAGTTAACTGCTACATTCAATTTGACTGTTATTTAAACATAACTCCCTAACCACACATGCAAAATAGGTTAATAAAGCCTAAAACAATGCATCTTTGTGAGTTTTACTCGAAACATATGCTATTTTAAGGCTTGCAAACACAAAAAGTAGTTTTTTACTCATTATGACAGTAATGTTCTTAAAATCCTGAGATAATGCGAAATAAGCAATAAAAATGTTTTTCAACAAAATTCCTACACCAAACATGCAACATGTCTAATAATGCCTGAAGACATGTATCTTTGTTAGTTTTACTAGAAAATGTATCTTTTGTAAGTTTTGCAAAGAGGCAAGTTAGTTTTTTTAATTCAATATGACAGTATAACTGTCATACCAAATATGAAAGTTATATAAATATAACTCCAAAACTAAACATGCATTATGTCTAAAAATGCCTAAAATATTGTATCTATGTGAGTTTTACAAGAATCAGTAAATTTGGTAAGGTGTGCAAATACATAAATTAGGGCTTTACTCATGATGACAGATAACTGCTAAATTCAATTTGACAGTTATTTAAACATAACTTCCTAACCACACATGCAAAATAGGCTAATAAAGCCTAAAACAACGCATCCATGTGAGTTTTACTCGAAACATTTGCTATTTTAAGGCTTGCAAACACAAAAAGTAGTTTTTTACTCATTATGACAGTAATGTTCTTAAAATCCTGAGATAATGCGAAATAAGCAATAAAAATGTTTTTCAACATAATTCCTACACCAAACATGCAACATGTCTAATAATGCCTGAAGACATGTATCACTCACAAATATGAAAGTTATATAAACATAACTCCAAAATTGAACATGCATTATGTCTAAAAATGCCTGTAATATTGTATCTATGTGAGTTTAACCAGAATCAGGTAATTTGGTAAGGTTTACAAATACAAAAAATGTTTTTTTTCATAATGACAGTATAAATGCTACATTCAATTTGACTGTTATTTAAAAATAACTTCCCAATCACACATGCAAATAGGTTAATAAAGCCTAAAACAATGCATCCTTGTGAGTTTTACTCGAAACATTTGCTATTTTAAGGCTTGCAAACACAAAACGTAGTTTTTTACTCATTATGACAGTAATGTTCTTAAAATCATGAGATAATGCGAAATAAGCAATAAAAATGTTTTTCAACTAGTTTTTTTAATTCAATATGACAGTATAACTGTCATACCAAATATGAAAGTTATATAAACATAGCTCCAAACATGTATTATGTCTAAAATGCCTGTAATGTTGTATCTGTGTGAATTTTACTAGAATCAGGCTTTTTTTTTTAATGGTTTAAAAATGCAAAAAATAGGTTTTCCTCAAAGGACAGTATAACTGCCACACTCAATATGACAGTTATTTAAACATAACTACTAAACCACTTACGACCGACAGACGATTCTGGATGTGGATAGATCGGGCCGTTATAGACTGAAAGATGCGTGTACTTTGGTCCTCCTCGCTTGCATGGGAATACTTCGCTGGCTACATCCAGCGGCCTTTGAAGCAGCGGAGTTAAGAGCCAGCGGGGACCGTCAACGGAAGACACGTAAGCGGTGTGAGCGGAAGCAGAAGCGGGGATGCCGGGCGGGGCTAACAACAAAGCGAAAGTTTAATCCTCAAAGGAGCGCTAGTCCGGGTGAGAAGTCAGTTAAAATAGAACTAGCCAGCGCCAGGCTGAATAATACCTGCACACATAGCAATCATTTTAGAACTATACACAACTCAAAAAATGTTTTTTCTGTGATGACTGTGTCAGAAGTAGACATGCACTCTACTGAGGTGGCAAGTTATGATGCGTTCAGTTTATCACAACATCAAGCAAACAATCGGAAAATTCCCGTCATATCAATTCCTAGATATGGTCGAAATTATATAAAGTGCACTACGCATAATAAACGCACCATTATTAATATTGCTACTACGGATAATTTCAACAAAAACTCCTCAAAACAGCCCACTACATATAATATGGGCTTCTTAAACATAAGATCATTATCTTCCAAAACGTTATTAGTTAATGAGGTCATTAGAGACAATAATCTTGACGTCATTGGTCTCGCCGAGACCTGGCTCAAACCAGACGATTTTTTTGCGCTGGGTGAGGCGTCTCCTCCTGGCTATGCGGGAGCGCATATTGCCCGTCCCATTAAAAGGGGTGGGGGAGTCGCACTCATATACAACAAAAACTTTAACCTTACCCCGAACCTAAATAATAAATATAACTCGTTTGAGGTGCTTACTTTGAGGTTTGTCACACCGCTGCCTCTCCACCTGGCTGTTATCTACTGCCCCCCAGGGCCCTATTCGGAATTCATCAGTGAATTTTCAGAGTTTGTTGCTGATTTAGTGATGCACGCCGACAATATAATCATAATGGGGGACTTTAATATCCATATGAATACCCCATCGGACCCTCAGTGCATGGCACTCCAGACTATAATTGATAGCTGTGGTCTTACACAAATAATAAATGAACCTACGCATCGCAACAGTAATACGATAGATCTAGTGCTTGTCAGGGGTGTCACCACCTCCAAAGTTACGATACTCCCGTATACTAAAGTAATGTCCGATCATTACCTTATAAAATTTGAAGTTCTGACTCATTGTCAACAAACTAATAATAATAACTACTATAGCAGCCGCAACATTAATGCTGCCACAACGATGACTCTTGCTGGCCTACTGCCTTCGGTAATGGCACCATTCCCAAATTATGTCGGCTCTATTGATAACCTCACTAACAACTTTAACGACGCCCTGCGCGACACCATTGATAGTATAGCACCGCTAAAGCTAAAAAGAGCCCCTAAAAGGTGCACCCCATGGTTTACAGAAGAAACTAGAGCCCATAAATTATCGTGTAGAAAGCTGGAACGCGAATGGCGTGCTACTAAACTTGAAGTTTTCCATCAAGCATGGAGTGATAGTTTAATAACTTATAAACACATGCTTACCTTAGCTAAAGCTAAATATTACTCAAATCTCATCCACCTCAACAAAAATGATCCTAAATTTTTGTTTAGTACAGTAGCATCGCTAACCCAACTAGGGACTCCTCCCAGTAGCTCCACCCCTTCGGCAGATGATTTTATGAATTTCTTTAATAAGAAAATTGAACTCATTAGAAAGGTGATTAAAGACAATGCATCGCAGATACAACTGGGTTCTATTAACACAGATACGACTGTATCTACGACGGATACTGCCCTCCAAAATAGTTTCTCTCTCTTTGATGAAATAACATTAGAGGAATTGTTAAGATGTGTTAATGGGACAAAACAAACAACATGTTTACTTGACCCATTTCCTGGGAAACTTATCAAGGAGCTTTTTGTATTAGTAGGTCCATCAGTGCTAAATATTATAAACTTATCACTTTCCTCTGGCACTTTTCCACTAGCATTCAAAAAAGTGGTTATTCATCCTCTGCTCAAAAGACCTAACCTCGATCCTGACCTCATGGTAAACTACCGACCGGTGTCCCACCTTCCGTTTATCTCGAAAATCCTCGAAAAAATTGTCGCACAGCAGCTAAATGAACACTTAGTGTCTAACAATCTCTGTGAACCTTTTCAATCCGGTTTCAGGGCAAATCACTCTACGGAGACAGCCCTCTGTCATACTTAATATGAAAGGTATAACTCGAAAACCAAACATGACTTATGTCTAAAAATGCCTGTAATAGTGTATCCGTGTGAGTTTTACTAGAATCAGTTGTTTTTGTAAGGTTTGCAAATACAAAATACTGGTTTTACTCACTATGACAGTATACTGTCATACTCAATCTGACAGTTATTTAAACATACCTCCTAAACTAAACATGCAAAATCGCTTATAATGCCTGGAGACATGTATCTTAGTGAGTTCAACTGGAAATTTTTTTTTTTTGTAAGGGTAAGGTTTGTCAAGACAAAAGTTAGTTTTTTTTTTACTCAATATGACGGTATAACTGTCATACTAAATATGAGAGTTATATAAACATAACTCCAAAACCAAACTTTCGATCTGTCTAAAAATGCCTGTAATATTGAATCTATGTGAGTCTTACTAGAATCAGTTGTTTTTGTAAGGTTTGCAAATACAAATTATGGGTTTTACTCATTATGACAATATACTGTCACACTCATTGTGACAGTTATTTAAACATAACTCCTAAACCACACGCAAAATGGCTAATAATGCCTGGAGAATTGTATCTTTATGAGTTTTACTGGAAAACAATATTTGCAAGGTTTGTAAAGACACAAGTTAGTTTTTTTTACTCAATATGACAGTATAATCGTCAAACTAAAGATGAAAGTTATATAAACATAACTCCAAAACCAAACATGCTTTATGTCTAGAAAATGCCTTCAATGGTGTATCCATGTGAGTTTTAATAGAATCAGTTGTTTTTGTAAGGTTTGCAAATGAAAAATATGGGTTTTTCTCACTATGACTGTTACACTCAATCTGACAGTTATTTAAACATAACTACTAAACCACACATGCAAAAAGGCTAATAATGCCTGGAGAAAAGTATCTTTGTGAGTTTTACTGGGAAACATTTTTTTTGTAAGGTTTGTAAAGACACAAATTCGTTTTTTTTACTCAATATGACGGTATAACTGTCATATTGTTATACTTATGATATATAAATATCATAGTAAATATGAAAGTTATATAGACCTAACTCCAAAACCAAACAAGCATTTTGTCTAAAATACCTGTAATATTGTATCCATTGAGTTTAACTAGAATCTGTTGTTTTTGTAAGGTTTTGCAAATACAAAATATGTTTTTTTCTCACTATGACAGTACACTGTCTTACTCAACCTGACAGTTATTTAAACATAACTACTAAACCACACATGCAAAATGGCTAGAAATGGCTGGAGAAATGTATCTTTGTGAGTTTTAATTGGAAACACATATTTTGGAAGGTTTGTAAAGACTCAAGATAGTTGTTTTTTTACTCAAAATGACTACTAAATATGAAAGTTATATAAACATAACTCAAAAACCAAACATGCTTTATGTCTAAAAATGAATGTAATAGTGTATCCATGTGAGTTTTACTAGAATCAGTTGTTTTTGTAAGGTTTGCGAAAAGAAAATATGGGTTTTAATTACTATGACAGTACACTGCCACACTCATTGTGACAGTTATTTAAACATAACTCCTAAACCACGCGCAAAATGGGTTATAATGCCTGGATAATTGTATCTTTGTGAGTTTTACTGGAAAACAATATTTGTAAGTTTTGTAAAGACACAAGTTAATTTTTTTGACTCAATATGACATTATAACTGTCATACTAAATATAAAAGTTATATAAACATAACTCCAAAACCAAATATGCATATTGTCCAAAAATACCTGTAATAGTGTATCCATTGAGTTTAACTAGAAACAGTGGTTTTTGTAAGGTTTTTTTGGAAGGTTTTTTCTCACTATGACAGTATACCGTCACACTCTATGTGCAAAACCTTAAAAAAACAACTGATTCCAAATCAACTCAATAGATACAATATTACAGGTATTTTTAGACATAATACATGTTTGGTTTTGGAGTTATATCTATATAATTTTCATATTTAGTAGACGGTTATACTGTCATATTGAGTAAAAAAAACGAACTTTTATCTATACAAACTTTCCAGTAAATTTTACAAAGATACATTTCTCCAGGCATTATTTTCCTTTTAGCATTCTTGGTTTAGGAGTTATGTTTAAATAACTGTCATATTGAACATGGCTGTTATACTGTCATTAATTTTTGTATTTGTAAACCTTACCAAAATACCTGATTCTGGTAAAACTCACATAGATTCAATATTACAGGCATTTTAAGACGGATTGAAAGTTTGGTTTTGGAAATTTGTTTGGAAAACTTTCATATTTAGTATGACAGTTATACTGTCATATTGAGTAAAAAAAACTAACTTGTGTTTTTACAAACCTTACACAATATTTTTTTGTCTTAGTAAAACTAACCAAGTTTCATTTCTCCAGGCATAATTAGCCATTTTGCATGTGTGGTTTAGTAGTTATGTATAATAACTGTCAGATTGAGTATGACAGTATACAGTCATAGTGAGTAAAACCCATATTTTGTATTTGCAAACCTTACAAAAACAACTGATTCTAGTAAAACTCAAATGGATACACTATTACAGGCATTTTTTTTTTTAGAAATAATGCATGTTTTTGAGTTATGTTTATAAAACTTTCATATTTATTATGACTGTTATACTGTCATTTTGAATAAAAAAAAACTAACTTGTGTCTTTCAAACCTTACAAAATATTTTTTTCCAGTAAAACTCACAAAGATACAATTTCCCAGGCATTTTTAGCCATTTTGCATGTGTGGTTTAGTAGTTATGTTCAAATAAGTATTGAGTATGACACTATACTGTCACAGTGAGAAAAAAACATATTTTGTATTTGCAAAACCTTACAAAAACAACTGATTCTAGTTCAACTCAATGGATACAATATTACAGGTATTGTTTTTTTTAAATAAATAATGCATGTTTGGTTTTGGAGTTATGTTTATATAACTGTCATAATTAGTATGACAGTTATACTGTCATATTGAGTAAAACAAACCAACTTGTGTCTTTACAAACCTAACAAAATATATTTTTCTTGTAAAACTCACAAAGATACATAACTTCAGGCATTATTAGCCATTTTCTATGTGTAGTTTAGGAGTTATGTTTAAATAACTGTCATATTGAGTGTAACACTGTCATAGAGAGTAAAACCTAATTTTGGGATTTGCAAATCTTACAAACACAAATGATTCTAGTAAAACTAACATGAATTCAATATTATTTTTAGACATTTTGCATGTTTTGTTTAGGAATTATGATGGAATATATTTTTATTGCGTTTTTTTGCATTTTCTCAGGATTATAAGAATATTACTGTCAAATTGAGGAAAAAAACCCTACTTTTTGTGTTTGCAAGCCTTAAAAAAACATATAATTCGAGTATAACACTCAAGAATGCATTATTTCAGGCATTATTAGCCATTTTTTAAGTGTAGTTTAGGAGTAATATTTAAATAACTGTCAAATTTAGTGTGGCAGTTATACTGTCATATTGATTAAAAATAACTAACTGGTGTCTTTGCAAACCTTACAAAAGAAAATATTTCTAGTAAAATTCACAAAGATATATTTCTTCACGCATTATTAGACATTTTGCATGTGGTGCTTCAGGAGTTATGTTTAAATAACTGTCATATTGAATGTGGCCGTTATACTGTCATTATGAGTAAAACCTAATTTTTGTATTTGTAAACCTTACCAAAATACCTGATTCTGGTAAAACTCACATAGATTCAATATTACAGGCATTTTTAGATAGATTGCAAGTTTGGTTTTGGAGTTATGTTTGGAGTGTGACAGTTTACTGTCATAGTGAGAAAAAACCTAACAAAAACAACTGTTTCTAAATAAACTCACATGGATACAATATTACAGGTATTTTTAGACATAATGCAGTTTGGTTTTGGAGTTATGTTTATATAACCTTCATAATTAGTATGACAGTTATACTGTCATATTGAGAAAAACAAATTAACTTGTTTCTATGCAAACCTTACAAAAGAAAATATTTTTAGTAAAATTCACAAAGATACATTTCTTCAAGCATTATTAAACATTTTGTATGTGTGGTTTAAGAGTAATGGTTAAATAACTGTCAGAGTATTGCAGTTGTCATTATGAGTAAAACCTAATTTTTGCATTTTTAAACCATACCAAAATGCCTGATTCTAGTAAAATTCACACAGATACAAAATTACAGGCAACTTTCATATTTAGTATGACAGTTATACCGTCATATTAAGTAAAAAAAAAAAACTTGTGTCTTTACAACCTTACAAAATATATTTTTTTCCAGTAAAACTCACAATGTGTGCTTTAGTAGTTATGTTTAAATAACTGTCAGATTGACTGTGACAGTATACTGTCATAATGAGAAAAAACCTTACAAAAACAACTGTTTCTAGTTAAACTCACATGGATACAATATTACAAGGTATTTATAGACATAATGCATTTTTGGTTTTAAGGTTATGTTCATATAACTTTCATATTTAGTATGACAGTTATACCGTCATATTGAGTAAAAAATACTAACTTGTGTCTTTACAAACCTTACAAAATATGTTTTTTCCAGTAAAACTCACAAATATACATTTCTCCAGGCATTATTTGCCATTTTGCATGTGTGGTTTAGTAGGTATGTTTAAATAACTGTCAGGTTGAGTAAGACAGTATACTAACATAGTGAGAAAAAAAGATATTTTGTATTTGCAAAACCTTACTAAAACAACTGATTCTAGTTAAAATCAATGGATACAATATTACAGGTATTTTTAGACATAATGCGTGTTTGGTTTTGGAGTTATGTCTATATAACTTTCATATTTAGTATGACAGTTATACTGTCATATTGAGTATAAAAAACTAACTTGTATTTTTACAAACCTTATAAAATAATGTTTTCCAGTAAAACTCACTAATATACATTCAAACAGTTATTATTAGCCGTTTTGCATGTTTGGTTTGGAAAAAGTTTAAATAACTGTCATATTGAATGTGGCTGTTATATAGTCATTATGAGTAAAACCTAATTTTTGTATTTGTAAACCTTACCAAAATACGGTACCTGATTCTGGTAAAAATCACATAGATTCAATATTACAGGCAGTTTTAGACGGATTGTAAGTTTGGTTTTGAAGATATATCTTTATATAACTTTCAAATTCAGTATGACAGTTATACCGTCATATTGCGTAAACAAAACTAACTTGTGTCGTTACAAACCTTACAAAATATTTTTTTTCCAGTAAAACTCACAAAGATACATTTTTCCAGGCATTATTAGCCATTTTGCATGTGTGGTTTAGTAGTTATGTTTAAATAACTTTTAGATTGAGTATGACAGTATAATGTCATAGTGAGTAAAACCCATATTATGTATTTTTAAACCTTACAAAAACAACTGATTCACATGGTTACATGATTACAGGCATTTTTTTTTAGACATAATGCATGTTTGGTTTAGGAGTTATTTTTATATAACTTTCATATTTAGTATGACAGTTATACTGTCATATTCAGTAAAAAAAAAAAAAAAAACTTGTGTCATTACAAACCTTACAAAATATTGTGTTTCATTAAAACTCACAAAGATGCATTTCTCCAGGAATTATTAGCCGTTTTGCATGTTTGGTTTATGAGTTATGTTTAAATAACTGTCATATTGAATGTGGCTGTTATACTGTCATTATGAGTAAAACCTAATTTTTGTATTTGTATACCTTACCAAAATATCTGATTCTGGTAAAACTCACATAGATTTAATATTACAGGCATTTTAAGACGGATTGCGAGTTTGGTTTTGGAGTTATGTTTGTATAACTTTCATATTTAGTATGACAGTTTTACAATCATATTGATTAAAAACAACTAACTTGTGTCTTTACAAACATATTTTGTATTTGCAAACCAAACAAAAACAACTGATTATAGTTCCACTCAATGGATTCAATATTACAGGTATTTGTAGACATAATACATGTTTGGTTTTAGAGTTATGTTTATATAACTGTCATATTTAGTATGACAGTTATACTGTCATATTGAGTAAAAAAAACTAATTTGTGTCTTTGCAATCCTTACAAAATATTTTTTTCCCAGTAAAACTCACAAATATACATTTCTCCAACTATTATTAGCCATTTTGCATGTGTGGTTTAGTAGTTATGTTTAAATAACTGTCAGATTGAGTGTGACAGTATATTCTCATAGTGTAAAAAAAACAACCTTACAAAACAACCTTACAAAAACAACTGTTTCTAGTTAAACTCACATGGATACAATATTACAGGTGTTTTTAGACATAATTTAGTTTGGTTTTGGAGTTATGTTTGTATAACTTTCATAATTAGTATTACAGTTATACTGTCATATTGAGTAAAAAAAACTAACTTGTGTCCTTACAAACCATACAAAATATTGTTTTACATTAAAATTTACAAAGATACAGTTCTCCAGGCATTATTAGCTATTTTGCATGTGTGGTTTAGTAGTTATGTTTAAAAAACTGTCAGATTGAGTATGACAGTATACGGTCATAGTGAGAAAAAAACATTTTGTATTTGCAAACCATACAAAAATAACTGATTTAGTTAAACTCAATGGATACAATATTACAGGTATATTTAGACATAATGCAGTTTGGTTTTGTATTTATGTTTTTATAACTTTCATATTTAGTATGACAGTTATACTGTCATATTGAGTAAAAAAACTAGTTTGTGTCCTTACAAACCTTACAAAATATTGTTTTCCAGTAAAACTCACAAAGATACATTTCTCCAGGCATAATTAGCCGTTGTGCATGTTTGGTTTAGGAGTTATGTTTAAATAACTGTCAGATTGAGTGTGACAGTATACTGTCACAGTGAGAAAAATCCTTAGAAAAAAAACTTACAAAAACTACTGTTTCTAGTTAAACTCACATGGAAACAATATTACAGGTATTTTTATACATAATGTAGTTTGGTTTTGGAGTTATGTTTATATAACTTTCATATTTAGTATGAGAGTTATACTGTCATAGTGAGTAAAACAAAAACTAACTTGTGTCTTTACAAACCTTACAAAATTTTTTTCCCCCCAGTAAAACTCACAAAGATACATTTCTCCAGGCGTTATTAGCCATTTTGCATGTGTGGTTTAGTAGTTATGTTTAAATAACTGTCAGATTGAGTGTGACAGTATATTGTCATAGTGTGAAAAAACCTTACAAAAAAACCTTACAAAAACAACTGTTTCTAGTTAAACTCACATGGATGCAATACTACAGGTATTTTTAGACATAATGCAGTTTGGTTTAGGAGGTATGTTTACATAAATTTCATATTTAGTATGACAGTTATACTGGCATAGTGAGTAAAATAAAAACTAACTTGTGTCTTTACAAACCTTACAAAATTTGTTTTTCCATTAAAATTCACGAAGATAAATTTCTCCAGGCATTATTAGCCATTTTGCATTAGTGGTTTAGTAGTTATGTTTAAATAACTGTCATATTGACTGTGGCAGTTATACTGCCCTAAAGAGGAAAACCTAATGTTTGCATTTTTAAACCATAAAAAAATGCCTGATTCTAGTAAAATTCACACAGATACAACATCCATCCAACCATCCATCCTTTTTTTTTTTTTTACCGCTTATTCCCTTTGGGGTCGTCGGGGGCGCTGGAGCCTATCTCAGTTACTAACTTTCATATTTAGTATGACAGTATACTGTCATAGTGAGAAAAAAACATATATTGTATTTGCAAACCTTTCAAAAACAACTGATTCTAGCTCAACTCAATGGATACAATATTACAGGTATTATAAGACATAATGCATGTTTGGTTTTGGAGTTATGTTTATATCCATCCATCCATTTGCTACTGCTTATTCCCTTTGGGGTCGCAGGGGGCGCTGGAGCCTATCTCAGCTACTAACTTTCATATTTAGTATGACAGTTATACGTCATATTGAATAAAAAAAACTAACTTGTGTCTTTGCAAACCTTACAAAAGAAAATGTTTCTAGTAAAACTCATAAAGATACATTTCTTCACGCATTATTAGACATTTTTAATGTGTGGTTTAAGAGTTTAGTTTAAATAACTGTTATATTAAGTGCGGCAGTTATACTGTCATTATAAGTAAAACCTAATTTTTGCAATTGTAAACCTTAAAAAAATACCTGATTCTGGTAAAACTCACATAAATCCAAAATACAGGCAATATTAGACATAATGCATGTTTGGTTTTGTAGTTATGTTTATATAACTTTCATATTTAGTATGACAGTTATACTGTCATATTGAGTAAAAAAAAACTAACTTGTGTCTTTATAAACCTTACAAATTATTGTTTTCCAGTAAAACTCACAAAGATACATTTCTGTGGCTGTTATACTGTCATTATGAGTACAACCTAATTTTTGTATTTGTAAACCATACCAAAATACCTGATTCTGTTAAAACTCACATAAATTAAATATTACAGGCATTTTTAGACAGTTTGGTTTTGGAGATATATTTTTATATAACATTCATATTCAGTATGACAGTTATACTGTCGTATTGAGTAAAAAAAAAAAACTTGTGTCTTTACAAACCTTACAAAATATTTTTTTTCCCAAGTAAAACTCACAAAGATACATTTCTCCAGGCATTTTTAGCCATTTTGCATGTGTGGTTTAGCAGTTATGTTTAAATAACTGTCAGATTGAATGTGACAGTATACTGTCATAGTGAGAAAAAACCTTACAAAAAAACCTTACGAAAACAACTGTTTCTAGTTAAATTCAATGGATACACTACTACAGGTATTTTTAGACATAAAGCATTTTTGGTTTTGGAATTATGTTTATATAACTTTCATATTTAGTATGACAGTTATACTGTCATATTGAGTAAAAAAAACTAGCTTGTGTCTTTACAAACCAAGTAAAACTCACAAAGATACATTTCTCCAGGCATTATTAGCCGTTTTGCATGTTTGCTTTAGGATTTATGTTTAAATAACTGTCATATTGAATGTGGCTGTTATACTGTCATTATGAGTAAAACCTACGGTAATTTTTGTATTTGTAAACTTGACCAAAATACCTGATTCTGGTAAAACTCACATAGATTCAATATTACCGGCATTTTTTGGACGGATTGTAAGTTTGGTTTTGAAGATAAATCTTTATATAACTTTCATATTCAGTATGACAGTTATACCGTCATATTAAGTAAAAAAAACAAAAACTAACTTGTGTCTTTACAAACCTTACAAAATATATATTTTTTTCCATTAAAACTCAAAAAGATACATTTCTCCAGGCATTATTAGCCAATCTTGCATGTGTGGTTTAGTAACAACTGTCATATTGAGTGTGGCAGTTATACTGTCAATATGAGTAAAACCTAATTTTTGTATTTGTAAACCATACCAAAATACCTGATTCTGGTAAAACTCACATTGATCCAAAATTACAGGCATTTTTAGACATAATGCATGTTTGTTTTTGTAGTTATGTTTATATAACTTTCATTTTTAGTTTGACAGTTATACTGTAATATTGCGTAAGAAAAACTAACTTGTGTCTTTGCAAACCTTACAAAATATTGTTTTCCAGTGAAACTCACTAAGATACATTTCTCCAGGCATTATTAGCCGTTTTGCATGTTTGGTTTAGGAGTTATGTTTAAATAACTGTCATATTGAATGTGGTTGTTATACTGTCATTATGACTAAAACCTAATTTTTGTATTTGTAAACCTTACCAAAATACTGATTCTGGAAAACTCACATAAATTCAATATTACAGGCATTTTTAGACGCATTGCAAGTTTAGTTTTGGAGTTATGTTTATAAAACTCATTTTGAGTAAAAAAAACTATCTTGTGTCTTTACAAACCTTACAAAATGTTTTTTTTTCCAGTAAAACTCACAAAGATACATTTTTCCAGGCATTATTAGCTATTTTGCATGTTTGGTTTAGTAGGTATGTTTACATAACTGTCAAATTAAGTATGACAGTTTACTGTCATTGTGAGAAAAAACTATTTTTTGTATTTGTAAACCTTACAAAAACAACTGATTGTCAGTTCAATGATCAATGGATACACTATTACAGGTATTTTTAGACAAAATGCTTATTTGGATTTGGTGTTATGTTTATATAACTTTTATATTTAGTATGACACTTATTCTTTCATATTGAGTAAAAAAAACTAACTTGTGTCTTTACAAACCTTACAAATATTGTTTTCCAGTAAAACTCACAAAGATACAATTCTCCAGGCATTAATAGCCATTTTGCGTGTGGTTTAGGAGTTATGTTTAAATAACTGTCACAATGAGTGTGACAGTATACTGTCATAGTGAGAAAAAAATGTGGTATTTGCAAAACCTTATAAAAACAACTGATTCAAGTTAAACTAAATGGATACACTATTACAGGCATTTTTTTTTAGACATAATGCATGTTTGGGTTTGGAGTTATGTTCATATAACTGTCATATTTAGTATGACAGTTATACTGTCATATTGAGTAAAAATAACTAACTGGTGGCTTTGCAAACCATACAAAATAAAATGTTTCAAGTAAAAGTCACAAAGATACATTTCTTCACGCATTATTAGACATTTGTCATGTTTGGTTTAGGAGTTACGATTAAATTACTGTTATATTGAGTGTTGCAGTTATACTGTCATTTCTCCAGGCATTGTTAGCCATTTTGCACGTGTGGTTTAGTAGTTATGTTAAAATAACTGTCAGAATGAGTGTGACAGTATACTGTCATAGTGAGAAAAAACCTTACAAAAAAACCTTACAAAAATAACTGATTCTAGTAAAACTCACAAAATACTATATTAAAGGCATTTTTAGACATAATACATGTTTGGTTTTGGAGTTATGATTATATAACGTTCATATATAATATGACAGTTATACTGTCATATTGAGTAAAAAAAACAATTTTGTGTCTTTGCATACCTTACAAAAGATCATTTTTCTAGTAAAACTAACAAAGATAATTTTTGGCATTATTAGCCATTTTGCATATGTTGATTGGGAGTTATGTTTAAATACATTTGTATTGCTTTTTTCGCATTCTCTCAGGATTATAAGAACATTACAGTCATAAAACTACTTTTTGTGTTTGCAAGATTTAAAAAAGCATATGTTTCGAGTAAAACTTCCAAGGATGCATTAATTCAGGCATTATTAGCAATTTGTCATATGTGGTTTAGGATTAAAGTTAAAGTTAAAGTACCAATGATTGTCACACACACACTAGGTGTGGCGAGATTATTCTCTGCATTTGACCCATCACCCTTGATCACCCCCTGGGAGGTGAGGGGAGCAGTGGGCAGCAGCGGTGGCTGCGCCCGGGAATCATTTTGGTGATTTAACCCCCAATTCCAACCCTTGATGCTGAGTGCCAAGCAGGGAGGTAATGGGTCCCATTTTTTATAGTCTTTGGTATGACTCGGCCGGGATTTGAACTCCCAACCTACCGATCTCAGGACGGACACTCTAACCACTAGGCCACTGAGTAGTATTTATGAAATAACTGTCATATTGAGTGTGACAGTATTCTGTCATAGTAAGTAAAACCTAAATTTTGTTTTTGCAAACCTTACAAATACAACTGATTCTAGTAAAACTCACATGGATTCAATATTAAAGGAATTTCAAGACATTTTGCATGTTTTGTTTAGGAATTATAACGGAATTCATTTTTATTGCTTTTTACGCATTATCTCAGGATTTTAAGAACATTACTGTCATATTGAGGAAAAAACTACTTTTTGTGTTTGCAAGCCATTAAAAAAGCACATGTTTCGAGTAAAACTCACAAGAATGCATTGTTTCTGACTTTATTAGCCTTTTTTCCATGTGTAAATTAGGAGTAATGTTTAAATAACTGTCATATTGAGAGTAGGAGTTATACTTTCATATTGAGTAAAAATAACTAACTGGTGTCTTTGCAAACCTTACAAAAGAAAATGTTTCTACTAAAATTCACAAAGATACATTTCTTCACGCATTATTAGACATTTTTCATGTTTGGTTTGGAGTTTCGATTAAATAACTGTCATATTGAGTGTTGCAGTTATACTATCATTATGTGTAAAACCTAATTTTTGTATTTGCAAACCTTACAAATACAACTGATTCTAGTAGATCTCACATGGATGCAATATTGAATGAATTTCTAGTTATTTTGCATGTTTTGTTTAGGATATATATTGAAATTCATTTTTATTGCTTTTTTCGCAAATCTCAGGATTTTAAGAACATTACAGTCATATTGAGGAAAAAAACTACTTTTTGTGTTTACAAGCCTTAAGAAAAGCACATGTTTCGAGTAAAACTCACAAGAATGCATATATTTCAGGCATTATTAGCCTTTTTTCATGCGTAAATTAGGAGTAATGTTTAAATAACTGTCATATTGAGAGTGGCAGTTATACTGTCATATTGAGTAAAAATAACAAACTGGTGTCTTTGCAAACCTTACAAAAGTGTTTCTAGTAAAAATCTCAAAGATACATTTATTCACGCATTATTAGAACTTTGTCATGTATGGTTTAGGAGTTATGATTAATGAACTATCACATTGAGTGTTGCAGTTATACTGTCATTATGTGTAAAACCTCATTTTTGCATTTGCAAACCTTGGAAAAATAACTGATTCTAGTAAAACTCACAAAAATACAATATTATAGGCATTTTTAGACATAATGCATGTTTGGTTTTCGAGTTATGTTAATATAACGTTCATATTTAATATGACAGTTATACTGTCATATTGAATTAAAAATTTTTTTTGTGTCTTTGCAAACCTTACAAAAGATATTTTTTTTAGTAAAACTAACAAAGATACATGTCTCCAGGCATTATTAACCATTTTGCATGTGTTATTTGGGAGTTATGTTAAAATAAATTGTATTGCTTTTTTCGCAATATCTCAGGATTCTAAGAACATTACAGTCATATTGAGTAAAAAAGTACTTTTTGTGTTTGCAAGATTTAAAAAAGCATTGGTTTCGAGTAAAACTCCCAAGGATGCATTATTTCAGGCATTATTAGCAATTTGTCATATGTGGTTTAGGAGTTATGTTTAAGTAACTGTCATATTGAGTGTGACAGTATACTGTCATAGTGAGTAAAACCTAATTTTTGTATTTGCAAACCTTACAAATACAACTAATTCTAGAAAAACTCACATGATTCAATATTTAAAGAATTTTTACAAATGGTGCATGTTTTGTTAAGGAATTATAATGGAATTCATTTTTTCAGTAGTTTAAGAACATTACTGTCATATGAGGAAAAAAATATTTTTTGTGTTTGCAAGCCTTAAAAAAACAAATGTTTCGAGTAAAACTCACAAAAATGCATTATTTCAGGCATTATTAGCCTTTTTCCATGTGAAGTTTAGGAGTAATGTTTAAATAAGTTATACTGTCATATTGAGTAAAAATAACTAACTGGTGTCTTTGCAAACCTTACAAAAGAAAATGTTTCTAGTAAAATTCACAATTATACATTTCTTCACGCATTAATAGACATTTTTCATGTTTGGTTTAGGAGTTACAGTTAAAGAACTGTCATATTGAGTTTTGCAGTTATACTGTCATTATGTGTAAAACCTCATTTTTTATTTGCAAACCTTACAAAAACACTTTATTATTTATTAAAGGCATTTTTAGACATAATGGTTTTGGAGTTATGTTTATATAACGTTCATTTTTAATATGACAGTTATACTGTCATATTGAATAAAAAAAGCTATTTTGTGTCTTTGCAAAACTTACAAAAGATAATTTTTCTGGTAAAACTAACAAAGATACATGTCTCCAGGCATTATTAGCTATTTTGCATGTGTTGTTTTGGAGTTATGTTTAAATACATTTTTATTGTTTTTTTCGCATTATCTCAGGATTCTAAGAACATTGCAGTCATATTGAGTAAAAAAACTACTTTTTTTGTTTGCAAGATTTAAAAAAGCATTTGTTTCGAGTAAAACTCCCAAGGATGCATTATTTCAGGCATTATTAGCAATATGTCATATGTGTTTTAGGAGTTTTGTTCAAATAACTGTCATATTGAGTGTGACAGTATACTGTCATAGTGAGTAAAACCTAATTTTTGTAATTGCAAACCTTACAAATACAACGGATTCTAGTAGAACTCACATGGATTCAATATTAAAGGAATTTCTAGACATTTTGCACGTTTTGTTTAGGAATTATAATGGAATTCATTTTTATTGCTTTTTTCGCATTATCTCAGGATTTTAAGAACATTACTGTCATATGAGGAAAACAATACTTTTTGTGTTTGCAAGCTTTAAAAAAACAATGTTTTGAGTAAAACTCACAAGAATGCATATATTTCAGGCTTTATTAACCTTTTTTCATGTGTAAATGAGTTGTAATGTTTAAATAACTGTCATATTGAGAGTAACATTTATACTGTCATATTGAGTAAAAATAACTAACTGGTGTCTTTGCAAACCTTACAAAAGAAAATGTTTCTAGTAAAATTCACAAAAATACATTTCTTCACGCATTATTAGAACATTTTCATGTTTGGTTTAGGTGTTATGATTAAATAACTGTCATATTGAGTGTTGCAGTTATACTGTCATTATGTGTAAAACCTCATTTTTGTATTTGCAAACCTTACAAAAAAAACTGATTCTACTAAAACTCACACAGATACAATATTAAAGGCATTTTTAGACAT
Organism: Nerophis lumbriciformis; assembly: GCF_033978685.3. Taxonomy (NCBI): domain Eukaryota; kingdom Metazoa; phylum Chordata; class Actinopteri; order Syngnathiformes; family Syngnathidae; genus Nerophis; species Nerophis lumbriciformis. The sequence goes on along the minus strand of NC_084554.2, from coordinate 22,309,396 downwards.
AATGCATGTTTGGTTTTGGAGTTATGTTTATATAACTTTCATATTTAATATGACAAATATACAGTCATATTGAATAAAACAAACTTACTTGTGTCTTTGCAAACCTTACAAAATGTATTTTTGCTAGTAAAGCTAACAAAGATACATTTTTTATTTTCAAACCTTAACAATACAACTGATTCTAGTAAAACTCACATGGATTCAATATTAAAGGAATTTGTAGACATTTTGCATGTTTTGTTTAAGAATTATAATGGATTTCATTTGTATTGCTTTTTTCGCATTATCTCAGGATTTTAAGAACATTACTGTCATATTGAGGAAAAAACTACTTTTTGTATTTGCAAGCCTTAAAAAACAAATGTTTCGAGTAAAACTCACAAGAATGCATTATTTCAGGCATTAATAGCCTTTTTTCATGTGTAAATTAGGACTAATGTTTAAATAACTGTCATATTGAGAGTGGCAGTTATACTGTCATATATTACAAAAGAAAATGTTTCTAGTAAAATTCACAAAGATACATTTTTTCACGCATTATTAGGTTTGGTGGCTGCAGGATTAGGTCTCTGCTTTTTGCAGATGATACCCACACAGCAGAAGACTCCTATGCGGATCCGCCTTCAAGTCGCCCAACCCGCGTAGCTGTCACATTCGTTTTGGCTCCGCCTAGAGGATCCGCTCCGCCTCCGAAAATTGTACGGTCAGACGTATGGCGTCACATTAGTGCCAAAAATCCGAGCGCATAAAAACTGTTATCGCGCGCTGATTCTCCACTTCGTACGCGCGCGCGACACCCTTTTGCACGCGTGGTGCCTTTTTGCGCGCGCATGGTGCCTTTCTGCGCGCGCGCGACGCCTTTTTGCGCGCTCTCTGTGTACTCCTGACATCTCTCCTCGCGCTGTCATGTTTCTTTTTGGCACTTTGGGGGCGGGTATGCTTAGACGGCCCCTCCTTTCTGATTGGCTGTGAGCATTTTTCATATGACCAATCATTCTCCAGCGTAGCAACGTTGTAGCCATCTTACCTCGGACATCTAGCCTCAATCATTACATTGATGTCAATGGTACATGTACTAATTAAATTACCATAACTCGCTCGATTTTCGACCAATTTACAAACAGTTTGCCTTGTTACAAATCTTATTACATGTACATATGACATAGGATGCTGTACCTGTTGAAATTACCTCTTTCGCTTAAAAAAAAATAGACTTAATTGTGCAACATAGTTGTGTAGGGTCAGCAGGGGCGCCGCTAGGGATTTTGGGCCCCATGAAAAGAAGCTTTACAGGGCCCCCAACACAGTGTCATTATTTTTTCTGTATTATAATTTCATCATCATTAGGGGCCTCTCTGGGCCCCCCTCCATCATGGGCCCCTAGAATCCGTCTCCTTTACCCCCTCTTTTCGGCGCCCCTGCGGGTCAGTGTTAGTCAGTTCTCTGATTATTTTAAACTGTTTCAGAATACATTATTAAAAGCTATTTTTAACATTTTAAAAACAAAATGCCTAAAATATTGTATCTATGTGAGTTTTACCAGAATCAGGTAATTTGGTAAGGTTTGCAAATAAAAAATATTGGTTTTACTCACTATGACAGTATACTGCTGTCATATTGAGTAAAAAAAAACCTAACTTGTGTTATAACAAACCTTACAAAATATTTTTTCCCGAAAAATTCACAGAGATACATTTCTCCAGGCAATATTAGTCATTTTGAATGTGTGGTTTAGGAGTTATGTTTAAATAATAATAACAGTATACTGTCATAGTGAGTAAAACCAATATTTTGTATTTGCAAAACTTACAAAAACAACTGATTCTAGTAAAACTCACATGGATACATCATTTCAGGCATTTTTAGACATAATGCATGTTTGGTTTTGGAGTTATGTTTGTATAACTTTTCCATTTATTATGACAGTTATACTGTCTTTTTGAGTTAGAAAAAACTAACTTGTGTCTTTACAAACCTTAAACATTTTTTTCAGTAAAACTCACAAAGATACATTTCTCCAGGCATTATTATTCATTTAGCATGTTTTGTTTAGGAGTTATGTTCAAAAAAATGTGGCTGTTATCCGTCATTATGAGTAAAACCTAATTTTTGTATTTGTAATCCTTACCAAAATACCTGATTCTGGTAAAAATCACATATATTCAATATTACAGCCATTTTTTTACGAATTGCAAGTTTGGTTTTGGAGTTATGTTTATAAAACTTTCATAGTCAGTATGACAGTTATACCATCATATTGAGTTAAAAAAAAAACAGTATCTTTACAAACCTTACAAAATATTTTTTTCCAGTAAAAATCACAACGATACATTTTTCCACGCATTATTAGTCATTTTGCATGTGTGTTTTAGGAGTTATGTTTAAATAGCTGTCATATTGAGCGTGGCAGTTTTACTGTCATTATTAGTAAAACCTAATTTTGGCATTTTAAACCTTACCAAAATACCTGATTCTGATAAAACTCACATATATTTAATATTACAGGCATTTTTAAACGGATTGCATGTTTGGTTTTTGAGTTTGGTTTTGGAGTTATGTTTCTATAACTTTTTTATTTAGTTTGACAGTTATACTGTCATATTGAGTAAAAAAACTTGTGTCTTTGCAAACCTTACAAAAGATCATTACTCTAGTAAAACTAACAAAGATACATTTCTCCAGAATTAATAGCCATTTTCATGTGTCGTTTATGAGTTATGTTTAAATAACTGTCATATTGAGTATGGCACTTATAATGTCACTATCAGTAAAACCTATTTTTTTATTTGTCAACCTTATTCAATATTACAGACATTTTTAGACGGATTGCAAGTTTGGTTTTGGAGTCATGTTTATATATTTTTTGCATGTAGTATGACAGTTATACTGTCATATTGAGTAAAAAAAAACTAAAGTGTGTCTTTACAAACCTTACAAAATATTTGTCCAAGTAAAACTCACAAAGATACATTTCTCCAGGCATTATTAGCCATTTTGCATGTGTGGTTTAGGAGTTATGTTTACATAACTGTCAGATTGAATGTGACAGTATACTGTCATAGTGAGTAAAACCTAATTTTTGTATTTGTAAACCTTACCAAAATACCTGATTCTGGTAAAACTCACATAGATACAATATTACAGGTATTTTTAGACAAAATTCATGTTTGTTTTTGGAGTTATGTTTATATAACTTTCATATTTAGTATGACGGTTATACCATCATATTGAGTAAAACAAAACTACATTGTGTCTTCATAAACCTTACAAATTATTTTTTTCCTGTAAAACTCACAAAGATACATTTCTCCAGGCATTATTAGCCATTTATCATGTTTGGTTTAGGAATTATGTTTAAATACCTGTCATGTTAAATGTGGCAGTTATATTGTCATTATGAGTAAAACCTATTTTTTGTATTTGTAAACCATACCAAAATACCTGATTCTGGTAAAACTCACATAGATACAATATTACAGGAATTTTTAGACATAAAACATGTTTGGTTTTGGAGTTATGTTTATATAACTTTCATATTTAGTATCAATCAATCAATCTTTATTTATATAGCCCTAAATCACAAGTGTCTCAAAGGGCTGCACAAGCCACAACGACATCCTCGGTACAAAGCCCACATACGTATAGTATGACAGTTATACCATCATATTAAGTAAAAAAAAAACTAATTTGTGTCTTTACAAACCTTACAAAATATTTTTTTTCATTAAAATTCACAAAGATACATTTTTCCAGGCATTATTAGTCATTTTGCATTTGTTTTTTAGGAGTTATGTTTAAAAAACTGTCATATTGAGTGTGGCAGTTATACTTTCATTATGAGTAAAACCTAATTTTTGTATTTGTAAACCTTACCAAAATACCTGATTTTGGTAAAACTCACATAGATTCAATATTACAGGCATTTTTAGACGGATTGCAAGTTTGGTTTTAGAGTTATGTGTATATAACTTTCATATTTAGTATGACAGTTATACTGTCAAATTGAGTAAAAAATAACAAACTTGTAATTTTACAAACCTTACGAAATATTTGTTTCCAGTAAAATTCACGAGATACATTTTTCCAGGCATTATTAGTCATTTTGCATGTGTGGTTTAGGAGTTATGTTTAAATAGCTGTCAGATTGAATGTGACAGTATACTGTCATAGTGAGTAAAACCAATATTTTGTATTTGCAAAACTTACAAAAACTGATTCTAGTAAAACTCACATGGATACAATATTACAGGCATTTTTAGACAAAATGCATGTTTGGTTTTGGAGTTATTTTTATACTACTTTTACATTTAGTATGACAGTTATACTGTCCATCCATCCATCCATTTTCTACCGCTTATTCCATTCGGGGTCGCGGGGGGCGCTGGAGCCTATCTCAGCTACAATCAGGCGGAAGGCAGGGTACACCCTGGAAAAGTCGCCACCTCATCATATTAAGTAAAAAAAAAACTAAATTGTTTCTTTACAAACCTTACAAAATATGTTTTTCCAGTAATCTCACAAAGATACATTTCTCCAGGAATTATAGCCATTTTGCATGTGTGGTTTGGTAGTTATGTTTAAATAACTGTCAAATTGAATGTGACAGTATACTATCATGGTGAGTAAAACCAATATTTTGTAATTGCAAACCTTACTACAACAATTGATTTTAGTAAAACTCGCATGGATACAAAATTACAGGCATTTTTAAACATAATGCATGTTTGGTTTTGGAGTTATGTTTATATATTTTTTACATTTAATATTACAGTTAAACTGTCATATTGAGTAAAAAAAACTAACTTGTGTCTTTATAAACCTTTAAAAATTTTTTTTTTCCAGTAAAACTCACAAAGATACATTTCTCCAGGCATTATTAGCCATTAACCATGTTTGGTTTAGATTTATGTTTAAATAACTGTCATATTGAGGCTGGCAGATATACTGTCATTATGAGTAAAACCTATTTTTTGTATTTGTAAAATTACCAAAATAACTGATTCTGATAAAACTCACATGGATAAAATATTACAGGATTTTTTAGACATAAAGCATGTTTCCATCATATTGAGTAAAACAAACTAACTTGTGTCTAAACAAACCTTACAAAATATTTTTTTTCCAGTAAAACTCACAAAAATACATTTCTCCAGTTATTATTAGCCATTTTGCATTTGTGGTTTAGAATTTGTGTTTAAATAACAGTCAGATTGAATGTGACAGTATACTGTCATAGTGAGTAAAACCTAATTTTTGTATTTGTAAACCTTAACAAAATACCTGATTCTAGTAAAACTCACATATATTCAATATTACAGGCGTTTTTAGACGGATTGCATGTTTGGTATTGGAGTTATGTTTATATAACTTTTACATTTATTATGACAGTTATACAAACATATTGAATAAAAAAAACTATTTTGTGTCTTATCAAACCTTACAAAATATTGTTTTTCCTGTAAAACTCACAAAGATACATTTCTCCAGGCATTATTAGCCATTTTGCATGTGTGGTTTAGGAGTTATGTTAACATAACCGTCATATTGAGGGTGGCAGTTATACTGTCATTATGAGTAAAACCAAATTTTTGTATTTATAAACCTTACCAAAATTCCCGATTCTGGTAAAACTCACATAGATACAATATTACAGGCATTTTTAGACATAATGCATGTTTGGTTTTGGAGTTATGTTTATATACATTTTTCCAGGCATTATTAGCTATTTATCATGTTTGGTTTAGGAGTTATGTTTAAATAACTGTCATATCAAATAATGCAGTTATACTGTCATTATGAGTAAAACCCAAGTTTTGTATTTGTAAACCTTACCAAAATACCTGATTTTGGTAAAACTCATATAGATTCAATATTACAGGCAGTTTAAGACGGATTGCAAGTTTGGTTGAGGAGTTTGGTTTTGGAATGATGTGTATATTACTTTTATATTTAGGTTGACAGTTATACCATCATATTGAGTAAAAAAAACAAACTTTTGTCTTTACAAACCTTACAAAATATTTTTTTCTAGTAAAGTTCACAAAGATACATTTCTCCAGGCATTATTAGCTATTTAGCATGTTTGGTTTAGGAGTTATGTTTAAATAACTGTTATTTTGAATATGGCAGTTATACTGTCATTATGAGTAAAACCCAATATTTGTATTTGTAAACCTTACCAAAATTCCTGATTCTGGTAAAACTCACATAGATACAATATTACAGTCATTTTAAGACATAATGCATGTTTGGTTTTGGAGTTATGTTTATATACAATTTTCCAGGCATTATTAGCTATTTATCATGTTTGGTTTAGGAGTTATGTTTAAATAACTGTCATATCAAATAATGCAGTTATACTGTCATTTTGAGTAAAACCCAAGTTTTGTATTTGTAAACCTTACCAAAATACCTGATTCTTGTAAAACCCATATAGATTCAATATTACAGGCAGTATAAGACGGATTGCAAGTTTGGTTGACGAGTTTGGTTTTGGAATGATGTGTATATTACTTTTATATTTAGTTTGACAGTTATACCATCATATTGAGTAAAAAAAAAAAAACTTTTGTCTTTACAAACCTTACAAAATATTTTTTTCTAGTAAAACTCACAAAGATACATTTCTCCATGCATTATTAGCTATTTAGCATGTTTGGTTTAGGAGTTATGTTTAAATAACTGTTATTTTGAATATGGCAGTTATACTGTCATTATGAGTAAAACCCAATTTTTGTATTTGTAAACCTTACCAAAATACCTGATTCTGGTCAAACTCACATAGATTCAATATTACAGGCATTTTTAGACGTATTGCAAGTTTGGTTTTGGAGTTATGTTTATGACAGTTATACTGTCATATTAAGTAAAAAAAAACTTACTTGTTTCTTTACAAACCTTATAAAAAAAGAAAAAAATTCCATAAAAACTCACAAAGATACATTTTTTCAGGCATTATTAGCCATTTTGTAATTGTGGTTTAGGAGTTACAGTATGTTTAAATAGCTGTCAGATTGAATGTGACAGTATACTGTCATAGTGACTAAAACCTATTTTTTGCATTTGTAAACCTTACCAAAAATACCTGATTCTGGTAAAAATCACATAGATGCAATATTGCAGGCATTTTTAGACATAATGCATGTTTGTTTTTGGAGTTATGTTTATACAACTTTTATATTTAGTATGACAGTTATACCATCCTATTGAGTAAAAAAAAGAATAACTTGTGTCTTTATAAACCTTACAAAAAAATTGTTCCCAGCAAAACTCACAAAGATACATTTCTCCAGGCATAATTAGCCATTTATCATGTTTGGTTTGAGTTATGTTTAAACAACTGTCATATTGAGTGTGGTTATACTGTCATTATGAGTAAAACCTATTTTTTGTATTTGTAAACTTTACCAAAATACCTGATTCTGGTAAAACCCACATCGATACAATATTACAGGAATTTTTAGACATAAAGCATGTTTGGTTTTGGAGTTATGTTTATATAACTTTCATATTTAGTATGAAAGTTATACCATCATATTAGGTAAAAAACAAAAAATAATTTGTATCTTTACAAACCTTACAAAATATTGTTTTCCAGTAAAATTCACAAATATACCTTTCTCTAGGCATTATTAGTCATTTTGCATTTGTGTTTTAGGAGTTATGTTTAATTAACTGTCATATTGAGTGTGGCAGTTATACTGTCACTATGAGTAAAACCTAATTTTTATTTTGTAAACCATACCAAAATACCCGATTCTGATAAAACTCAAATGTATTCAATATTACAGGCATTTTTAGACGGATTGAATATTTGGTTTTGGAGTTGTGTTTATATAACTTTCATATATAGTATGAAAGCTATACTGTTAAATTGTGTAAAAAAAACAACTAAATCGTGTCTTTACAAACCTTACAAAATATTTTTTCCAGTAAAATTCACAAAGATACATTCCTCAAGGCATGATTAGCCATTTTGTCAGATTAAATGTGACAGTATACTGTCATTATGAGTAAAACTAATATTTTGTATTTGTAAACCTTACAAAAACAACTGATTTTAGTAAAACTCACATGGATACAAAATGATAGGCATTTTTAGACATTATGCATGTTTGGTGGCAGTCAATGTGGCAGTTATACTGTCATTATGAGAAAAACCTAATTTTTCAACCTTACCAAAATACCTGATTCTGGTAAAACTCACATAGATACAATACTAAAGGCATTTTTAGACATAATGCATGTTTGGTTTTTGGAGTTATGTTTGTATACATTTCTCCTGTTATTTTGAATATGGCAGTTATACTGTCATTATGAGTAAAACCTAAATTTTGTATTTATAAACCTTACCAAAATACTTGATTCTGGTAAAACTCACATAGATACAATATTACAGGCATTTTTAGACATAATGCATGTTTGGTTTTGGAGTTATGTTTATATACATTTTTCCAGGCATTATTAGCCATTTATCATGTTTGGTTTAGGAGTTATGTTTAAATAACTGTCATATCAAATAATGCAGTTATACTGTCATGAGTAAAACCCAAGTTTTGTATTTGTACACCTTACTAAAATACCTGATTCTGGTAAAACTCATATAGATTCAATATTACAGGCAGTTTAAGACGGATTGCAAGTTTGGTTTAGGAGTTTGGTTTTGGAATTATGTTTATATTACTTTTATATTTAGTTTGACAGTTATACCATCATATTGAGTAAAAAAAATAACTTTTGTCTTTACAAACCTTACAAAATATTTTTTTCTAGTAAAACTCACAAAGATACATTTCTCTAGGCATTATTAGCCATTTAGCATGTTTGGTTTAGGAGTTATGTTTAAATAACTGTTATTTTGAATATGGCAGTTATACTGTCATTATGAGTAAAACCCAATTTTTGTATTTGTAAACCTTACCAAAATACCTGATTCTGGTAAAACTCACATAGATTCAATATTACAGGCATTTTTAGACGTATTGCAAGTTTGGTTTTGGAGTTATGTTTATATACATTTTTCCAGGCATTTAGCCATTTATCATCTTTGGTTTAGGAGTTATGTTTAAATAACTGTCATATCAAATAATGCAGTTATACTGTCATTATGAGTAAAACCCAAGTTTTGTATTTGTAAACCTTACCAAAATACCTGATTCTGGTAAAACTTATATAGATTCAATATTACAGGCAGTTTAAGACGGATTACAATTTTGGTTTAGGAGTTTGGTTTTGGAATTGTGTTTATATTACTTTTATATTTAGTTTGACAGTTAGTTATACCATCATATTGAGTAAAAAAAAAAAACTTTTTTCTTTACAAACCTTACAACATATTTTTTTCTAGTAAAACTCACAAAGATACATTTCTCCAGGCATTATTAGCCATTTAGCATGTTTGGTTTAGGAGTTATGTATAAATAACTGTTATTTTGAATGTGGCAGTTATACTGTCATTATGAGTAAACCCAATTTTTGTGTTTTTAAACCTTACCAACATACCTGATTCTGGTAAAACTCACATATATTCGATATTACAGGAATTTTTAGACAGATTGCAAGTTTGGTTTAGGAGTTTGGTTTTGGAGTTATGTTTATTTAACTTTCATATTTAGTATGACAGTTATAGTGTCATATTAAGTAAAAAAACTAACTTGTTTCTTTACAAAACTTATTAAAAAAAAAAAAATTCCAGGAAAACTCACTAAGATACATTTTTCCAGGCATTATTAGCCATTTTGTATTTGTGGTTTAGGAGTTACAGTATGTTTAAATAACTGTCAGATTGAATGTGACAGTATACTGTCATAGTGAGTAAAACCTAATTTTTGTATTTGTAAACCTTACCAAAAATACCTGATTCTGTTAAAAATCACATAGATACAATATTGCAGGCATTTTTAGACATAATGCATGTTTGGTTTTAGAGTTATGTTTATAGAACTTTTATATTTAGTATGACAGTTATACCATCATATTGAGTAAAAAAAAAAAATAACTTGTGTCTTTATAAACCTTACAAAAATTTTTTTTCCCAGTAAAACTCACAAAGAAACATTTCTTCAGTTATAATTAGCCATTTATTACTGTCATAATGAGTAAAAAACTAATTTTTGTATTTGCAAGCCTTAAAATAGCATATGTTTCGAGTAAAACTCACAAGGATGCATTGTTTTAGGCTTTATTAGCCTATTTTGCATGTGTGGTTAGGAAGTTATGTTTAAATAACTGTAAAATTATGTTTATATAACTTTCATATTTGGTATGACAGTTATACTGTCATATTGAATCAAAAAAACTAACTTGCCTCTTTGCTAAACTTACAAAAGAAAATGTTTCTAGTAAAACTAACAAAGATGCATATCTTCACGCATTATTAGACATGTTGCATGTTTGGTGTAGGAATTATGTTGAAAAACATTTTTATTGCTTATTTCTTATTATCTCAGGATTTTAAGAACATTACTGTCATAATGAGTTAAAAAAACTACTTTTTGTGTTTGCAAGCCTTAAAATAGCAAATATTTCGAGTAAAAATCACATGGATGCATTGTTTTAGGCTTTATTAGCCTATTTTGCATGTGTGGTTAAAAGTTAAGTTTAAATAACTGTCAAATTGAATGTAGCAGTTATCTGTCATTATGAGTAAACCCCTAATTTATGTAATTGTACACCTTACCAAATTTACTAATCCTTGTAAAACTCACATAGATACAATATTTTAGGCATTTTTAGACATAATGCACGTTTAGTTTTGGAGTTATGTTTATATAACTTTCATATTTGGTATGACAGTTATACTGTCATATAGAATTAAAAAAACCAACTTGCCCTTTGTAAAACTTACAAAAGATAATTTTTCTAGTAAAACTAACAAAGATACATGTCTTCAGGCATTATTAGACATGTTGCATGTTTGATGTAGGAATTATATTGAAAAACTATTTTATTGCTTATTTCGCATTATCTCAGGATTTTAAGAATATTACTGTCATAATGAGTAAAAAAAACTACTTTTTGTGTTTGCAAACCTTAAAATAGCAAATGTTTCGAGTAAAACTCAAAATGATGCATTGTTTTAGGCTTTATTAACCTACTTGCATGTGTGATTAGGAAGTTATGTTTAAATAACAATCAAATTGAATGTAGTAGTTATACTGTAATGAATAAAAATAATTTTGGTATTTGTAAACCTTACCAAATTACCTGATTCTGGTGAAACTCACATAGATACAATATTTTAGTTATTTTTAGACATAATGCATGTTCAGTTTTGGAGGTATGTTTATATAACTTTCATATTTGGTATGACAGTTATATGTCATATTGTATTAAACAAACTAACTTGAGTCTTTGTAAAACTTACAAAAGATAATTTTTCTAGTATAACTAACAAAGATACATGTATCCAGGCATTATTAGACATGTTGCATGTTTGGTTTAGGAATGATGATTAAAAACATTTTTATTGCTTATTTCGCAGTATCTCAGGATTTTAAGAACATTACTGTCATAATGAGTAAAAAACTACTTTTTGTGTTTGCAAGCCTTAAAATAGCATATGCTTTGAGTAAAACTCACATGGATGCATTGTTTTAGGCTTTATTAGCCTATTTTGCATGTGTGGTTAGAAGTTTTATTTAAATAACTGTCAAATTGAATGTAGCAGTTATCTGTCATTATGAGTAAACCCCTAATTCATGTAATTGTACACCTTACCAAATTAACTGATTCTTGTAAAACTCACATAGATACAATATTTTAGGCATTTTTAGACATAATGCATGTTCAATTTTGGAGTTATGTTTATATAACTTTCATATTTGGTATGACAGTTATACTGTCATATTGAATCAAAAAAACTAACTTGCCTCTTTGCAAAACTTACAAAAGAAAATGTTTCTAGTAAAACTAACAAAGATGCATATCTTCACGCATTATTAGACATGTTGCATGTTTGGTGTAGGAATTATGTTGAAAAACATTTTTATTGCTTATTTCTCATTATCTCAGGATTTTAAGAACATTACTGTCATAATGAGTTAAAAAAACTACTTTTTGTGTTTGCAAGCCTTAAAATAGCAAATATTTCGAGTAAAAATCACATGGATGCATTGTTTTAGGCTTTATTAGCCTATTTTGCATGTGTGGTTAAAAGTTAAGTTTAAATAACTGTCAAATTGAATGTAGCAGTTATCTGTCATTATGAGTAAACCCCTAATTTATGTAATTGTACACCTTACCAAATTTACTAATCCTTGTAAAACTCACATAGATACAATATTTTAGGCATTTTTAGACATAATGCACGTTTAGTTTTGGAGTTATGTTTATATAACTTTCATATTTGGTATGACAGTTATACTGTCATATAGAATTAAAAAAACTAACTTGCCCTTTGTAAAACTTACAAAAGATAATTTTTCTAGTAAAACTAACAAAGATACATGTCTTCAGGCATTATTAGACATGTTGCATGTTTGATGTAGGAATTATATTGAAAAACATTTTTATTGCTTATTTCGCATTATCTCAGGATTTTAAGAATATTACTGTCATAATGAGTAAAAAAAAACTACTTTTTGTGTTTGCAAACCTTAAAATAGCAAATGTTTCGAGTAAAACTCAAAATGATGCATTGTTTTAGGCTTTATTAACCTACTTGCATGTGTGATTAGGAAGTTATGTTTAAATAACAATCAAATTGAATGTAGTAGTTATACTGTAATGAATAAAAATAATTTTGGTATTTGTAAACCTTACCAAATTACCTGATTCTGGTGAAACTCACATAGATACAATATTTTAGTTATTTTTAGACATAATGCATGTTCAGTTTTGGAGGTATGTTTATATAACTTTCATATTTGGTATGACAGTTATATGTCATATTGTATTAAACAAACTAACTTGAGTCTTTGTAAAACTTACAAAAGATAATTTTTCTAGTATAACTAACAAAGATACATGTATCCAGGCATTATTAGACATGTTGCATGTTTGGTTTAGGAATGATGATTAAAAACATTTTTATTGCTTATTTCGCAGTATCTCAGGATTTTAAGAACATTACTGTCATAATGAGTAAAAAACTACTTTTTGTGTTTGCAAGCCTTAAAATAGCATATGCTTCGAGTAAAACTCACATGGATGCATTGTTTTAGGCTTTATTAGCCTATTTTGCATGTGTGGTTAGAAGTTTTGTTTAAATAACTGTCAAATTGAATGTAGCAGTTATCTGTCATTATGAGTAAACCCCTAATTCATGTAATTGTACACCTTACCAAATTAACTGATTCTTGTAAAACTCACATAGATACAATATTTTAGGCATTTTTAGACATAATGCATTTTTAGTTTTGGAGTTATGTTTATATAACTTTCATATTTGGTATGACAGTTATACTTTCATATTGAATTAAAAAAAACTAACTTGCGTCTTTGCAAAATTTACAAAAGGTAATTTTCTAGTAAAACTAACAAAGATACATGTCTTCAGGCATTATTAGACATGTTGCATGTTTGGTGTAGGAATTATGTTGAAAAACATTTTTATTGCTTATTTTGCATTATCTCAGGATTTTAAGAACATTACTGTCATAATGAATAAAAAACTATTTTTTGTGTTTGCAAACCTTAAAATAGCAAATGTTTCGAGTAAAACTCAAAAGGATGCATTGTTTTAGGCTTTATTAACCTACTTGCATGTGTGATTAGGAAGTTATGTTTAAATAACAGTCAAATTGAATGTAGCAGTTATACTGTAATGAAAAAAAAACAATTTTGGTATTTGTATACCTTACCAAATTACCTGATTCTGGTGAAACTCACATAGATACAATATTTTAGTTATTTTTAGACATAATGCATGTTCAGTTTTGGAGGTATGTTTATATAACTTTCATATTTGGTATGACAGTTATACTGTCATATTGTATTAAACAAACTAACTTGAGTCTTTGTAAAACTTACAAAAGATAATTTTTCTAGTATAACTAACAAAGATACATGTATCCAGGCATTATTAGACATGTTGCATGTTTGGTTTAGGAATGATGATGAAAAACATTTTTATTGCTTATTTCGCAGTATCTCAGGATTTTAAGAACATTACTGTCATAATGAGTAAAAAAACTACTTTTTGTGTTTGCAAGCCTTCAAAAAGCATATGTTTCGAGTAAAACTCACATGGATGCATTGTTTTAGGCTTTATTAGCCTATTTTGCATGTGTGATTAGGAAGTTATGTTTAAATAACAGTCAAATTGAATGTAGCAGTTATACTGTCATTATGAAAAAAAACAAATTTGGTATTTGTAAACCTTACCAAATTACCTGATTCTGGTGAAACTCACATAGATACAATATTACAGGCATTTTTAGACATAATACATTTTCAGTTTTGGAGTTATGTTTATATAACTTTCATAGTATGACAGTTATACTGTCATATTGAATTAAAAAAACTAACTTGCCTCTTTGCAAAACTTACAAAAGAAAATTTTTCTAGTAAAACTAACAAAGATGCATATCTTCACGCATTATAAGACATGTTGCATGTTTGGTGTAGGAATTATGTTGAAAAACATTTTTATTGCTTATTTCGCATTATCTCAGGATTTTAAGAACATTACTGTCATAATGAGTAAAAAACTACTTTTTGTGTTTGCAAGCCTTAAAAGAGCAAATGTTTCGAGTAAAACTCACATGGATGCATTGTTTTAGGCTTTATTAGCCTATTTTGCATGTGTGGTTAGGAAGTTATGTTTAAATAACTGTCAAAATGAATGTAGCAGTTATCTGTCATTATGAGTAAACCCCTAATTTATGTATTTGTACACCTTACCAAATTTACTGATTCTTGTAAAACTCACATAGATACAATATTTTAGGCATTTTTAGAAATAATGCATGTTTAGTTTTGGAGTTATGTTTATAAAACTTTCATATTTGGTATGACAGTTATATTGTCATATTGAATTAAAAAAACTAACTTGGCTCTTTTCAAAACTTACAAAAGATATTTTTTCTAGTAAAACTCACAAAGATACATGTCTTCAGGCATTATTAGACATGTTGCATGTTTGATGTAGGAATTATGTTGAAAAACATTTTTATTGCTTATTTCGCATTATCTCAGGATTTTTAAGAACATTACTGTCATAATGAGTAAAAAACTACTTTTTGTGTTTGCAAGCCTTAAAATAGCAAATGTTTCGAGTAAAACTCACAAAGATGCATTGTTTTAGGCTTTATTAACCTATTTTGCATGTGTGGTTAGGAAGTTATAATTAAATAACAGTCAAATTGAATGTAGCAGTTAACTGTCATTATGAGTAAACCCCTAATGTATGTAATTGTACACCTTACCAATATAACTGATTCTTGTAAAACTCACATAGATACAATATTTTAGTTATTTTTAGACCTAATGCATGTTCAGTTTTGGAGTTATGTTTATATAACTTTCATATTTGGTTTGACAGCTATACTATCATATTGTATTAAAAAAACTAACTTGAGTCTTTGTAAAACTTACAAAAGATAATTTTTCTAGTAAAACTAACAAAGATACATGTATCCAGGCATTATTAGACATGTTGCATGTTTGGTGTAGGAATTATGTTGAAAAACATTTGTATTGCTTTTTTCGCATTATCTCAGGATTTTAAGAACATTACTGGCATATTGAGTAAAAAACTAATATGACAGTATACTGTCATATTCAATCTGACTGTTATTTAAACATAACTCCTAAACCATGCAAGCAAAATGTCAAATAATGCCTGGAGAAATGTATCTTTGTAAGTTTTACAGGGAAAAAAAAGTTTGTAAGGTTTGTAAAGACACAAGTTAGGTTTTTTTTACTCAATATGACAGTATAACTGTCATACTAAATATGCAAGTTGAATAAATATAACGCCAAAACCAAACTTGCAATCCGTCTAAAAATGCCTGTACTATTGAATATATGTGAGTTTTACCAGAATCAGTTATTTAGGTAAAAAAAAAATAAATACAAAAATTGGGTTTTACTCATAATGACAGTATAACTGCCATATTCAAAATAACAGTTATTTAAACAAAACTCCTAAACCAAATATGCTAAATGGCTAATAATGCCTGGAGAAATGAGTCTTTCTGAGTTTTACTAGAAAAAAAATATTTTGTAAGGTTTGTAAAGACAAAAGTTAGTTGTTTTTTTTACTCAATATGATGATACTAAATATGAAAGTTACATAAACATAATTTTAAAACCAAACTCCTAAACCAAACTTGCAGTCTGTCTTAAACTGCCTGTAATATTGAATCTATGTGAGTTTTGCCAGAATCAGGTATTTTGCTAAGGTTTACAAATACAAAACTTGGGTTTTACTCATAATGACAGTATAACTGCAACATTTGATATGACAGTTATTTAAACATGACTCCTAAACCAAACATGATAAATGACTAATAATGCCTGGAGACATGTATCTTTGTGAGTTTTACTGGAAAAAAATAATGTGTAAGGATTATAAAGACACAAGTTTTTTTTATTTTATTTAATATGATGGTATAACTGTCATACTAAATATGAAAGTTATATAAACATAACTCCAAAACCAAAATACATTTTGTCTAAAAAAACCTGTAATATTGTATCTTTTTGAGTTTTACCAGAATCAGGTATTTTGGTAAGGTTGACAAATACAAACATTAGGTTTTACTCATAATGACAGTATACTGCCACATTCAATATGACAATTATTTAAACATAACTCCAAAACCAAACATGCATTATGTCTAAAAATTCCTATAATTTTGTATCTACGTGAGTTTTACTAGAATCAGTTGTTTTTGTAAGGTTTACAAATACAAAATATTAGTTTTACTCATAATGAGAGTATACTGTCACAATCAATGTGACAAAATGGCTAATAATGCCTGGAGGAATGTATATTTGTGAATTTTACTGGAACAAATATTTTGTAAGGTTTGTAAAGACACACGTTAGTTTTTTTCAAACTTAATTTTACAGTGTAGCTGTCATACTATATATGAAAGTTTTATGAACATAACTCCAAAACCAAACATGCAATCCGTATAAAAATGTCTGTAATATTTATTATATGTAAGTTTTATCAGAATCAGGTATTTTGGTAAGGTTTACAAATCAAAAAATTAGGTTTTACTCATAGTGACAGTATAACTGCCACACTCAATATGACAGTTATTTAAACATAACTCCTAAACCAAACATGATAAATAGCTAATTATACCTGGAGAAATGTATCTTTGTGAGTTTTCCTGGAAAAAAAAAAAAAATTGTAAGGTTTGTAAAGACACAAGTTAGTTTTTTACTTAATATGACAGTATAACTGGCATACTAAATATAAAAGTTAAATAAACATAACTCCAAAACCAAACTTGCAATACGTCTAAAAATGCCTGTAATATTGTATCTATGTGAGTTTTACCAGAATCAGGTATTTTAGTAAGGTTTACATATACACAAATTTGGTTTTACTCATAATGACAGTATATCTGCCACATTTAATATGACAGTTATGTAAACATAACTCCTATACCACACATGCAAAATGGTTAATAATGCCTGGAGAAATGTATCTTTGTGAGTTTTACTGGAAAAAAAGAATTTGTAAGGTTTTTAAAGATACTAGTTTTTTTTTTTACTCAATATGATGATATAACTGTCATACTAAATATGAAAGTTATTTAGGTAAGGTAAGGTTTACAAATACAAAATATTAGTTTTACTCATAATGACAGTATACTGACAAAATGGCTAATAATGCCTTGAGGAATGTATCTTTGTGAGTTTTACTGGAAAAAATATTTTGTAAGGTTTGTAAAGACACAAGTTAGTTTTTTTTACACAATTTAACAGTTTAGCTGTCATACTATATATGAATGTTATATAAACATAATTCCAAAACCAAATATGCAATCTGTCTAAAAATGCCTGTAATATTGAATATATGTGTGTTTTATCAGATTCAGGTATTTTGGTAAGGTTTACGAATACAAAAATTAGGTTTTACTCATAGTGACAATATAACTGCCACACTCAATATGACAGTTAATTAAACATAACTCCTACAACACAAATGCAAAATGACTAATAATGCCTAGAGAAATGTATATTTGTGAATTTTACTGGAAAACAATATTTTGTAAGATTTGTAAAGATACAAATTAGTTTTTTTTTTACTCAATATGATGGTATAACTGTAGTACTAAATATGAAAGTTATATAAACATAACTCCAAAACCAAACATGCTTTATGTCTAAAAATTCCTGTAATATTTTATCGGTGTGGGTTTTACCAGAATCAGGTATTTTGGTAAGGTTTACAAATACAAAAATAGTTGTTGTTTTATAATGACACACAATACAATAACTGCCACACTCAATATGACAGTTATTTAAACATAACTCCTAAACCAAACATGATAAATGGCTAATTATGCCTGGAGAAATGTATCTTTGTGAGTTTTGGGAGAAAAAAAAAATTGTAAGGTTTATAAAGACACAAGTTTTTTTTTTTTTTTTTTTTTTTTTACTCAATATGATGGTATAACTGTCATACTAAATATGAAAGTTGTATAAACATAACTCCAAAACCAAACATGCATTATGTCTAAAAATGCCTGTAATATTGTATCTATGTGAGTTTTACCAGAATCAGGTATTTTGGTAAGGTTTACATATACACAAATTTGGTTTTACTTATGACAGTATAACTGCCACATTTTATATGACAGTTATGTAAACATAACTCCTATACCACAAATGCAAAATGGTTAATAATGCCTGGAGAAATGTATCTTTTTAAGTTTTACAGGAAAAAAAACAATTTTGTAAGGTTGGTAAAGACTGCGATGAGATGGCGACTTGTCCAGGGTGTACCCCGACTTCCGCCTGATTGTAGCTGAGATAGGCTCCAGCGCCCCCCGCGACCCCAAAGGGAAAAAGCGGTAGAAAATGGATGGATAAATGGGTTTGTAAAGACACAAGTTATTTTTTTCTTATTCAATATGACAGTAAAACTGTCATACTAAATGTAAAGAAATGTATAAACATAACTCCAAAACCAAACATGCATTATGTCTAAAAATGCCTGTAATATTGTAATCATGTGAGTTTAACTAGAATCAGTTGTTTTTGTAAGGTTTGCAAATACAAAATATTGGATTAACTCACTATGACAGTATACTGTCACATTCAATCTGACAGTTATTTAAACATACCTCCTAAACCAAACATGTTTTATGTCTAAAAATTCCTGTAATATTGTATCTATATGAGTTTTACCAGAATCAGGTATTTTGGTAAGGTTTACAAATACAAAAAATAGGTTTTACTCATAATGACAATATAACTGCCACACTCAACATGACAGTTATTTAAACATAATTCCTAAACCAAACATGATACATGGCTAATAATGCCAGGAGAAATGTATCTTTGTGATTTTTACTAGAAAAAAATATTTTGTAAGGTTTGTAAAGACAAAAGTTAGTTTTTTCTTACTCAATATGATGGTATAACTGTCATACTAAAAATGAAAGTTATATAAACATAATTCCAAAACCAAACTCCTAAACCAAACTTGCAATGTGTCTTAAACTGCCTGTAATATTTAATGTATGTGATTTTTACCAGAATCAGGTATTTTGGTTAGGTTTACAAATACAAAACTTGGTTTTTACTCATAATGACAGTATAACTGCAACATTTGATATGACAGTTATTTAAACATAACTCCTAAACCAAACATGATAAATGGCTAATAATGCCTGGAAAAATGTGTCAGTGTGAGTTTTATTGGAAACAAATAATTTGTAAGGTTTATAAAGACACAAGTTATTTTTTTTTATTTATTATGATGGTATAACTGCCATACTAATATGAAAGTTATATAAATATAACTCCAAAACCAAACATACTTTATGTCTAAACATTCCTGTAATATTTTATCAGTGTGGGTTTTACCAGAATCAGGTATTTTGGTAAGGTTTACAAATACAAAAATAGTTTTTTTTTTATAATGACACACAATACAATAACTGCCACACTCAATATGACAGTTATTTAAACATAACTCCTAAACCAAACATGATAAATGGCTAATTATGCCTGGAGAAATGTATCTTTGTGAGTTTTTGGAAAAAATATTTTGTAAGGTTTGTAAAGACACAAGTTAGTTTTTTTTTACACAATTTAACAGTTTAGCTGTCATACTATATATGAATGTTATATAAACATAATTCCAAAACCAAATATGCAATCTGTCTAAAAATGCCTGTAATATTGAATATATGTGTGTTTTATCAGATTCAGGTATTTTGGTAAGGTTTACGAATACAAAAATTAGGTTTTACTCATAGTGACAATATAACTGCCACACTCAATATGACAGTTAATTAAACATAACTCCTACAACACAAATGCAAAATGACTAATAATGCCTAGAGAAATGTATATTTGTGAATTTTACTGGAAAACAATATTTTGTAAGATTTGTAAAGATACAAATTAGTTTTTTTTTTTTACTCAATATGATGGTATAACTGTAGTACTAAATATGAAAGTTATATAAACATAACTCCAAAACCAAACATGCTTTATGTCTAAAAATTCCTGTAATATTTTATCGGTGTGGGTTTTACCAGAATCAGGTATTTTGGTAAGGTTTACAAATACAAAAATAGTTGTTGTTTTATAATGACACACAATACAATAACTGCCACACTCAATATGACAGTTATTTAAACATAACTCCTAAACCAAACATGATAAATGGCTAATTATGCCTGGAGAAATGTATCTTTGTGAGTTTTGGGAGAAAAAAAAAATTGTAAGGTTTATAAAGACACAAGTTTTTATTTTTGTTATTTTTTTTTACTCAATATGATGGTATAACTGTCATACTAAATATGAAAGTTGTATAAACATAACTCCAAAACCAAACATGCATTATGTCTAAAAATGCCTGTAATATTGTATCTATGTGAGTTTTACCAGAATCAGGTATTTTGGTAAGGTTTACATATACACAAATTTGGTTTTACTTATGACAGTATAACTGCCACATTTTATATGACAGTTATGTAAACATAACTCCTATACCACAAATGCAAAATGGTTAATAATGCCTGGAGAAATGTATCTTTTTAAGTTTTACAGGAAAAAAAACAATTTTGTAAGGTTGGTAAAGACTGCGATGAGTTGGCGACTTGTCCAGGGTGTACCCCGACTTCCGCCTGATTGTAGCTGAGATAGGCTCCAGCGCCCCCCGCGACCCCAAAGGGAAAAAGCGGTAGAAAATGGATGGATAAATGGGTTTGTAAAGACACAAGTTATTTTTTTCTTACTCAATATGACAGTAAAACTGTCATACTAAATGTAAAGAAATTTATAAACATAACTCCAAAACCAAACATGCATTATGTCTAAAAATGCCTGTAATATTGTAATCATGTGAGTTTAACTAGAATCAGTTGTTTTTGTAAGGTTTGCAAATACAAAATATTGGATTAACTCACTATGACAGTATACTGTCACATTCAATCTGACAGTTATTTAAACATAACTCCTAAACCAAACATGTTTTATGTCTAAAAATTCCTGTAATATTGTATCTATATGAGTTTTACCAGAATCAGGTATTTTGGTAAGGTTTACAAATACAAAAAATAGGTTTTACTCATAATGACAATATAACTGCCACACTCAACATGACAGTTATTTAAACATAATTCCTAAACCAAACATGATACATGGCTAATAATGCCAGGAGAAATGTATCTTTGTGATTTTTACTAGAAAAAAATATTTTGTAAGGTTTGTAAAGACAAAAGTTAGTTTTTTCTTACTCAATATGATGGTATAACTGTCATACTAAAAATGAAAGTTATATAAACATAATTCCAAAACCAAACTCCTAAACCAAACTTGCAATGTGTCTTAAACTGCCTGTAATATTTAATGTATGTGATTTTTACCAGAATCAGGTATTTTGGTTAGGTTTACAAATACAAAACTTGGTTTTTACTCATAATGACAGTATAACTGCAACATTTGATATGACAGTTATTTAAACATAACTCCTAAACCAAACATGATAAATGGCTAATAATGCCTGGAAAAATGTGTCAGTGTGAGTTTTATTGGAAACAAATAATTTGTAAGGTTTATAAAGACACAAGTTATTTTTATTTATTTATTATGATGGTATAACTGTCATACTAATATGAAAGTTATATAAATATAACTCCAAAACCAAACATACTTTATGTCTAAACATTCCTGTAATATTTTATCAGTGTGGGTTTTACCAGAATCAGGTATTTTGGTAAGGTTTACAAATACAAAAATAGTTTTTTTTTTATAATGACACACAATACAATAACTGCCACACTCAATATGACAGTTATTTAAACATAACTCCTAAACCAAACATGATAAATGGCTAATTATGCCTGGAGAAATGTATCTTTGTGAGTTTTTGGAAAAAATATTTTGTAAGGTTTGTAAAGACACAAGTTAGTTTTTTTTACACAATTTAACAGTTTAGCTGTCATACTATATATGAATGTTATATAAACATAATTCCAAAACCAAATATGCAATCTGTCTAAAAATGCCTGTAATATTGAATATATGTGTGTTTTATCAGATTCAGGTATTTTGGTAAGGTTTACGAATACAAAAATTAGGTTTTACTCATAGTGACAATATAACTGCCACACTCAATATGACAGTTAATTAAACATAACTCCTACAACACAAATGCAAAATGACTAATAATGCCTAGAGAAATGTATATTTGTGAATTTTACTGGAAAACAATATTTTGTAAGATTTGTAAAGATACAAATTAGTTTTTTTTTACTCAATATGATGGTATAACTGTAGTACTAAATATGAAAGTTATATAAACATAACTCCAAAACCAAACATGCTTTATGTCTAAAAATTCCTGTAATATTTTATCGGTGTGGGTTTTACCAGAATCAGGTATTTTGGTAAGGTTTACAAATACAAAAATAGTTGTTGTTTTATAATGACACACAATACAATAACTGCCACACTCAATATGACAGTTATTTAAACATAACTCCTAAACCAAACATGATAAATGGCTAATTATGCCTGGAGAAATGTATCTTTGTGAGTTTTGGGAGAAAAAAAAATTGTAAGGTTTATAAAGACACAAGTTTTTTATTTTTTTTATTTTTTTTACTCAATATGATGGTATAACTGTCATACTAAATATGAAAGTTGTATAAACATAACTCCAAAACCAAACATGCATTATGTCTAAAAATGCCTGTAATATTGTATCTATGTGAGTTTTACCAGAATCAGGTATTTTGGTAAGGTTTACATATACACAAATTTGGTTTTACTTATGACAGTATAACTGCCACATTTTATATGACAGTTATGTAAACATAACTCCTATACCACAAATGCAAAATGGTTAATAATGCCTGGAGAAATGTATCTTTTTAAGTTTTACAGGAAAAAAAACAATTTTGTAAGGTTGGTAAAGACTGCGATGAGATGGCGACTTGTCCAGGGTGTACCCCGCCTTCCGCCCGATTGTAGCTGAGATAGGCTCCAGCGCCCCCCGCGACCCCAAAGGGAAAAAGCGGTAGAAAATGGATGGATAAATGGGTTTGTAAAGACACAAGTTATTTTTTTCTTACTCAATATGACAGTAAAACTGTCATACTAAATGTAAAGAAATTTATAAACATAACTCCAAAACCAAACATGCATTATGTCTAAAAATGCCTGTAATATTGTAATCATGTGAGTTTAACTAGAATCAGTTGTTTTTGTAAGGTTTGCAAATACAAAATATTGGATTAACTCACTATGACAGTATACTGTCACATTCAATCTGACAGTTATTTAAACATAACTCCTAAACCAAACATGTTTTATGTCTAAAAATTCCTGTAATATTGTATCTATATGAGTTTTACCAGAATCAGGTATTTTGGTAAGGTTTACAAATACAAAAAATAGGTTTTACTCATAATGACAATATAACTGCCACACTCAACATGACAGTTATTTAAACATAATTCCTAAACCAAACATGATACATGGCTAATAATGCCAGGAGAAATGTATCTTTGTGATTTTTACTAGAAAAAAATATTTTGTAAGGTTTGTAAAGACAAAAGTTAGTTTTTTCTTACTCAATATGATGGTATAACTGTCATACTAAAAATGAAAGTTATATAAACATAATTCCAAAACCAAACTCCTAAACCAAACTTGCAATGTGTCTTAAACTGCCTGTAATATTTAATGTATGTGATTTTTACCAGAATCAGGTATTTTGGTTAGGTTTACAAATACAAAACTTGGTTTTTACTCATAATGACAGTATAACTGCAACATTTGATATGACAGTTATTTAAACATAACTCCTAAACCAAACATGATAAATGGCTAATAATGCCTGGAAAAATGTGTCAGTGTGAGTTTTATTGGAAACAAATAATTTGTAAGGTTTATAAAGACACAAGTTATTTTTATTTATTTATTATGATGGTATAACTGTCATACTAATATGAAAGTTATATAAATATAACTCCAAAACCAAACATACTTTATGTCTAAACATTCCTGTAATATTTTATCAGTGTGGGTTTTACCAGAATCAAGTATTTTGGTAAGGTTTACAAATACAAAAATAGTTTTTTTTTTATAATGACACACAATACAATAACTGCCACACTCAATATGACAGTTATTTAAACATAACTCCTAAACCAAACATGATAAATGGCTAATTATGCCTGGAGAAATGTATCTTTGTGAGTTTTTGGAAAAAAAAAATTGTAAGGTTTATAAAGACACAAGTTTTTCTTTTTTTTTTTTACTCAATGTGATGGTATAACTGTCATACTAAATATGAAAGTTGTATAAACATAACCCCAAAACCAAACATGCATTATGTCTAAAAATGCCTGTAATATTGTATCTATGTGAGTTTTACCAGAATCAGGTATTTTGGTAAGGTTTACATTTACACAAATTTGGTTTTACCTATAATGACAGTATAAGTGCCACATTTTATATGACAGTTATGTAAACATAACTCCTATACCACACATGCAAAATGGTTAATAATGCCTGGAGAAATGTATCTTTGTGAGTTTTACTGGAAAAAACGAATTTGTAAGGTTTATAAAGATACAAGTTAATTTTTTTACTCAATATGATGATATAACTGTCATACTAAATATGAAAGTTATATTAACATAACTCCAAAACCAATGAATCTATGTTCGTTTTACTAGAATCTGGTATTTTGGAAGGTTTACAAAAACAAAAAATAGGTTTTACTCATAATGACAGTATAACTGCCACATTCAATATGACAGTTATGTAAACATAACTCCTAAACCACACATGCAAAATGGTTAATAATGCCTGGAAAAATGTATCTTTTTAAGTTTTACAGGAAAAAAAACAATTTTGTAAGGTTTGTAAAGACTGCGATGAGATGGCGACTTGTCCAGGGTGTACCCCGCCTTCCGCCCGATTGTAGCTGAGATAGGCTCCAGCGCCCCCAGCGACCCCAAAGGGAATAAGCGGTAGAAAATGGATGGATGAATGGGTTTGTAAAGACACAAGTTATTTTTTTCTTACTCAATATGACAGTAAAACTGTCATACTAAATGTAAAAAAATTATAAACATAACTCCAAAACCAAACATGCATTATGTCTAAAAATGCCTGTAATATTGTAATCATGTGAGTTTAACTAGAATCAGTTGTTTTTGTAAGGTTTGCAAATACAAAATATTGGTTTAACTCATTATGACAGTATACTGTCTAATTCAATCTGACAGTTATTTAAACATAACTCCTAAGCCAAACAGGTTTTATGTCTAAAACTTCCTGTAATATTGTATCTATATGAGTTTTACCAGAATCAGGTATTTTGGTAAGGTTTACAAATACAAAAAATAGGTTTTACTCATAATGACAATATAACTGCCACACTCAACATGACAGTTATTTAAACATAATTCCTAAACCAAACATGATAATGCCTGGAGAAATGTATCTTTGTGATTTTTACTAGAAAAAAATATTTTGTAAGGTTTGTAAAGACAAAAGTTAGTTTTTTTTACTCAATATGATGGTATAACTGTCATACTAAAAATGAAAGTTATATAAACATAATTCCAAAACCAAACTCCTAAACCAAACTTGTAATTAAACTGCCTGTAATATTTAATCTATGTGATTTTTACCAGAATTAGGTATTTTGGTAAGGTTTACAAATAAAAAAACTTGGCTTTTAATCATAATGACAGTATAACTGCAAGATTTGATATGACAGTTATTTAAACATAACTGCTAAACCAAACATGATAAATGGCTAATAATGCCTGGAGAAATGTATCAGTGTGAGTTTTATTGGAAACCAATAATTTGTAAGGTTTATAAAGACACAAGTTAGTTTTTTTTATTTAATATGATGGTATAACTGTCATACTAAATATGAAAGTTATATAAATATAACTCCAAAACCAAACATACATTATGTCTAAAAATGCCTGTAATATTGTATCTATGTGAGTTTTACCAGAATCAGGTATTTTGGTAAGGTTTACAATTACAAAAATTAGGTTTTACTCATAATGACAGTATAACTGCCACATTGACTGCCACCAAACATGCATTGTGTTTAAAAATGCTTATAATTTTGTATCCATGTGAGTTTTACTATAATCAGTTGTTTTTGTAAGGTTTACAAATACAAAATATTAGTTTTACTCATAATGACAGTACACTGACAAAATGGCTAATAATGCCTTGAGGAATGTGTCTTTGTGAGTTTTACTGGAAAAAATATTTTGTAAGGTTTGTAAAGACACAAGTTAGTTGTTTTTTTTTTTTACACAATTTAACAGTTTAGCTGTCATACTATATATGAAAGTTATATTCCAAAACCAAATATGCAATCCGTCTAAAAATGCCTGTAATATTGAATATATGTAAGTTTTATCAGATTCAGGTATTTTGGTAAGGTTTACAAATACAAAAATTAGGTTTTACTCATAGTGACAATATAACTGCCACACTGAATATGACAGTTAATTAAACATAACTCCTAAAACACAAATGCAAAATGACTAATAATGCCTAGAGAAATGTATATTTGTGAATTTTACTGGAAAACAATATTTTGTAAGATTTGTAAAGATACAAATTAGTTTTTTTTTTACTCAATATGATGGTATAACTGTCATACTAAAAATGAAAGTTATATAAACATAACTCCAAAACCAAACATGCTTTATGTCTAAAAATTCCTGTAATATTGTA
Organism: Nerophis lumbriciformis; assembly: GCF_033978685.3. NCBI lineage: Eukaryota > Metazoa > Chordata > Actinopteri > Syngnathiformes > Syngnathidae > Nerophis > Nerophis lumbriciformis. The sequence continues at coordinate 22,282,024 of NC_084554.2, read as the reverse complement.
TCGGTGTGGGTTTTTCCAGAATCAAGTATTTTGGCAAGGTTTACAAATACAAAAAAAAGGTTTTTATTTATAATGACACACAATACAATAACTGCCACACTCAATATGACAGTTATTTAAACATAACTCCTAAACCAAACATGATAAATGGCTAATTATGCCTGGAGAAATGTATCTTTGTGAGTTTTTGGGGGAAAAAAATTGTAAGGTTTATAAAGACACAAGTTTTTTTGTTTTTTTACTCAATATGATGGTATTACTGTCATACTAAATATGAAAATTGTATAAACATAACTCCAAAACCAAACATGCATTAAGTCTAAAAATGCCTGCAATATTGTATCTATGTGATTTTTACCAGAATCAGGTATTTTTGGTAAGGTTTACAAATACAAAAATTTGGTTTTACTCATAATGACAGTTTACTGTCACATTCAATCTGACAGTAAATTAAACATAACTCCTAAACCACAAATACAAAATGGCTAATAATGCCTGGAGAAATGTATCTTTGTGAGTTTTCCTGGAAAAAAAAATATTTTATAAGGTTTGTAAAGACACAAGTTAGTTTTTTTTACTTAACATGACAGTATAACTGTCATACTAAATATGAAAGTTAAATAAACATAACTCCAAAACCAAACTTGCAATATGTCTAAAAATGCCTGTAATATTGAATCTATGTGAGTTTTACCAAAATCAGGTATTTAGGTAAGGTTTACAAATACAAAAATTGGGTTTTATTCATAATGACAGTATAACTGCCATATTCAAAGTAACAGTTATTTAAACACAACTACTAAACCAAACATGCTAAATGGCTAATAATGCCTGGAGAAATGTATCTTTGTGAATTTTACTAGAAAAAAACTATTTTGTAATGTTTGTAAAGACAAAAGTTTTTTTTTTTTACTGAATATGATGGTATAACTGTCAAACTAAATATAAAATTAATATAAACATAATTCCAAAAACAAACTCCTAAAGCAAACTGGCAATCCGTCTTAAACTGCCTGTAATATTGAATCCATATGAGTTTTACCAGAATCAGGTATTTTGGTAAAGACACGAGTTAGTTTTTTTTTTTTTTTTACACAATTTAACAGTATAGCTGTCATACTTTATATGAAAGTTATATAAACACAACTCCAAAACCAAATATGCAATCCGTCTAAAAATTCCTGTAATATTGAATATATGTGAGTTTTATCAGAATCAGGTATTTTGGTAAGGTTTACAAAAACAAAAATTAGGTTTTACTCATAGTGACAGTATAACTGCCACAGTTAATTACTCCTAATAACTCCTAAAACACAAATGCAAAATGACTAATAATGCCTAGAGAAAGGTATATTTGTGAATTTTACTGGAAAAAAATATTTTGTAAGGTTTGTAAAGATACAAAATATTTGTTGTTTTTTACTCAATATGATGGTATAACTTTCATACTAAATATGAAAGTTATATAAATATAACTCCAAAACCAAACATGCTTTATGTCTAAAAAATCCTGTAATATTGTATCGATGTGGGTTTAACCAGAATCAGGTATTTTGGTAAGGTTTACAAATACAAAACATAGGTTTTACTCATAATGACATTATAACTGCCACACTCAATATGACAGTTGTTTAAACATAACTCCTAAACCAAACATGATAAATGGCTAATTATGCCTGGAGAAATGTATCTTTGTGCGTTTTCCTGGAAAAATGTTTTCTTCATAAGGTTTGTAAAGACACAAGTTAGTTTTTTTACTTAATATGACAGTTTAACTGTCATACTAAATATGAAAGTTAAATAAACATAACTCCAAAACCAAACTTGCAATACGTCTAAAAATGCCTGTTATATTGAATCTATGTGAGTTTTACCAGAATCAGGTATTTTGGTAAGGTTTACAAATACAAAAATTGGGTTTTACTCATAATGACAGTAAAACTGCCATATTCGAAATAACAGTTATTTAAACATAACTCCTAAACCAAACATGCTAAATGGCTAATAATGCTTGGAGAAATGTATCTTTGTGAGTTTTACTAGAAAAAAATATTTTGTAAGGTTTGTACAGATACTTTTTTTTTTTTTTTACTCAATATGATGGTATAACTGTCAAACTAAATATAAAAGTAATATAAACATAATTCCAAAACCAAACTCCTAAACCAAACTTGCAATCAGTCTTAAACTGCCTGTAATATTGAATCTATATGAGTTTTACCAGAATCAGGTATTTTGGTAAGGTTTACAAATACAAAACTTGGGTTTTACTCATAATGACAGTATACCTGCATTATTTGATATGACAGTCGATTAAACATAACTCCATAACCAAACATGATGAATGGCTAATAATGCCTGGAAAAATGTATATCAACATAACTCCAAAACCAAACATGCATTATGTCTAAAAATGCCTGTAATATTGTATCCTGTAAAACTTCAAAAGATACATTTCTCCAGGCATTATTAACCATTTTGCATGTTTGGTTTAGGAGTTATGTTTACATAACTGTCCTATTTAATGTGGCAGTTATACTGTCATTATGAGTAAAACCTAATTTTTGTTTTTGTAAACCTTACCAAAATACCTGATTCTAGTAAAACGAACATAGATTCATTGGTTTTGGAGTTATGTTTATAAAACTTTCATATTTAGTATGACAGTTATATCATCATATTGAGTAACAAATTGAACTTGTGTGTTTATAAACCTTACAATTTCGTTTTTTCCAGTAAAACTCACAAAGATACATTTCTCCAGGCATTATTAACCTTTTTGCATGTGTGGTATAGGAGTTATGTTTACATAACTGTCATATTAAACGTGGCAGTTATACTGTCATTATGAGTAAAACCTAAATTTTGTATTTATAAACCTTACCAAAGTACTGTCATAGTGAGTAAAACCAATATTTTGTATTTGCAAACCTTACAAAAACAACTGATTCTAGTAAAACTCACATGGATACAATATTACAGTTATTTTTAGATATAATGCATGTTTGGTTTTGGAGTTATGTTTATATAACTTTTACATTTAGTATGACAGTTATAATGTCATATTGAGTAAAAAAAAATAACTTGTCTTTACAATTTTACAATTTTACAATTGCATAGTGTACAATTTTTTACAATTTTTTACAAGCATTATTAGCCATTTTGCATGTGTGGTTTAGGAGTTATATTTAAATAACTGTCATTATGAGTAAAACCTTATTTTTGTATTTGTAAACCTTACCAAAATACCTGATGTAGTAAAACTCACATAGATACAATATTACAGGCATTTTTAGACATAATGCATGTTTGGTTTTGGAGTTATGTTTATATAACTTTCAAATTTAGTATGACAGTTATACTGTCATATTAAGTAAAAAAAAAACTAACTTGTGTCTTTACAAACCTTACAAATTTTTTTTTTTTTTTCATTAAAACTCACAAAGATACATTTCTCCAGGCATTATTAGTCATTTTGTATGTGTGGTTTAGGAGTTATGTTTAAATAACTGTCAGATTGAATGTGACAGCATACTGTCATAGTGAGTAAAACCAATATTTTGTTTTTGCAAACCTTAAAAAAACAACTGATTCTAGTAAAACTCACATGGATACAATGTTACAGGCATTTTTAGACATAATGCATGTTTGGTTTTGGAGTTTTGTTTATATACATTTTACATTTAGTATGACAGTTATACTGTCATATGGAGTAAAAAACAACTAACTTGTGTCTTTACAAACCTTACAAAAATGTTTTTTTTTTTCAGTAAAACTCACAAAGATGCATTTCTCCCGTCATTATTAGCCATTTAGCATGTTTGGTTTAGGAGTTATGTTTAAATAACTGTCACTTTGAATGTGGCAGTTATACTGTCATTATGAGTAAAACATAATTTTTGTATTTGTAAACCTTACCAAAATACCTGATTCTGGTAAAACTCACATAGATTCAATATTACAGGCATTTTTAGACAGACTGCAAGTTTGGTTTTGGAGTTATGTCTATTTAACTTTCATATTTAGTATGACAGTTATACTGTCATATTGAGTAAAAAAAACTAACTTGTGTTTTTACAAACTTTAAAAAATATTTTTTTTCCAGAAAAATTGACAGAGATACATTTCTCCAGGCATTATTATTCACTTTGAATGTGTGTTTAGGAGTTATGTTTAAATAACTGTCAGATTGAATGTGACAGTATACTGTCATAGTGAGTAAAACCAATATTTTGTATTTGCAAAATTTACAAAAACAACTGATTCTAGTAAAAATCACATGGATACAATATTACAGGCATTTTTAGACATAATGCATGTTTGGTTTTGGAGTTATGTTTATACTACTTTTACATTTAGTATGACAGTTATACTGTCCTTCCATCCATCCATTTTCTACCGCTTATTCCCTTCTCAGCTACAATCGGGCGGAAGGCGGGGTACACCCTGGAAAACTCGCCCCCTCATCATATTAAGTAAAAAAAACTAAATTGTTTCTTTACAAACCTTACAAAGTATGTTTTTCCAGTAATCTCACAAAGATACATTTCTCCAGTCATTATAGCCATTTTGCATGTGTGGTTTGGTAGTTATGTTTAAATAACTGTCAAATTGAATGTGACAGTATCCTATCATGGTGAGTAAAACCAATATTTTGTAATTGCAAACCTTACTACAACAATTGATTTTAGTATAACTCGCATGGATACAAAATTACAGGCATTTTTAAACATAATGTATGTTTGGTTTTGGAGTTATGTTTATATATTTTTTACATTTAGTATTACAGTTATACTGTCATATTGAGTAAAAAAAACTAACTTGTGTCTTTATAAACCTTAAGAAAAAATGTTTTCCAGTAAAACTCACAAAGATACATTTCTCCAGGCATTATTAGCCATTAACCATGTTTGGTTTAGGAGGTTATGTTTAAATAACTGTCATATTGAGTGTGGCAGTTATACTGTCATTATGAGTAAAATCTATTTTTTGTATTTGTAAACCTTACCAAAATACCTGATTCTGGTAAAACTCACATATATTCAATATTACAGGCATTTTTAGATGTATTACAAGATTGGTTTTGGAGTTATGTTTATTTAACTTTCATATTTAGTATGACAGTTCTACTGTCATACTAAGTAAAAAAACTAACTTGTGCCTTTACAAACCTTATAATTATTTTTTTTTTTCCAGGAAAACTCACAAAGATACATTTCTCCAGGCATTATTAGCCATTTTGTATTTGTGGTTTAGGAGTTACAATATGTTTAAATAACTGTCAGATTGAATGTGACAGTATACTGTCATAGTGAGTAAAACCTATCTTTTGTATTTGTAAACCTTACCAAAAATACCTGATTCTGGTAAAAATCACATAGATACAATATTGCAGGCATTTTTAGACATAATGCATGTTTGGTTTTGGAGTTATGTTTATACAACTTTCATATTTAGTATGACGGTTATACCATCATATTGAGTAAAAAAAAAATAACTTCTGTCTTTATAAACCTTACAATTTTTTTTCCCCAGTAAAACTCAAAAAGATACATTTCTCCAGGCATAATTAGTCATTTATCATGTTTGGTTTAGGAGGTTATGTATAAATAACTGTCATATTGAGTGTGGCAGTTATACTGTCATTATGAGTAAAATCTATTTTTTGTATTTGTAAACCTTACCAAAATACCTGATTCTAGTAAAACCCCCATCGATACATTATTACAGGAATTTTTAGACATAAAGCATGTTTGGTTTTGGAGTTATGTTTATATAACTTTCATATTTAGTATGACAGTTATACCATCATATTGAGTAAACAAACCTAATTTGTTTACGTTACTGTAACGCCGTTAGTTTCGGCGGTAACTAGTAATCTAACGCGTTATTTTTTAGATTCAGTAACTCAGTTACCGTTACTACATGATGCGTTACTGCGTTATTTTGCGTTATTTTTTAATGTAGTATCGGCTAGAAACAGAAGAAGTGTCGTCCTTCTGTCTCACAAGGAAAATAAAAGGTGTGCTTTCCTCGACCGAGGAGCGGAGCGCAGCGGAGACGTTCTTCCAGGGTCCATATACTTCGGGGCTAACACCGGGTCTTTCAGCTCCGGACTCGAGGGTGAAAATGACGAGGCCGGCGGTTTGTTGCAACTTTGCGACTTTATTGGTGTCTTACAGGCAGCCATCCACCAAGCTAGAGCACCTGCACGCACTCACTGTTGCCGCTCGCTCACCTCTCTCGCCCACTCACTCACTGACGTCACTCACCTCACATGCTGTCATATCTTAAAGGGCCACACACACACACATACGCTACTCTCATAACAACTAACAAGACATCATGGTGAAGCCAGAAGTCGAGTTTCTTAACATGGAGACATTGTCACTACTTTTCTTTTGTCGAGCACAAAGAAAATAACATTTTAGTTAAATGTAAGTTGTGTCTTGGATCAAAGATCCTATCTACTTAAAGTTAAAGTGCCAATGACTGTCACACACACACTAGGTGTGGTGAAATTGTTCTCTGCATTTGACCCATCACCCTTGATCACCCCCTGGGAGGTGAGATGAGCAGTGAGCAGCAGCAGTGACCGCGCCCGGGAATACTGCCCAAAACAGCAATTCAAATCTGCTGAAACAGCTACATAAATGGTAAATGGGTTATACTTGTATAGCTTTTCTACCTTTTTAAGGAACTCAAAGCGCTTTGACACTATTTTCACATTCACCCATTCACACACACATTCACACTGATGGAGGGAGCTGCCATGCAAGGCACTAACCAGGACCCATCAGGAGCAAGGGTGAAGTGTCTTGCTCAAGGACACAACGGACGTGACTAGAATGGTAGAAGGTGGGGATTGAACCAGTAACCCTCAGATTGCTGGCACGGCCACTCTCCCAACTTTGCCACGCCACATAAGCAACATGCTTCGATGAAGCTAGTAAAGAGAGACACAGACTCCAATGCCACTTCACCTCCACCTAAGGATTTTAATGGAGGGACTGCTAGCCAGGACAACATTGATAGAGCCATTGCAGCGTATGTGCTAGAAGACATGCAGGCTATTTCTACAGTGGAGTCACCCGTTTTCAGGCAGCTAATTAGCATGATACCGGCGTCAAACAACAAATGGCACGGAAAACATGTTCCATGTACCTGGACAGTGAGTACATAAACATGGAAAGCGAGCTAAAAAAGCACTCCAAACTCTGCCTCTGCTCATCATTGAAGGTACACACTGTCAATTCTCTTATATACTCTTTCATTCTAGACTTTTAGAGTGTTTGATTATCACATCACTCTAAATGTATAGACTATAAAGTTCACAAACATAAAGAGGGATGCTAGTGGGCCAGGCCAAGCTTTCCTTATCTCTAAATTAAAACTGGGAAAATGTGTAGAGTGTTCTGGGCTTCACTACAGTGTTGATCTCCTGAATACATGATTTTATTTCACAATTCCTTGAGAGAAAAAAATGCCTGGTTAGGCTTTGTGTATAGCAGTATGTGTGTTGTATATAGTGACATGACATATAATCATGTCATGTGTGCCTTCCTTGGGTGAAGCCAGCTTTAAAGCTATGTTGTTATTATGTGGTTTGTTACTTATGTATGTTATGTTGCAGCTATTTAAAATAGTTGTGTCAATTTGTTGTGGCCTGAAATAAATTGGTCCTTTGAAACATATCTTTGTCTTTGTGTGTTGTATGTAGACCACATTGCTTAGCAGAGTTCAGTGATGCAAATGCATGTCAAGTTGATCAACAGATTGTATTATTCTCCAGTGCAATAACAGTACTGAAATGAAGGCTAAAAGGGCATTAATGGGAGCCTTCAAAAAAAGGAGAAAAAAAAAGAAGTACCGGTAACTAAATAGTTACTTTTCACAGAAACGCATTACTTTTTGGTGTAAGTAACTGAGTTAGTAACTGAGTTACTTTTGAAATAAAGTAACTAGTAACTGTAACTAGTCACTGGTTTTAAATAACTAACCCAACACTGATTATGAGTAAAACCCAAGTTTTGTATTTGTAAACCTTACCAAAATACCTGATTCAGGTAAAACTCACATAGATTAAATATTACAGGCAGTTTAAGACAGATTGCAAGTTTGGTTTAGGAGTTTGGTTTTGGAATTATGTTTATATAACTTTCATATTTAGTATGACAGTTATACCATCATATTGAGTAAAAAAAAAAAACTTTTGTCTTTACAAACCTTACAACATATTTTTTTCTAGTAAAAATCACAAAGATACATTTCTCCAGGCATTATTAACCATTTTGCATGTGTGGTATAGGAGTTATGTTTACCCAACTGTCATAATAAATGTGGCAGTTATACTGTCATTATGAGTAAAACAAAATTTGTGTATATGTAAACCTTACCAAAATACCTGATTCTGGTAAAACTCACATAGATACAATACTAAAGGCATTTTTAGACATAATGCATGTTTGGTTTTGGAGTTATGTTTGTATACATTTCTCCAGGCATTAATAGCCATTTAGCATGTTTGGTTCAGGAGTTATGTTTAAATAACTGTTATTTTGAATATGGCAGTTATACTGTCAATATGAGTAAAACCTAATTTTTGTTTTTGTAAACCTTACCAAAATACCTGATTCTGATAAAACTCACATATATTCAATATTACAGGCATTTTTAGACGGATTGCATATTTGGTTTTGGAGTTGTGTTTATATAACTTTCATATATAGTATGACAGCTATACTGTTAAATTGTGTAAAAAAAAAAACTAACTCGTGTCTTTACCAAAATACCTGATTCTGGTAAAACTCATATAGATTTAATATTACAGGCAGTTTAAGACGGATTGCAAGTTTGGTTTAGGAGTTTGTTTTTGGAATTATGTTTATATTATTTTATATTTAGTTTGACAGTTATACCATCATATTCATTAAAAAAAAATAACTTTTGTCTTTACAAACATTACAAAATAGTTTTTTCTAGTAAAATTCACAAAGATACATTTCTCCAGGCATTATTAGCCATTTAGCATGTTTGGTTTAGGAGTTGTGTTTAAATAACTGTTATTTTGAATATGGCGGTTATACTGTCATTATGAGTAAAACCCAATTTTTGTATTTGTAAACCTTACCTAAATACCTGATTCTGGTAAAACTCACATAGATTCAATATTACAGGCATTTTTAGACGTATTGCAAGTTTTGTTTTGGAGTTATGTTTATTTAACTTTTATTATTAGTATGACAGTTATACTGTCATATTAAGTAAAAAAAACTAACTTGTGTCTTTACAAACCTTATAAAATATGTTTTTTTCCCCAGGAAAACTCACAAAGATACATTTCTCCAGGCATTATTAGCCATTTTGTATTTGTGGTTTAGGAGTTATGTTTAAATAACTGTCAGATTGAATGTGACAGTATACTGTCATTATGAGTAAAACCTAATTTTTGTATTTGTAAACCTTACCAAAAATACCTGATTCCGGTAAAAATCACATAGATACAATATTGCAGGCATTTTTAGACATAATGCATGTTTGGTTTTGGAGTTATGTTTATACAACTTTCATATTTAGTATGACAGTTATACCATCATATTGAGTAAAAAAAAAAAAACTTGTGTCTTTATAAACCTTACAATATTTTTTTTCCCCAAAACTCACAAAGATACATTTCTCCAGGCATAATTAGCCATTTATCATGTTTGGTTTAGGAGTTATCTTTAAATAACTGTCATATTGAGTGTGGCAGTTATTGTATTGTGTGTCATTATAAATAAAAAACTATTTTTTGTATTTGTAAACCTTACTAAAATACCTGATTCTGGTAAAGCCCACACCGATACAATATTACAGGAATTTTTAGACATAAAGCATGTTTGGTTTTGGAGTTATGTTTATATAACTTTTATATTTAGTATGACAGTTATACCATCATATTGAGTAAAAAAACCTAATTTGTATCTTTACAAATCTTACAAAATATTGTTTTCCAGTAAAATTCACAAATATACATATCTCTAGGCATTATTAGACATTTTGCATTTGTGTTTTAGGAGTTATGTTTAATTAACTGTCATATTGAGTGTGGCAGTTATATAGTCACTATGAGTAAAACCTAATTTTTGTATTCGTAAACCTTACCAAAATACCTGAATCTGATAAAACTCACATATATTCAATATTACAGGCATTTTTAGACGGATTGCATATTTGGTTTTGGAGTTATGTTTATATAACTTTCATATATAGTATGACAGCTAAACTGTTAAATTGTGTAGAAAAAACTAACTTGTGTCTTTACAAACCTTACAAAATATTTTTTTCCAGTAAAACTCACAAAGATACATTCCTCAAGGCATTATTAGCCATTTTGTCAGTATACTGTCATTATGAGTAAAACTAATATTTTGTATTTGTAAACCTTACAAAAACAACAGATTATAGTAAAACTCACATGGATACAAAATTATAAGCATTTTTAAACACAATGCATGTTTGGTGGCAGTCAATGTGGCAGTTATACTGTCATTATGAGTAAAACCTAATTTTTGTAATTGTAAACCTTACCAAAATACCTGATTCTGGTAAACCTCACATAGATACAATATTAAAGGCATTTTTAGACATAATGTATGTTTGGTTTTGGAGTTATATTTATATAACTTTCATATTTAGTATGAGAGTTATACCATCATATTAAATAAAAAAAACTAACTTGTGTCTTTATAAACCTTACAAATTATTTGTTTCCAGTAAAACTCACACTGATACATTTCTCCAGGCATTATTAGCCATTTATCATGTTTGGTTTAGGAGTTATGTTTAAATAACTGTCATATCAAATAGTTCAGTTATACTGTCATTATGAGTAAAAGCTAAGTTTTGTATTTGTAAACCTTACCAAAATACCTGATTCTGGTAAAACTCACATAGATTAAATATTACAGGCAGTTTAAGACATATTGCAAGTTTGGTTTAGGAGTTTGGTTTTGGAATTATGTTTATATAACTTTCATTTTTAGTATGACAGTTATACCATCATATTGAGTAAAAAAAAAACTAACTTTTGTCTTTACAAACCTTACAAAATATTTTTTTCTAGTAAAAATCACAAAGATACATTTCTCCAGGCATTATTAGCCATGTATCATGTTTGGTTTAGGAATTATGTTTAAATAACTGTCATGTTGAGTGTGGCAGTTATATTGTCATTATGAGTAAAACATATTTTTTGTAATTGTGAACCTTACCAAAATACCTGATTCTGGTAAAACTCATATAGATACAATATTACAGGAATTTTTAGACATAAAAAATGTTTGGTTTAGGAGTTATGTTTAAATAACTGTCAGATTGAATGTGACAGTATACTGTCATAGTGAGTTAAACCAATATTTTGTATTTGCAAACCTTACAAAAACAACTGATTCTAGTTAAACTCACATGATTACAATATTACAGGCATTTTTAGACAAAATGCATGTTTGGTTTTGGAGTTATGTTTATAATTTTTTTACATTTAGTATGACAGTTTTACTGTCATATTGAGTAAGAAAAAAAATAACTTACAAACCCATTCATCCATCCATTTACTACCGCTTATTCCCTTTGGGGTCGCGGGGGGCGCTGGAGCCTATCTCAGCTACAATCGGGCGGAAAGCGGGGTACACCCTGGACAAGTCGCCACCTCATCGCAGTCTTTACAAACTTTACAACATTGTTTTTGTTTCCTGTAAAACTTAAAAAGATACATTTCTCCAGGCATTATTAACCATTTTGCCTGTGTGGTTTAGGAGTTATGTTTACATAACTGTCATATTTAGTATGACAGTTATATCATCATATTGAGTAAAAAATTTAACTTGTATCTTTATAAAACTTACAAATTTGTTTTTTCCAGTAAAACTCACAAAGATACATTTCTCCAGGCATTATTAACCATTTTGCATGTGTGGTATAGGAATTATGTTTAAATACCTGTCATGTTAAATGTGGCAGTTATATTGTCATTATGAGTAAAACCTATTTTTTGTATTTGTAAACCTTACCAAAATACCTAATTCTGGTAAAACTCACATAGATACAATATTACAGGAAGTTTTAGACATAAAACATGTTTGGTTTTGGAGTTATGTTTATATAACTTTCATATTTAGTATGACAGTTATACCATTATACGAAATATTTTTTTTCCAGTAAAACTCACAAAGAGACATTTCTCCAGGCATTAATAGCCATTGTGCATGTGTGGTTTAGGAGTTATGTTTAAATAGATGTCAAATTGAATGTGGCAGTCATACTGTCATTATGAGTGAAACCTAATTTTTGTAATTGTAAACCTTACCAAAATACCTGATTCTGGTAAAACTCACATAGATTCAATATTACATGCATTTTTAGACGGATTGCATGTTTGGTTTTGGAGTTTTGATTATACAACTTTCATATTTAGTATGACAGTTATACTGTATATTACCATTGAGTAAAAAAAAACCTAACTTGTGTCTTTGCAAACCTTACAAAAGATCGTTATTCTAGTAAAGACTTAGACTTAGACTTTCTTTTTATTGTCATTCAAATTTGAACTTTACAGCACAGATAAGAACGAAATGTAGTGCAGGATAAAAAAGCAATAAGGTGCATATTTCGATACATAAATATATATAAATAATATATAAATACTATATATATATATACACACATATATATATATATATATATATATATAATAAATAAATATAAATAGATTACTGTGCAGATAAATATATTGCACTTTTTCCACATGCGCCCACGTTTATGGGTGTATGTTATATTGTTTATTTCATTCCAGCGAGTTAATTCATTTTGAGGGGAGTTGAGGAGATAATTTAATTATGATGCGTTCAAGAGTCTTACGGCCTGAGGGAAGAAGCTGCTACAGAAGCTGGAGGTTCTGCTTCGGAGGCTGCGGAACCTCTTTCTAGAGTCCAGCAGTGAAAACTGTCCTTGGTGGGGGTGGGAGGAGTCTTTGCAAATTTTTTGAGCCCTGGTCAGGCAGCACTTTTTGCGATCTCCTGGATGATCTTTTCCGCCGTCCTCACCACTCTCTGGAGATACTTCCAGTCTGAGGCACTGCAGGCTCCAGACAGAGATGCTGTTGGTCAGCAGGCTCGCTATAACAACGATACATCTCTCCAAGCATTATTGGCTATTTTGCATTTGTTGTTTAGGAGTTATGTTTAAATAACTGTCAAAGTAAATAAAACCTAATTTTGGTATTTGAAAACCTTACAAAAACAACTGATTCTAGTAAAACTCACACAGATACAATATTACAGGCATTTTTAGACATAATACATGTTTGGTTTTGGAGTAATGTTTGGCGCAGTGGAAGAATGGCCGTGCGCGACCCGAGGGTCCCTGGTTCAATCCCCACCTAGTACCAACCTCGTCATGTCCGTTGTGTCCTGAGCAAGACACTTCACCCTTGCTCCTGGGTGCTGGTTAGCGCCTTGCATGACAGCTCCCTCCATCAGTGTGTGAATGGGTAAATGTGGAAGTAGTGTCAAAGCGCTTTGAGTACCTTGAAGGTATAGAAAAGCGCTATACAAGTACAACCCATTTATTTATTTATTTATATATGACAGCTATACTGTTATATTGAGTTAAAAAACTAACTTGTGTCTTTACAAACCTTACACAATATATTTTTTCTAGTAAAACTCACAAAGAAACATTTCCCCAGGTATTATTAGCCATTGTGCATGTGTGGTTTAGGAGTTATGTTTAAATAAATGTCAAATTGAATGTGGCAGGTATACTGTCATGAGTAAAACCTAATTTTTGTAATTGTAAACCTTACCAAAATATCTGATTCTGGTAATCACATAGATTGAATATTACATGCATTTTTAGACGGATTGCTTGTTTGGTTTTGGAGTTATGTTTTTACAACTTTCATATTTAGTATAACAGTTATACTGTCATATTGAGTAAAAAAACAACTAACTTGCGTCTTTGCAAACCTTACAAAAGATCATTATTCTGGTAAAGACTTAGACTTTCTTTTTATTGTCATTCAAATTTGAACTTTACAGCATAGATAACACAATTTCGTTACATAAGCTCATGGTAGTGCAGGATAAAAAAGCAATAAGGTGCATATATAAATAAATAAATATAAATAATATATAAATATACATATAAAATAAATAAATATACTTAAATATATATAAATAAATAAAAAGATTACTGTGCAGATAAATATATTGCACTTTTTCCACATGCGCCCACGTTTATGGGTGTATGTTATATTGTTTTTTGTTTATTCCAGCGAGTTAATCCATTTTGAGGGGAGTTGAGGGGATAATTTAATTATAATGCGTTCAAGAGTCTTACGGCCTGAGGGAAGAAGCTGGAGGTTCTGCTTCGGAGGCTGCGGAACCTCTTTCTAGAGTCCAGCAGTGAAAACAGTCCTTGGTGGGGGTAGGAGGAGTCTTTGCAAATTTTCTGAGCCCTGGTCATGCAGGCAGCGCTTTTTGCGATCTCCTGGATAAGAGGAAGAGGATTCCTGAAGATCTTTTCCGCCGTCCTCACCACTCTCTGGAGAGACTTCCAGTCTGAGGCACTGCAGGCTCCAGTTCAGACAGAGATGCTGTTGGTCAGCAGGCTCTCTATAACAAAGATACAGTTCTCCAAGCATTATTAGCTATTTGCATTTGTTGTTTAGGATTTATGTTTAAATCACTGTCATAGTGAGTAAAACCTAAATTTTGTATTTGCAAACCTTACAAAAACAATTGATTCTAGTAAAACTCAGATACAATATCACAGGCATTTTTAGACATAATGCATGTTTGGTTTTGGAGTTATGTTTATATAACTTTCATATTTAGTATTACAGTAATACTGTCATATTGAGTAAAAAAAACAACTAACTTGTGTCTTTACAAACCTTACAAAATATTTTTCCCAGTAAAACTCAGATACATTTCTACAGGCATTATTAGCCATTTTGCATGTGCGGTTTAGGATTTATGTTTAAATAACTGTCATATTGAGTGTGACAGTAAAGTCATAGTGAGTAAAACAAACTAACTTGTGTCTTTGCAATGCTTACAAAAGAAAATGTTACTAGTAAAACTCACAAAAGATACATTTCTTCATGCATTATTAGAAAATGTTCATGTGTAGTTTAGGAGTTATGTTTTAATAACTGTCAAATTGAGTGTGGCAGTTATACTGTCATTAAGTGTTAAACCTAATTTTTGTATTTGCAAACCTTACAAAAACAACTGATTCTAGTAAAACTCACATAGATTCAATATTGCAGGCATTTTAGACATTTCACATGTTTGGTTTAGGAGTTGTGTTTGAATACATTTTAATTGCTTTTTTCGTTAGGGCAAGTCCGACCGGCAGGAGGCCACGGGGAAGCCCCAGGACACATTGGGAAGACTATGTCAGCCGGCTGGCCTGGGAACGCTTCGGGATCCCCCGAGAAGAGCTGGACGAAGTGGCTGGGGAGAGGGAAGTCTGGGCTTCTCTGCTTAGGCTGCTGCCCCCGCAACCCGACCTCGGATAAGCGGAAGAAAATGGATACATTTAGTATGACAGTTATACTATTATATTGAGTAAAAAAAACTAACTTGTGTCTTTAAAAAACCTTACAAATTATATGTTTTCTAATAAAACTCACAAAGATACATCTCCAGGCATTATAAGCCATTTTGCATGTGGTTTAGGGGTTATGTTTAAATAACTGCCATATTGAAAGTGGCAGTTATACTGTCATTATGAGTAAAACCTAATTTTTGTAATTGTAAACCTTACCAAAATACCTGATTCTGGTAAAACTGCACATAGATTCAATATTACAGGCATTTTTAGACGGATTGCATGTGTAGTTTTGAAATTATGTTTATACAACTTTCTTATTTAGTATGACAGTGATACTATCATATTGAGTAAAAAAAACCTAACTTGTGTCTTTGCAAACCTTACAAAATAATATTTTAGTAAAACTCAAAGATTCATCTCCAGGCATTATTAGCCACTTTGCATGTGTGGTTTAGGAGATATGTTTTAAACAACTGTCATATTTAGGTGGCAGTTATATGTCTATGCGTAAAACGTAATTGTTGGATTTGCAAATCTTTCAAAAACAACTGATTACAGTAATTGTCACATAGTTTTAATATTACAGGTATTTTTAGACATTTTGCATTGTTGGTTTAGGAATTATGTTGCAATACATTTTTATTGCTTTTTTTGCATTATCTCAGGATTGTAAAAATATTAGTCATATTGAGTAAAAAACTACTGATTGGGTGTGGCAGTTATACTGTCATTATGTGTAAAACCTAATTGTTGTATTTGCAAACCTTACAAAAACAACTGATTGTCGTAAAACTCACATGGATAAAATATTACAGGCATTTTTAGACATAATACATCTTTGGTTTATGAATCGTGTTCGATTGCTCCTGCTCACAGAACCACACAGCCAGCGCACAACACACGAGCCACAAGCCCACAGCCCAAGGCAGTTAAATACCCCTGCAAATCCACAAGGCACGACACTTACTTTGGAGTCAGAGTTTCCTCTGCCCCTGCGTATTGTGGGATTCTGGGGGTTCTTTTCGGTAGCCTGCGGGTCTGCTGGGTAGTCTTGGGGATTCCTTCTCAACCTGCGCGCGTTCACCCGGTCCTCCTTGTCAAGCCTGACGATCCTCCTGGTCGCTCCTTTTTAAATGTGTGCAGCCCTAATGCTCCACAGGTGCGTCTGATTTCAGGTGCCGTTCGATTGGGCACTTTGGTTGTCAGGGGCAACAAGCTAAAAAGGGCAACGTCTTAAAATGCCAGCAAAGTCCATTAGGAATAAACTTATGCAATTAAAATCTACAACAATAAAAACACTCAGACATGCATGACAATGAAACAAAAAAAATAAAATCCCCTACTTGTGTCCCATCACATCCCCCCCATACATTATCGTTGTCAGTCTCTGCAACGGGGGAACTCTCGTCTGCATAGCGGGCAGGCAACTGTCGGTCAAAGCCTTTTTTAGCTCTTTAAAGGACGTCTGACACTCTGGTGTCCACACTATTTTGTGGGCCTGTGCCTTCTTGTCGGTGGGACGGCCAGTGAGGCCGTCCCACCGACATTTATTTAGGGGACGGGCTATTTTAGCAAACCCAGCCACAAAACGTTGGTAATAGCCTGCCAATCCAAGAAACGCGCTCACTTCCCTGACAGTGGTCGGAGCGGCCCAGTCCTGTACTGCCTTAATTTTACCTGGGTCCGGTCTCACTCCATCCCGATCCACCACGTGTCCCAAGAATTTCACCTCACGCTGAAAGAGCTTGCACTTAGAGGGCTTGAGTTTAAGTCCATGTCGCTGCAACCGTTCAAACACCTGGTCCAGGTGCTGTAGATGGGCAGTGAAATCAACAGAAAAAATTATTATGTCATCAAGATAAACCAACAATGATTCCGCTATTTGACCATTCAAACAATGATGTATAAGCCGTTGGAAAGTGGCAGGTGCATTACATAGACCAAATGGCATGCGTTCAAACTCGAACAGTCCGAGGGGAGTTGTAAATGCAGTCTTTTCACGATCGTCCGGGTGCACCTCCACTTGCCAATACCCACTAGCGAGGTCTAAGGTCGGAAACCATTCAGATTTGCTCAGACCAGTTAGGGTCTCTTCGATTCAGGGGAACGGAAAGGCGTCTTTATGTGTAACTGAGTTTAACCTCCGGTAGTCTACACAAAAGCGCCAACTCCCATCCTTTTTGCGGACTAACACTATAGGCGCTGCCCAGGGACTGCAGCTTTCCTTTATCACTCTCTGTTCAAGCATACCTGAAAGCATGCAGTGTCTTCACTTCTTTATGTAACAGAGGCGGGATGGTAGGGGCAGAATCTCCAGTCAGTATACTGTGTTGCACAACACTGGTCCTTCCAAAGTCCTCATGTTGTGCAAACACCTTCTCCCACTTCGCCAGCAGGGCGCGTAGCTGCACCTGTTGCTGCTCAGACAGATCCGGCTTATCATTCAAATCCCTAACATCTGGGGACAGTTCTGGATTGGTTTGGGCTGTGGCATCAATGAGTGACACTTCTACCACACCCTCCTCTACTAGAGATAAACACAGATCCTCAGCTCCATGCACATCACTATCATCAACACAGAACAGCTGCCCTAGCTTCTCAAATCGTTTTAAGGAAATACTGTAGGAATGGGGGTTATAAGCACGGAGGGGCAGCCTACCTCTGTTCACCACGGCCAGTGATTTTGCCACGCCAACTGCACCGGCAGTTGGCGTGGCAGGGCGCAGTAGTTAGCCCCGCACCAACATCTCCTTTGGGGGATATGTAATACTAGTCTTCGAGGCCAATCTCACGTGGCCTAGCAAGCCATCTTCAGCAGCAACAGCTTCTATACGGGAACATGTAGCAAAAGCTTCCCTCCACACCTTTTGCTTTTGAAGATGCCGAAGAGTAGAGGTCTTAGGACATTTAAAAACGGCATCCCAACAACCCACGATTAGATTCATACCTATTATGAAGGGGTGTGTACAGTTTTGATCCGCAACAATTACTACTCCTCTTTCGGGAACTTTAACACCCTCTACCTCAAAATCAAGAACCGCATAGCCGATATAGGGGATTTCCAGGTCATTAGCTGCTCTTAGACGAAAAAGGGTAGGGGTCCTTTCGAGCTTAGCTTCGGTAAAGTGAGCATTAAATAGGCTTTCGGACATTAGCGTCACTTGGGACCCGGTGTCTAAAAGTCCTGGCAGAATAGTGCCTCCAGCATCTACTTGTATTGTGGGGCATTGACCTACAAATGTTTCTGGAGCCCTGGATGATGTTGGCGTGGTGGCCAGCCCTGCAACTCGGATCTCAGCAGCAGGGACATTTAGTTTAAATCCGGTGCATGTGTAGTTGCAGTGCTGAATTTTTAGACATAATGCATGTTTGGTTTTGGAGTTATGTTTATATAACTTGTGTTTATAGTATGACAGTTATACTATTATATTGAGTAAAAAAAACTAACTTGTGTCTTTGCAAACCTTACAAAAGAAAATGTTACTAGTAAAACTCACAAAGATAAATTTCTTCATGCATTATTAGAAAATGTTCATGTGTAGTTTTGAAGTTATGTTTATATAACTTTCATATATAGTATGAGAGTTATACTGTTATATTGAGTAAAAAAAAACTAACTTGTGTCTTTACAAACCTTACAAAATATTGTTTCCCAGTAAAACTCACAAAGATACATTTCTACAGACATTATTAGCCATTTTGTATGAGTGGTTTAGGAGTTATGTTTAAATAACTGAAATTGAGTGTGACAGTATACTGTCAAAGTGAGTAAAAAAAAAACTAACTCGTGTCTTTGCAAACCTTACAGAAGAAAATGTTACTAGTAAAACTCACAAAGATACATTTCTTCATGCATTATTAGAAAATGGTCATGTGTAGTTTAGGAGTTATGTTTAAATAACTGTCATTTTGAGTGTGGTAGTATAACTGCCACACATATTGAGTTATAAAGTTAAGTGTAAAACCTAATTTTTGTATTTGCAAACCTTACAAAAACAACTGATTCTTGTAAAACTCACATAGATTCAATATTAAAGGCATTTTAGACATTTTACATGTTTTGTTTAGGAGTTGTGTTTGAATACATTAGTATTGCTTTTTTCGTTAAGGCAAGTCCAAACGGCAGGAGGCCACGGGGAAGACACAGGACACATTGGGAAGATTATATCAGCTGGCTGGCCTGGGAACGCCTCGGGATCCCCCGAGAAGAGCTGGACGAAGTAGCTGGGGATAGGGAAGTCTGGGCTTCTCTGCTTAGGCTGCAGCCCCCGCAACACGACCTCGGATAAGCGGAAGAAAAAGGATGGATTTAGTATGACAGTTATACTATCATATTGAGTAAAAAAAAACTAACTTTTGTTTTTGTAAACATTCAAAATATATTTTTTCTAGTAAAACTCACAAAGATACATGGAGTTTAAATAACTGTCATAGTAAGTAAAACCTATTTTTTGTATTTGAAAACCTTACAAAAACAACTGATTCTAGTAAAACTCACATGGATTCAATATTACAGGCATTTTTACACATTTTGCATGTTTAGTTTAGAAATTATGATGGAACACATTTTTATTGCTTTTTTCGCATTATCTCAGGATTTTAAGAATATTACTGTCACATTGAGTAAAAACTACTTTTTGTGTTTGCAAGGATTAAAAAAATCATATTTTTCGAGTAAAACTCCTAAGGATGCATTATTTCAGGCATCATTAGCCATTTAGCATTTGTAGTTTAGGAGTTATGTTTAAATAACTGTCATATTAAATGTAACAGTATACTCTCATATAGAGTAAAACCTAATTTTTGTATTTGCAAACCTTACAAAAACAACTGATTCTAGTAAAACTCACATGCATTCAATATTACAGTTATTTTTAGACATTTTACCTGTTTGGTTTAGAAATTATGATGGAATACATTTGTTTTGCTTTTTCCGCATTATCTCAGGATTTTAGGAATATACTGTCATATTGAGTAAAAAACTACTTTTTGTGTTTGCAAGCCTTAAAAAAGCATATGTTTCGAGTAAAACTCACGATAATGCATTAGTTCAGGCAATATTAGCTCATTTTTATGTGTAGTTTAGGAGTTATGTTTATTTACTGTCGTATTGAGTGTACTTGTCATAGTGAAAAAAACCTAATTTATTTTTTTTGCAAAAATTTCAAACACAACCGATTCTAGGAAAACTCACATGGATTCAATATTACAGGCATTTTTACAAATTTTGCATGTTTAGTTTAGAAATTATGATTGAATACATTTATATTGCTTTTTTCGCATTATCTCAGGATTTTAGGGATATAACTGTCATATTGAGTAAAAAACTACTTTTTGTGTTTGCACGATTTAAAAAAGCATATGTTAAGAGTAAAACTCCGTAGAATGCATTATTTGAGGCATCATTAGACATTTTGCATGTGTAGTTTAGGAGTTATGATTAAATAAATGTCATTATTATTTATTATATTGAGTGTGACAGTTTACTTTCATAAAGAGTAAACCTAATTTTTGTTTTTGCAAACCTTACTAAAACAACTTATTCTAGTTAAACTCACATAGATTCAATAATACAGGCATTTTTACACATTTTGCATGTTTAGTTTAGAAATTATGATTGAATACATTTTTATTGCTCTTTTCGCATTATCTCAGGATTTTAAGAACATTATTGTCATATTGAGTAAAAAAAAATACATTTTTATTGCTTTTTTCGCATTATCTCAGTATTTTAAGAATATTACTGTCATATTGAGTAAAAAACTACTTTTTGTGTTTGCAAGATTTGAAAAAGCATATGTTTCGAGTAAAACTCCGTAGAATGCATTATTTGAGGCATCATTAGACATTTTGCATGTGTAGTTTAGGAGTTATGATTAAATAAATGTCATATTGAGTGTGACAGTTTACTTTCATAAAGAGTAAAACCTAATTTTTGTTTTTGCAAACCTTACTAAAACAACTTATTCTAGTTAAACTCACATGGATTCAATAATACAGGCATTTTTACACATTTTGCATGTTTAGTTTAGAAATTATGATTGAATACATTTTTATTGCTTTTTTCGCATTATCTCAGGATTTTAAGAACATTACTGTCATATTGAGTAAATAAAATACTTTTTGTAATTGCAAGCCTTAAAAAAGCATATGTTTCGAGGAAAACCCCCAAGGATCCATTATTTCAAACATTATTAGCCATTTTGCATGAGTAGTTTAGAAGTTATGATTAAAAAACTATCATATTGAGTGTGACAGTTTACTTTCATAAAGAGTAAAACCTAATTTTTGCTTTTGCAAACCTTACTAAAACAACTGATTCTAGTAAAACTCACATTGATTTAATATTACTGGCATTTCTAGACATTTTGCATTGTTGGTTTAGGAATTATGTTGGAATACATTTGTATTGCTTTTTTCGCATTATCTCAGAATTTTAAGAACATTACTGTCATATTGAGTAAAAACTACTTTTTGTGTTTGCAAGCCTTAAAAAAGCATATGTTTCGAGTAAAACTCACAAGAATGCATTATTTCAGGCAACATTAGCTCATTTTTAAGTGTAGTTTAGGAGTTATGTTTAATTTACTGTCATATTGAGTGTACATTGTCATGGTGAAAAAAACCTAATTTTTTTTATTGCAAAAATTTCAAACACAACCGATTCTAGGAAAACACACATGGATTCAATATTACAGGCATTTTTACTAATTTTGCATGTTTAGTTTAGAAATTATGATTGAATACATTTTTATTGCTTTTTTCGCTTTATCTCAGGATTTTAGGGATATAACTGTCATATTGAGTAAAAAACTACTTTTTGTGTTTGCAAGATTTAAAAAAGCATATGTTCAGAGTAAAACTCCGTAGAATGCATTATTTGAGGCATCATTAGCCATTTTGGATGTGTAGTTAGGAGTTATGATTACAAAACTGTCATATTTATTGTGACAGTTTACTTTCAAAAAGAGTAAAACCTAATTTTTGTTTTTGCAAACCTTAGTAAAACAACTGATTCTAGTGAAACTCACATGGATTTAATATTACAGGCATTTTTAGACGTTTTGCATTGTTGGTTTAGGAATTATGTTGGAATACATTTTTATTGCTTTTTTCGCATTATCTCAGAATTTTAAGAACATTACTGTCATATTGAATAAAAACTACTTTTTGTGTTTGCAAGCCTTAAAAAAGCATATGTTCGAGGAAAACTCACAAGAATGCATTATTTCAGGCAATATTAGCTCATTTTTAAGTGTAGTTTAGGAGTTATGTTTAATTTACTGTCATATTGATTGTACATTGTCATGGTGAAAAAAACCTAATTTTTGTATTTGCAAATATTTCAAACACAACCTAATCTAGTAAAACTCACATGGTTTCAATATTACAGGCATTTTTACACATTTTGCATGTTTGATTTAGGAAATATGATTGAATATATTTTCATTGCTTTTTTCGCATTATCTCAGTATTTTAGGAATATTACTGTCATATTGAGTAAAAAACTACTTTTTGTGTATGCAAGATTTGAAAAAGCATATGTTTCGAGTAAAACTCCGTAGAATGCATTATTTGAGGCATCATTAGACATTTTGCATGTGTAGTTTAGGAGTTATGATTAAATAAATGTCATATTGAGTGTGACAGTTTACTTTCATAAAGAGTAAAACATAATTTTTGTTTTTGCAAACCTTACTAAAACAATTTATTCTAGTTAAACTCACATGGATTCAATAATACAGGCATTTTTACACATTTTGCATGTTTAGTTTAGAAATTATGATTGAATACATTTTTATTGCTTTTTTCGCATTATCTCAGGATTTTAATAACATTACTGTCATATTGAGTAAAAAAAATACTTTTTGTGTTTGCAAGCCTTAAGAAAGCATATGTTTCGAGGAAAACTCCCAAGGATCCATTATTTCAAACATTATTAGCCATTTTGCATGAGTAGTTTAGAAGTTATGATTAAAAAACTGTCATATTGAGTGTGACAGTTTACTTTCATAAAGAGTAAAACCTAATTTTTGCTTTTGCAAACCTTACTAAAACAACTGATTCTAGTAAAACTCACATGGATTTAATATTACTGGCATTTTTAGACATTTTGCATTGTTGGTTTAGGAATTATGTTGGAATACATTTTTATTGCTTTTTTCGCATTATCTCAGAATTTTAAGAACATTACTGTCATATTGAGTAAAAACTACTTTTTGTGTTTGCAAGCCTTAAAAAGGCATATGTTTCGAGTAAAACTCACAAGAATGCATTATTTCAGGCAATATTAGCTCATTTTTATGTGTAGTTTAGGAGTTATGTTTAATTTACTGTCATAATGTTTGTACATTGTCATGGTGGAAAAAAAACTAATTTTTCTAATTGCAAACCTTTCAAACACAACTGATTCTAGTAAAACATACATTGATTCAATATTACAGGCATTTTTACACATTTTGCATGTTTGGTTTAGGAATTATAATGGAATACATTTGTTTTTGCTTTTTTCGTATTATCTCAGGATTTTAAGAACATTACTGTCATATTGAGTAAAAAACTACTATTTGTGTTTGCATGATTTAAAAAAGCATATGTTTTGAGTAAAACTCCCAAGGATGCATTATTTCAGGCATCAATCAATCGTAGGCTCTCCCAAGACAAATAGGTCCTAGGTGAGGGATCAGACAAAGAGCAGCTCAAATACCTTCATGAAAAGTACAAATCGAGGTCCTAGATTTTTCCTCGCCCGGACGCGGGTCACCGTGGCTCCCCTGTGGAGCCAGGCCCAGAGGTGGGGCACGATGGCGAGCGCCTTTTGGCTGGCTCAGCTCAATGAAGCAACGTGGTTCCCTCCTCCAATGGGCTCACCACTCATGGGCTGGGTTATAGAGGTCGGGTGCAGTGTGAGCTGAGCGGCAGCCGAAGGCAGGGCACTTGGCGGTCCGATCATCGGCTACATAAGCTAGCTCTTCTGACGTGAAATGGCACCTCGCTGGGAGGGAAGGAGCCTGAGCTGGTGTGCGAGGTGGAGAAGTTCCGGCTAGATATAGTTGGACTCACTTCGACGCACAGGAACCTGTTCTCTCGAGAGGGGCTGGACTCTCTTCCACTATGGCGTTGCAAGCAATGAGAGGCTGGGGTGGCAATTCTTGTTGTCCCCCCGGCTCAAAGACAAGAGTATGGGGTATCGGACTGTCTGGTTGTGGCGGGTCGCTCACTGTATGATCAGTGTAGGGCAGCCTTGGTCCGCCAAGGCTGCCCTTTGTCACCGATTCTGTTGTTAACTTTTATGGACAGAATTGCAGTCATGGCGTTGAGGGGATCCGGTTTGGTGGTTGCAGGATTAGGTCTCTGCTTTTTGCAGTTGATGTGGTCCTGATGGCTTCAATTGGCCAGGATCTCCAGCTCTCATTGGATGGCCGAGTATGAAGCGACTGGGATGAGAATCAGCACCTCCAAGTCCGAGTCCATGTTTCTCGCCCGGTAAAGGGTGGGGTGCCATTTCCAGGTTGAGGAGGCGATGGCACATACTAGATGGCCCCAAGTGGAGGAGTTCAAGTACCTAGGAGTCTTGTTCACGAGTGAGGGAAGAGTGGAACATGAGATCCACAGGCGGATCGGTGCGGCGTCTTCAGTAATGAGGACGCTATATCGATCCATTGTGGTGAAGAAGGAGCTGAGCCAGAATTAAAAGCTCTAAATTTACCGGTCGATCTACATTCCCATCCTGCACCCATGGTCTTGGTTATGACCGAAAAGACAAGATCCCAAATTGGCGGCCAAATTGAGTTTCCTCCGCCGGGTGGCGGGTCTCTCCCTTAGAGATAGGATAAGAAGCTCTGTCATCCGGGAGGAACTCAGAGTAAAGCGCTGCTCCTCCACATTGAGAGGAGCCAGATGAGGTGGTTAGGGCATCTGCTCAGGATGCCACCCGAACGCCTCCCGAGGGAGGTGTTTAGGGCAAGTCCGACCGGCAGGAGGCCACGGGGAAGACCCAGGACACATTGGGAAGATTATGTCTCCCGGCTAGCCTGGGAACGCCTCAGGATCCCCCGAGAAGAGCTGGAAGAAGCGGCTGGGGAGAGGGAAGTCTGGGCTTCTCTGTTTAGGCTGCTGCCCCCGCAACCCGACCTCGGTTAAGCGGAAGAAAATGGATGGATTTAGTAACGACAACAAAAAATGCCCATCCATCCTTTTTCTACCGCTTATTCCCTTTTGGGGTGGCAGGGAGCGCTGGAGCCTATCTCAGCTACAATCGGGCGGAAGGCGGGGTACTCCCCGGACAAGTCGCCATCTCATGGCAAAAAATGATTCTAGTAAAACTCACATGGATACAATTTTACAGGTATTTTTAGACATAATGCATGTTTGGTTTTGGAATTATGTTTATATAACTTTCATATGTATTATGACAGTTATACTGTCATCTTGAGTAAAACTAACTTGTGTCTTTACAAACATTACAAACTATGTTTTTCCAGTAAAACTCACAAAAATAATGTTTTCCAGGCATTATTAGACATTTTTCATGTGTGGTTTAGGAAATATGTTTAAATAACTGTCATATTGAATGTGGCAGTTATACTGTTATTATGTGTAAAACCAAATTTTTGTATTTGCAAACCTTACAAAAACAACTGATTCTAGTAAAACTCACATAGATTCAATATTACAGGCATTTTTAGACATTTCACATGTTTGAATACATTTTTATTGCTTTTTTCGTTAGGATTGATTGATTTAGTATGACAGTTATACTGTCATATTGAGTAAAAAAAAAAAAAAAACTTGTGTCTGCAAACCTTGCAAAAGATTATTATTCTAGTAAAACTAACAAAGATACACTTTTCCAATTATTATTAGCATTTGTTGTTTTGGAGTTATAATGCTTGCGTTGAGAGGCGACGGGCTCGGGTGGCAATTCTTGTTGCCCCCCGGCTCAAAGCGTGCACGTTGGAGTTCAACCCAGTGGACCAGTGGGTAGCTTTCCTCCGCCTTCGGGTTGGGGGACGCGTCCTGACTGTTGTTTGGCTTTACGCGCCAAACGGCAGCTCAGAGTACCCACCCTTTTTGAATTCACTCGAGGGAGTACTGGAAAGTGCTCCACCGGGTGATTCCCTCGTTCTACTGGGGGCCTTCAACGCTCATCTTGGCAACAACAGTGAAACCTGGAGAGGCGTGATTGGGAAGAATGGCCGCCCGGATCTGAACCCGAGTGGTGTTTTGTTATTGGACTTTTGTGCTCGTCACAGATTGTCAATAACAAACACCAAGTTCAAACATAAGGGTGTCCATATGTGCACTTGGCACCAGGACACCCTAGGCCGCAGTTCCATGATCGATTTTGTAGTTGTGTCATCGGATTTGCGGTCTCATGTTTTGGACACTCGGGTGAAGAGAGGGGCGGAGCTTTCTACCGATCACCACCTGGTGGTGAGTTGGCTGCGATGGTGGGGGAGGATGCCTGACAGACCTGGCAGGCCCAAACGCATTGTGAGGGTTTGCTGGGAACGCCTCCGGAAGAACTTTGAACATGTCACGAGGGAGGCGCTGGACATTGAGTCTGAGTGGACCATGTTCCGTGCCTCTCTTGTCGAGCCGGCTGATAGTACTGTGGCCCCAAGGAGTTTGGTGCCTGTCGTGGCGGTAATCCTAGAACCCGCTGGTGGACACCAGCAGTGAGGGATGCCGTCAAGCTGAAGAAAGAGCCTATCGGGTCCTTTTGGCTCATGGGACTCCAGAGGCAGCCGACAGGCCAAGCGAAGTGCGGCTTCAGCGGTCGCAGAGGCAAAAACTCGGACATGGGAGGAGTTTGGAGAAGCCATGGAAAACGACTTCCAGACGGCTTCTAAGCGATTCTGGACCACCATCTGCCGGCTCAAGGGGGGGGGGGGAGCAGTGCACTGTAACACCGTGTATGGTGAGGATGGTGCGCTGCTGACCTCTACTGCAGCTGTTATTGATCGGTGGAGGGAATACTTCGAAGACCTCCTTAATCCCACCAACATGTCTTCCTATGAGGAAGCAGTGCCTGGGGAATCTGTGGTGGGCTTTCCTATTTCTGGGGCTGAGGATGCCAAGGTAGTTAAAAAGCTCCTCAATGGCAACGCCCTGGGGGTGTATAAGATCCGTCCGCAGTTCCTTAAGGCTCTGGATGCTGTGGGGCTGTCTTGGTTGACAAGACTGCAACATCGCGTGGACATCGGGGGCGGTACTTCTGGATTGGGAGGGGTGGTGGTTCCTCTCTTTAAGAAGGGGAACCAGAGGGTGTGTTTCAACTATCGTGAGATCACACTCCTCAGTCTTCCCGGTAAGGTCTATTCATGTGTACTGGAGAAGAGGCTACGCCGGATAGTCGAACCTCGGATTCAGGAGGAACAGTGTGGTTTACGTCCTGGTCGTGGAACTGCGGACCAGCTTTATACTCTCGGCAGGGTCCTTGAGGGTGCATGGGAGTTTGCCCAACCAGTCTACATGTGCTTTATGGACTTGGAGAAGGCATTCGACCATTTACCCCTGGAAGTCCTGTGGGGAGTGCTTAGAGAGTATGGGGTAACGGACTGTCTTATTGTGGCGGTTCGCTCCCTTTGCAAGAGTCAGAGCTTGGTCCGGCAATGCGGACCCGTTTCCAGTGAGGGTTGGACTCCGCCAAGGCTGCCCTTTGTCACCGATTCTGTTCATAACCTTTATGGACAGAATTTCTAGGCGCAGTCAGGGCGTTGAGGGGATCCGGTTTGGTGTCTGCAGGATTAGTTCTCTGCTATTTGCAGATGATGTGGTCCTGATGGCTTCATCTGGCCAAGATCTTCAGCCCTCACTGGATCGGTTCGCAGACGAGTGTGAAGTGACTGGGATGTGAATCAGCACCTCCAAGTCCGAGTCCATGGTTCTCGCCCGGAAAAGGGTGGAGTGCCATCTCCGGGTTGGGGAGGAGATCTTGCCCCAAGTGGAGGAGTTCAAGGACCTCAGAGTCTTGTTCACGAGTGAGGGAAGAGTGGATCGTGAGATCGACAGGCGGAACGGTGCGGCGTCTTCAGTAATGCGGACGCTGTATTGATCCGTTGTGGTGAAGAAGGAGCTGAGCCGGAAGGCAAAGCTCTCGATTTACCGGTCGATCTACGTTCCCATCCTCACCTATGGTCATGAGCTTTGTGTCATGGCCGAAAGGACAAAATCACGGGTACAAGCGGCCGAAATGAAATTCCTCCGCCGGGTGGCGGGGCTCTCCCTTAGAGATAGGGTGAGAAGCTCTGTCATCCGGGAGGAGCTCAAAGTAAAGCCATTGCTCCTCCATTTTGAGAGGAGCCAGATGAGGTGGTTCGGGCATCTGGTCAGGATGCCACCCGAACGCCTCCCTAGGGAGGTGTTTCGGGCACGTCCGACCGGTAGGAGGCCCAGGAAGACCCAGGAAACGGGAAGCTTATATCTCCCGGCTGGCCTGGGAACGCCCCAGGATCCCCCTGAAGGAGCTGGAAGAAGTGGCTGGGGAGATGAAAGTCTGGGCTTCCCTGCTTAGGCTGCAGCCCCCGCGACCCGACCTCGGATAAGCGGAAGAAAATGGATGGCTGGATGGATGGAGTTATGTTTAAATAACTGTCATAAAGAGTAAAACCTCATTTTTGTATTTGTAAACCTTACCAAAACAACCGATTTTAGTAAAACTCACACAGATTCAATATTACAGGCATTTTTAGACATTTTGCTTATTTGGTGTAGGAATTATGATGGAATACATTGTTTTTGCTTATTTCGCATTATCTCAGGATTTTAAGAACTTTACTGTCATATAGAGGAAACCAAATACTTTTTGTGTTTGCAAGCCTTAAAAAAAGCATATGTTTCGAGTAAAACTCACAAGAATGCCTTATTTCAGGCATTATTAGCCATTTTGTATGTGTAGTTTAGGCATACTTGCCAATACTCCTGGATTTTCCAGGAGACTCCCGAAATTCAGCGCCTCTCCCGAAAACCTCCCGGGACAAATTTTCTCCCGAAAATCTCCCGAAATTCAGGCTGATCTGAGTGAGGACAGCCTGTATTCACGTCTGCTTTCCCACGATATAAACAGCATGCCTGCCCAATCACGTTATAACTGTAGAATGATCGAGGGCGAGTTCTTGGTTTCTTATGTGGGTTTATTGTTAGGTAGTTTCATTAACGTCCTCCCAGCGCGGTAACAACACAAAACAACAGCAGTCACGTTTTCGTCTACCGTAAAGCAGTTTGTCTGCCGTAAACAGCAATGTTGTGACACTCTTTAAACAGGGCAATACTGCCATCTACTGTACATGCATATGTGACAATAACATCCAGGGCTTTTAGAGAGTGCAGTGCACAACTGAGCACACAACAAGGAGACAAAGCAGAAGAACGCGGAAGATACAGCCATGGCGACGCCGACGACGAGTAAGATGAAGAAACACGCTTATAAGTTCCAAGCCGCAGCTGCGATTGAACTTGGATAGCCTCCGGGAAGAAGTAGTGGAATACCAAGTGCTTGGCAGTGAAGATCTTCCTCAGGAAGCAAAGATTGACCGGTTTTTGGCCATGCTCGGGAGGGATGGAAAATTCCAGACTCTCGTGCATTTGATGAAAGCACTTTTGTGCGTGCCAAACAGCAATGCATCATCAGAGAGGGTGTTCAGCATGGTTATAAAAATAGTGACAGAGAATAGAACAAGGATGGACATTTCAACCCTTACCTCAACAATGAGTAGATGAGTGTTATGTGTGTGTATATGTGTAAATAAATGAAAACTGAAATTCAAGTATTTATTTTATATATATATATATATTTATATATATATATATATATGTATATATATATATATATATATATATATATATCTATATATATATATATATATATATATATATATATATATATATATGTATATATATATGTCTTATATTTCCTGATGATTGGGGTTCATGAAACAGGCCTGTAGAGATGAAGTAGTCTTGTGATTTTTTTTCCCACACATACATATATATATATATATATATATATATATATATATACATATATATATATATATATATATATATATATATATATATATATATATATATATATATATATATATATATATATATATATATATATATATATAGCTAGAATTCACTGAAAGTCAAGTTTTTCTTATATATGTGTGTGTATATATATATTAATATATATATATATATATATATATATATATATATATATATATTTATATATATATATATATATATATATATATATATATATAATTATATATATATATATATATATATATATATATATATATATATATATGTCTTATATCTCCTGATGATTGAGGGAACCCCTCATGAAACAGGCCTGTAGAGATGAAGTAGTCTTATGATTTTTTTCCCCACACATACATATATTTATATATATATATACATATATATATATATACATACATATAGCTAGAATTCACTGAAAGTCAAGTTTTTCTTATATATGTGTGTATATATATATATATATATATATATATATATATATGAAATACTTGACTTGGTGAATTCTAGCTCTAAATATACTCCTCCCCTCTTAACCACACCCCCAACCACGCCCCGACCCCACCCCTGACCGCGCCTTCCCCACCCCCACCTCTTGAAATCGGAGGTCTCAATGTTAGCAAGTATGAGTTTAGGAGTTATGTTTAAATAACTGTCATAGTGAGTGTGGCAGTTACACTGTCATATTGAGTAAAAAAAACTAACTTGTGTCTTTGCAAACCTCACAAAAGAAAATGTTTCTAATAAAAATCACAAAGATACATTTCTTCACGCATTATTAGACATTTTTCATCTGTGGTTTAGGAGTTATGTTTAAATAACTGTCATATTGAGTGTGGCAGTTATACTGTCATTATGTGTAAAACCTAATTTTGTATTTGCAAACCTTATAAAAACAACTGATTCTAGTAAAACATAGATTCAATTTTACAGGCATTTTTAGACATTTTACATGTTTGGTTTAGGAGTTGTGTTTGAATACATTTTTTATTGCTATTTTCGTTAGGCAAGGCCGACCGGCAGGAGGCCACGGGGAAGACCCAGGACACATTGGGAAGACTATCATTCAAGTACCTTGGGGTGTGGGTGGACAATAAGCTGGACTAGACTGTTAACACAGACCACTTGTACAGGAAAGGACAGAGCTGTCCTTTGTCCCACACGCCATTAGACTGTACAACTCTTCTCTGGGGGGAGGGGGGCTACTAGGATGACAGGGGATGCAAATCAATAAGAGTGCAATATTTTTTCAAAACATGGTCACTACTGCCTAGTTTCTCTTGTTATATTCTTATTTTACTGTTATATTTTTATTCTCATTGTTGCTTTTTATTTTTATTCTATTGTAATATGTTTCTATTTTGTTTCAATTTATACCCCCATTATTTACTTTTCACTTTTTACAATTTTGTACACTACTGCTGGAATTTAAATTTTCCTGAGGGAACTCTCCAAAGGAATCAATAAAGTACTATCTATCTATCTATCTATCTATCTGTCTATCTATTTATGTCTCCTGGCTGGCCTGAAAATGCCTCGGGATCCCCCGAGAAGAGCTGGACGAAGTGGCTGGGGAGAGGAAAGTCTGGGCTTCTCTGCTTAGCCTGCTGCCCCCGCAACCTGACCTCGGATAAGCAGGAAGAAAATGGATGGATTTAGTAAGACAGTTATACTGTCATATTAAGTAAAAAACTAACTTGTGTCTTTGCAAACATTACAAAATATATTTTTTCTAGTAAAACTCACAAAGATACATAACTAAAGGCATTATTAGCCATTTTGCATGTGTGGTTTAGGACTTATGTTTAAATAACCGTCAGATTGAGTGTGACAGTATACTGTCATAGTGAGTAAAACCCATATTTTGTAATTGCAAACCTTATGAAAACAAATGATTCTACTAACACTCACATGGATAGAATATTACAGGCATTTTTAGACATAATGCATGTTTGGTTTTGGAGTAATATTTATATAACTTTCATATTTAGTATGACAATAATACTGTCATATTGAATAAAAAAAAAACTAACTTGTATCTGTACAAACCTTAAAAAATATTTTTTTTCCCCAGTAAAACTCACAGAGACATTTCTCCAGGCATTATTAGCCATTGTGCACATGTGGTTTAGGAGTTATGTTTAAATAAATGTCAAATTGAATGTGGCAGTTATACTGTTATTATGAGTAAAACCTAATTTTTGTAAATGTTAACCATACCACAATACCTGATTCTGGTAAAACTCACATAGATTCAATATTACAGGCATTTTTAGACATTTTACATGTTTGGTTTAGAGTTGTGTTTGAATACATTTTTATTGCTTTTTTCATTAGGGCAAGTCCGACGGGCAGGAGGCCGCGGGGAAGACCCAGGACACATTGTGAGTGAAACCTATTTTTTGTAATTGTAAACCTTACCAAAATACCTGATTCTGGTAAAACTCACATAGATTCAATATTACATGCATTTTTAGACGGATTGCATGTTTGGTTTTGGAGTTATGATTATACACCTTTCATATTTAATATGTCAGTTATACTGTATATGACCATTGAGTAAAAAAAAACCTAACTTGTGTCTTTGCAAACCTTACAAAAGATCGTTATTCTAGTAAAGACTTAGACTTAGACTTAGACTTTCTTTTTATTGTCATTCAAATTTGAACTTTACAGCACAGATAAGAACGAAATGTCGTAGTGCAGGATAAAAAAGCAATAAGGTGCATATTTCGATAAATAAATATATAAATACTATATATATATATATATATATATATATATATTATATATATATATATATATATATATATATAATAAATAAATATATATAAATATATATAAATAGATAAATAGATTACTGTGCAGATAAATATATTGCACTTTTTCCACATGCGCCCACGTTTATGGGTGTATGTTATATTGTTTTTTTTTCATTCCAGCGAGTTAATTCATTTTGAGGGGAGTTGAGGAGATAATTTAATTATGATGCGTTCAAGAGTCTTACGGCCTGAGGTAAGAAGCTGTTACAGAAGCTGGAGGTTCTGCTTCGGAGGCTGCGGAACCTCTTTCTAGAGTCCAGCAGTGAAAACTGTCCTTGGTGGGGGTGGGAGGAGTCTTTGCAAATTTTCTGAGCCCTGGTCAGGCAGCACTTTTTGCGATCTCCTGGATAGGAGGAAGAGGAGTCCTGATGATCTTTTCCGCCGTCCTCACCACTCTCTGGAGATACTTCCAGTCTGAGGCACTGCAGGCTCCAGTCCAGACAGAGATGCTGTTGGTCAGCAGGCTCGCTATAACAAAGATACATCTCTCCAAGCATTATTAGCTACTTTGCAATTGTTGTTTAGGAGTTATGTTCAAATAACTGTCATAGTGAGTAAAACCTAAATTTTGTATTTGCAAACCTTTCAAAAACAACTGATTCTAGTAAAACTCACACAGATACAATATTGCAGGCATTTTTAGACATAATGCATGTTTGGTTTTGGAGTTATGTTTCTATAACTTTCATATGTGACAGCTATACTGTTATATTTATTAAAAAAACACTAACTTGTGTCTTTACAAACCTTACAAAATATTGTTTTCCCAGTAAAACTCACAAAGATACATTTCAACAGTCATTATTAGCCATTTTGCATGTGTGGTTTAGAAGTTATGTTTAAATAACTGTCATATAGAGTGTGACCGTAAAGTCATAGTGAGTAAAACAAACTATAACTTGTGTCTTTGCAAACTTTACAAAATATAATCATTCTAGTAAAACAAACAAAGATACATTTCTCCAAGCATTATTAGCCATTTTGCATTTGTTGGTTAGGAGTTATGTTTAAATAACTGTCAAAGTAAATAAAACCTAATTTTGGTATTTGAAAACCTTACAAAAACAACTGATTCTAGTAAAACTCACACAGATACAATATTACAGGCATTTTTAGACATAATACATGTTTGGTTTTGGAGTAATGTTTGGCGCAGTGGAAGAATGGCCGTGCGCGACCCGAGGGTCCCTGGTTCAATCCCCACCTAGTGCCAAACTCGTAATGTCCGTTGTGTCCTGAGCAAGACTCTTCACCCTTGCTCCTGGTGGGTGCTGGTTAGTGCCTTGCATGGCAGCTCCCTCCATCAGTGTGTGAATGTGTGTGTGAATGGGTAAATGTGGAAGTAGTGTCAAAGCGCTTTGAGTACCTTGAAGGTAGAAAAGCGCTATAAAAGTACAACCCATTTATTTATTTATTTATATATAGTAAGACAGCTATACTGTTATATTGAGTAAAAAAAACTAACTTGTGTCTTTACAAACCTTACACAATATTTTTTTTCTAGTAAAACTCACAAAGAGACATTTCCCCAGGTATTATTAGCCATTGTGCATGTGTGGTTTAGGAGTTATGTTTAAATAAATGTCAAATTGAATGTGGCAGGTATACTGTCATGAGTAAAACCAAATTTTTGTAATTGTAAACCTTACCAAAATACCTGATTCTGGTAAAACTCACATAGATTCAATATTACATGCATTTTTAGACGGATTGCTTGTTTGGTTTTGGAGTTATGTTTTTACAACTTTCATATTTAGTATGACAGTTATACTGTCATATTGAGTAAAAAAAACAACAACTAACTTGCGTCTTTTGCAAACCTTACAAAAGATCATTAAGACTTAGACTTTCTTTTTATTGTCATTCAAATTTGAACTTTACAGCACAGATAACACAATTTCGTTACATAAGCTCATGGTAGTGCAGGATAAAAAAGCAATAAGGTGCATATATAAATAAATATAAATAATAAATAAATATATATATAAATAAATAAATAAACTTAAATATATATAAATAAATAAAAAGATTACTGTGCAGATAAATATATTGCACTTTTTCCACATGCGCCCACGTTTATGGGTGTATGTTATATTGGTTTTTTTTTTTATTCCAGCGAGTTAATCCGTTTTGAGGGGATTTGAGGGGATAATTTAATCATAATGCGTTCAAGAGTCTTACGGCCTGAGGGAAGAAGCTGGAGGTTCTGCTTCGGAGGCTGCGGAACCTCTTTCTAGAGTCCAGCAGTGAAAACAGTCCTTGGTGGGGGTGGGAGGAGTCTTTGCAAATTTTCTGAGCCCTGGTCAGGCAGCACTTTTTGCGATCTCCTGGATAGGAGGAAGAGGATTCCTGAAGATCTTTTCCGCCGTCCTCACCACTCTCTGGAGAGACTTCTGAGGCACTGCAGGCTCCAGTCCAGACAGAGATGCTGTTGGTCAGCAGGCTCTCTATAACAAAGATACAGTTCTCGAGCATTATTAGCTATTTGCATTTGTGGTTTAGGATTTATGTTTAAATAACTGTCATAGTGTGTAAAACCTAAATTTTGTATTTGCAAACCTTACAAAAACAATTGATTCTAGTAAAACTCTCAGATACAATATCTCAGTCATTTTTAGACATAATGCATGTTTGGTTTTGGAGTTGTGTTTATATAACTTTCATATTTAGTATTACAGTAATACTGTCATATTGAGTAAAAAAAAAAAAACAACTAACTTGTGTCTTACAAACCTTACAAAATATTTTTCCCAGTAAAACTCAAAGATACATTTCTACAGGCATTATTAGCCATTTTGCATGTGCGGTTTAGGATTTGTGTTTAAATAACTGTCATATTGAGTGTGACAGTAAAGTCATAGTGAGTAAAACAAACTAACTTGTGTCTTTGCAATGCTTACAAAAGAAAATGTTACTAGTAAAACTCACAAAAGATACATTTCTTCATGCATTATTAGAAAATGTTCATGTGTAGTTTAGGAGTTATGTTTTAATAACTGTCAAATTGAGTGTGGCAGTTATACTGTCATTAAGTGTTAAACCTAATTTTTGTATTTGCAAACCTTACAAAAACAACTGATTCTAGTAAAACTCACATAGATTCAATATTGCAGGCATTTTAGACATTTCACATGTTTGGTTTAGGAGTTGTGTTTGAATACATTTTAATTGCTTTTTTCGTTAGGGCAAGTCCGACCGGCAGGAGGCCATGGGGAAGCCCCAGGACACATTGGGAAGACTATTTCAGCCGGCTGGCCTGGGAACGCTTCGGGACCTCCCGAGAAGAGCTGGATGAAGTGGCTGGGGAGAGGGAAGTCTGGGCTTCTCTGCTTAGGCTGCTGCCCCCGCAACCCGACCTCGAATAAGCGGAAGAAAATGGATACATTTAGTATGACAGTTATACTATTATATTGAGTAAAAAAAAAACTAACTTGTGTCTTTAAAAACCTTACAAATTATATGTTTTCTAGTAAAACTCACAAAGATACATCTCCAGGCATTATAAGCCATTTTGCATGTGGTTTAGGGGTTATGTTTAAATAACTGCCATATTGAACGTGGCAGTTATACTGTCATTATGAGTAAAACCTAATTTTTGTAATTGTAAACCTTACCAAAATACCTGATTCTGGTAAAACTCACATAGATTCAATATTACAGGCATTTTTAGACGGATTGCATGTGTAGTTTTGAAATGATGTTTATACAACTTTCTTATTTAGTATGACAGTGATACTATCATATTGAGTAAAAAAAACTAACTTGTGTCTTTGCAAACCTTACAAAAGAACATTTTAGTAAAACTCACAAAGATACATTTCTTCATGTGTAGTTTTGAAATTATGTTTATATAACTTTCATATATAGTATGACAGTTAAACTGTTATATTGAGTAAAAAAAAAACTAACTTGTGTCTTTACAAACCTTACAAAATATTGTTTCCCAGTAAAACTCACAAAGATACATTTCTACAGGCATTATTAGCCATTTTGTATGTGTGGTTTAGGAGTTATGTTTAAATAACTGAAACTGAGTGTGACAGTATACTGTCAAAGTGAGTAAAAAAAAAACTAACTCGTGTCTTTGCAAACCTTACAAAAGAAAATGTTACTAGTAAAACTCACAAAGATAAATTTCTTCATGCATTATTAGAAAATGGTCAAGTGTAGTTTAGAGTTATGTTTAAATAACTGTCATTTTGAGTGTGGTAGTATAACTGCCACACATATTGAGTTATAAAGTTAAGTGTAAAACCTAATTTTTGTATTTGCAAACCTTACAAAAACAACTGATTCTTGTAAAACTCACATAGATTCAATATAAAGGCATTTTAGACATTTTACATGTTTTGTTTAGGAGTTGTGTTTGAATACATTAGTATTGCTTTTTTAAGGCAAGTCCAAACGGCAGGAAGCCACGGGGAAGACACAGGACACATTGGGAAGATTATATCAGCTGGCTGGCCTGGGAATGCCTCGGGATCCCCCGAGAAGAGCTGGACGAAGTAGCTGGGCTTCTCTGCTTAGGCTGCAGCCCCCGCAACACGACCTCGGATAAGCGGAAGAAAATGGATGGATTTAGTATGACAGTTATACTATCATATTGAGTAAAAAATACTAACTTTTGTTTTTGTAAACATTCAAAATATATTTTTTCTAGTAAAACTCACAAAGATACATAGAGTTTAAATAACTGTCATAGTAAGTAAAACCTTACAAAAACAACTGATTCTAGTAAAACTCACATGGATTCAATATTACAGGCATTTTTACACATTTTGCATGTTTGGTTTAGAAATTATGATGGAACACATTTTTATTGCTTTTTTTGCATTATCTCAGGATTTTAAGAATATTACACACATTTTTATTGCTTTTTTCGCATTATCTCAGGATTTTAAGAATATTACTGTCACATTGAGTAAAAACTACTTTCTGTGTTTGCAAGGATTAAAAAAAGCATATTTTTCGAGTAAAACTCCTAAGGATGCATTATTTCAGGCATCATTAGCCATTTAGCATTTGTAGTTTAGGAGTTATGTTTAAATAACTGTCATATTAAATGTAACAGTATACTCTCATATAGAGTAAAACCTAATTTTTGTATTTGCAAACCTTATAAAAACAACTGATTCTAGTAAACCTCACATGGATTTAATATTACAGGCATTTTTAGACATTTTGCATTGTTGGTTTAGGAATTATGTTGGAATACATTTTTATTGCTTTTTTCGCATTATCTCAGGATTTTAAGAACATTACTGTCATATTGAGTAAAAAACTACTTTTTGTGTTTGCAAGCCTTAAAAAAGCATGTTTCGAGTAAAACTCACAATAATGCATTAGTTCAGGCAATATCAACTAATTTTTTATGTGTAGTTTAGGAGTTATGTTTATTTACTGTCATATTGAGTGTACTTGTCATGGTGAAAAAAAACTAATTTTCTTTTTTTGCAAAAAATTCAAACACAACCGATTCTAGGAAAACTCACATGGATTCAATATTACAGGCATTTTTACAAATTTTGCATGTTTAGTTTAGAAATTATGATTGAATACATTTTTATTGCTTTTTTCGCATTCCCTGCAAAAAATGTTCTATAGAATTTCTAAAGAATATCTCTATAGAATTTCTAATGAACTTTAGGACCAAAGTTCTATAGAATTTCTAAAGAATATCTCTATAGAATTTCTAATGAACTTTAGGACCGAAGTTCTATAGAACAGGATTCTAAAGAATGGTTCTATAGAACATGGTTCTAAAGAATGGTTCTATAGAACAGGGTTCTAAAGAATGGTTCTATAGAACAGGGTTCTAAAGAATGGTTCTATAGAACATGGTTCTAAAGAATGGTTCTATAGAACAGGGTTCTAAAGAATGGTTCTATAGATCTCCTCTAAAGAATAGTGCTATAGAAGAAAGTTCTAAAGAGTAGTTCTATAGAACAGGCTCCTATGGAATGGCTTTCTGTGGAATACGGTTCAGAATGATGTAGAAATGATTGGGCAGGCATTCTACAAAATCTGTGGTCTAACACTGGCAATGGAGAAAGACAAATATTGCAGTTGAATGAATGTTGACTTGTATTTATTATATACATGTAACTCAAATCTTGACGTAATAAATAAATGTCAGCAGCATAAATCAACATGATCACCGCGCTTCCCCGACTGTTAGAGACGGCTAGACGTCCAGCAGAATTTGTTTCTGAGGCCTTCTTTTTTTCCCATTTTCTGCGCAATGTTCAGTTTCACTCCAATGATTTTCTTTATCACATTTGCTTCACTTGAGGGATGGAGCTTCTTCACAAAATCTGAAAGATCAATAAAATATACCAGAATTAGTGTCTGCAGACACCAAGACACTAGCTGTCATGCAATGAGTTACACTATGGCATTTTTCAGCTCGATAAAGAGAGTGATGTCTATCATTTAATCAATGCAATGGATAGTCAACACACTGCATACATTGCATATCACGCTATCTATGCTGTAAGGCACTTGCACTGCTTGACGCACACAAAATCATATGTGGTGCAATCATGCCAGGCTTTACGAACTGCAACAAATCTGTATCAAATTCTGACAGTGCATGTACACTATTCATTAGCTATATAGAAAATCCATTCAGTGTGTGAAATATTTTTCAAATTATTTTCAGGATTTCACTTTCTTGTGAATCTTGTTGTGTACTTGATGGGTGTCCCCAATGGCGTTCGAACAATCACGAAAGTGCATTAATAGAATTCTAATAAAAATATTTAACTTCAATCTGATTGAAACCATATCCACATCGGGAAGGGGATCTGACACATTCCCTATCTAAAAGTCGTTCACTTCT
Organism: Nerophis lumbriciformis; assembly: GCF_033978685.3. Lineage (NCBI taxonomy): Eukaryota > Metazoa > Chordata > Actinopteri > Syngnathiformes > Syngnathidae > Nerophis > Nerophis lumbriciformis. Next base: position 22,241,731 of record NC_084554.2, on the reverse strand, counting down.
CAACTTGCAGCAGAACTCACGGAAATTCCCGACGCTAGTTGTTAAATAGTAAGGCGGAGAATGCCGATATAAGATATCAAACGAGAAAAAGGTGTAGATATCCGTGCGCTGCGGTTTTTGCTTTGTCACTTGATGTTGGTTTCCGACGAGATCAAAGCTAATGTGACCACCCATGCCTATAAATCTGTCAAAACGAACATCTCGCAGTCAATTCATGGACCAAGCAGACTGGAAGCTATGGATATCTATACTTCATGCCAAACGATCACGGAACGACTTGGAGATAGGAAAAGGGTCAGATCCACTTCCCTGATGTGGATATGGTTTTAATCAGATTGATTTAACTTATACTCACCAATAATAGCAGACACTTTCTTGTCATCCAGTTTTGGTTTCTCATGCTTATCCTTAAAAGCATTGGATTTTTTTCCTGTCAAGCTGCTGTTGGCCAGCTCCTCTCTGGCAGAGCGACAGCAGGACGTCGAGCTGATAGTATTGTTGCCTGACGTGATAAGTCGTCCATCTTCATTAGCAGGCCAGGAAGTCCTTTAATAGAAAAAAGTACATTGTGATGCAGACACAATAAAAAAAAAAATACATTAATAACATGAAGCTGGCGATATCCAAACCGCTCGGCTCTAACCCCAGCTATCATAATGTAAGGGTATTTTGATAGGAATCTTGTTCAAGTCAAGGGAAACATGGTAAGGAAGCAATCAAAGATGAAAAATATATATAACCATATATATTAATTCATCCTGACCACGCGAAGATTTAATATTTGTCGGTCAAGTATTAATCAGATATCCAGCTGAGACAAAATATCAAGAAGGAAGGGACGTAACTCTTGCTAATATAAGAGAAACACACAAAAACGGACGGACAGACAGACAAACAAACAAGTACCATATGTCCTCCCCTTATTTAGAGGGGAGGACATCACAACTTAGGATGTTGTATATGCAACAGTTCTGAAATTATTCCAAATCATAAATGGATTTTTATTGGAAAAAAGGGGCATAACTCTGGAAAATATTGTCCGAGACGACTCATTTTCGATAGGCTTCTTGTTACACTAAGATAAATAGATGTAACAAGTTTGGTTTCCGTACATGAAACGATTCTGTAAATATTGCGGTGACGGATGGACAGCCGTACATGACGACAATACCCGTAGGCCAAAGTTAGATGAAAATACAGTAATAAGAAAGTTATTTCATACATCGACATGTAAGCATATTTTCCATCAACCTATGATAATTACAATAACATACTTCTAGAATAAGAAAACCTACCTTCAACAACCCTCAATGCATCTCAAAGGGATTTGTTTTCCTCTCTCAACTGGAGGACTTCCTTCTTCAGGGATTCCATTTCTGTACATGTATCTTTCGGTGAAGTTCTTCCCAGCTGAAAATGTCAAAATAGTAAATCAAATGAAATAATTTGTATTATGATTAATTTGGGCGCTCATATGTTTTCCGGAAGCAATTTGTCCTGGATACGGCCCTGACAGCACCATATAAGTTTTACATGTATAAGCAACCTTGTAGGCACATTAATTTGAATATGCTACATGTACATGTAGCAGTAAGCCATTCACACAGTAGGCACTGTTCATCAGGTATTTGTAGTGTTATTTTCATATAAGTAAAAGTATAAACTTGTGTTTTAAACCAGTTGCCAGGGATGCAATTTTTACGTCCTCGATTTCAAATGAATGCTAGGCACTTGTGATTGTTTGCCTCGAGAGGGTGCTTTGATTAACCAATAAAATCCTATTCTATTCTATTCATGTACTCACAGCAGCAAGTTGGGCCTTCAATTGTGCCCGAGCATCATATCCCACAGCTGTACGGCTTACTTTCCTCTTTTTCTTCTGAAAAATCAAGATTAACAAGAAAACGTGTTCAGTTCTTTTATATGCCATTGAAGTGAAGAAATATGTTTGCAGAAATGATAGATTTTCGAGTACATGCAGAAAGTCTGTCAACACCTCAATTTGTCTTGAATATTATTCTGTCTGAGTTGGTCGAATTGAATCAAAATATTCAATAACTTTAAAGCCTACAATGAAACATGATTTGATTAACTTTTATGATAAAGAAAAACTGACAAGGTACTTCAAAAGTATGGGATTGAATCCTACAAAACCTCACAGTTGAAACACCACTGAAATAGTGAGTGAGTGAATTAACGTTTAACGTCGCTTTCAACACTATTTCGGTCATATCGCGACACCACTGAAATAAAAGTACCTGCTGTCTGTCAGATAGAGTCTCCTCAACACTTTCATCCTTGCTCTCACTGTCTGATGACCAAGACTTTGGCTGTTTGTTTCTCTAGCCTCTGCCATATTCCAAATCACCAGTAAGGGGTACATCCTTGCCATCCTGAGCGGCTTTCAAATATGGCGTCAGTTCACGTGTGTCTTCTGTGTAAAAACAAATATGTGCCACATTAAGCTAAATTAAACTGTACAGTTAGTCATACATTTCAGCAGCAGATTGTTATCACTAAATTACTTTGGTATACCTACAGTTCTGATGATTCAGAAATTCACCTCAGCGAGAAACAAATTTCACCTTACTTTCCCTTATTTACAGGCTTACAGCCATATTAAAAAATTGTCAAGGTTAAGTCTGTACTATCATGACAATCACCTCAGCATTGCAGATTGAAACATTCAGTATACCAGGGCTGCACTGATGAGAAATTACTATCAATCATGGAAGAAAAAAAATTATATTAATTAAATTTAACTTTACATAAACAAAGTCGAAAGTTCAAGGTGTAAAATCAGAAGTACATTAAATATATCTATATTAAATATATCTATATTTATATGTACTTCTGGTAAAACGTATACTTTTTACTGAATTGAATTGAAAAGTTTTCAACTGTTTATTAATTACCACCAAATCTCAGAATTCTTGCCACGTATTTGGTTTGTGACTGCTTCCTTCCTCCTGCTTTGTTGAGTGGCCATGGAACTTGGACTTCTTCATCACTGTCCCAATTTTCTCCATTCATCTTCTCTCGAGAACCGCGTGGTTAATATACTATATTTCGTCTCGATGATCATCCTCCCCTTGCTTCCGTTTGGCGACCTGACTGGGGGCCAAACTCCTTCTCTGTGTGATCACACAAGCCTGACGTTACAAACAATGGAGGGATGATAATAATAATAATAATAATAATAATAATAATAAATGAGGCTAGTTTTGCTAGCTCACCATTTCCGCCCGTGCCTCGAAGCTGCTGTTTGGCTCAACGTTAGCCCGCTTGTGACGTCTCGCATCGCGCCTAGAAGACCCTAAACCTAAATGTGATGTTTAAGCCAACAAAGTTACCGTCAATGAACTCCGACGTGACTTGGGCAGCTTAGAAAGAGCGAGTGAAGTCAACATGGACGTTGTGGCCGCCATCACCAACTCAAACTGCCCGCGAAATCTGCTTTGCAACTACGGCAAGCGCGAAGGGGAAAAATAAATAATTTAAAAAAAAAGTTGATTTGAAACATATTCGCACTTATTAGTGTCGGATATGAGAAACATTGATACAACGCGATTATTACCAACTATACATGAATTTGGTTGTGATTGCAGCCTTAAAACAGTTTTGTTATTTTATAACAAAACGAGAGCAGTTCTATCTATCGTGTTTGGGGGGGGGGGGGGGGGTTTGTAATGTTACGGCGGGAAAAGTAGTAAACTAAATATAACATTGAACCATGCTTTTGAAAATGTATACATTTAAATCCTGGCAAATACTGACTTTTAACAATATAAATTGTTACTTACATGAGTTCGGTAAAGTGTTTTCCTATTGGGCTCCGTGAAGAAACGTGTCTGGGCTTGTTCTTCCACAGCTGCATGCAGGTACGTGGGCGGGTCCTGACGTTTTAGGTCTGATTTAAACCTTTGAACTGAGTTTTGCTAAATCAATTTATGTTGGAAGTCCAATAAAATTAATTTTATCACATAAAAAAGTAAGTTACGAAAATATTCACACTTTTTACTTATAGATAACTCAAAAACTCTAAAAATAAAAATAAATTGATTTATTGGAATAAATATACTTTTAAAAATAAAGTCTGCCGAAGTTCTGGGTGTCCGCCTTGAAATGACACCTCACAATTTTAAATGATACAAAATTAACATTTTCATAATTGAGGGAGACATCCTGCATTGTTCAAAAAACAAGCTCAAGTCTGGTGAATCAACTTAATGAGATTAATCAATGCTATGGTGATAGCGCTGCTGCCATTTTATAGAATTTTATTCCATGGAACAATCTATAGAACTTTCAGCAGATAAAGGATAATGTCTATAGAATTTCTGTTAGACATTCTATAGAATGCCCAGTTCTATAGAACAATCTATAGACCTTTCAGCAGATAAAGTAATGTCTATAGAATTTCTGTTAGACATTCTATAGAATGCCCAGTTCTATAGAACAATCTATGGACTTTTCATCAGATAATGTAATGTCTATAGAATTTCTATAGGATATTCTATAGAATTCCCAGCTCTATAGAACAGTGAAAAGACCTTCCAGCACATGAAGCTGATGTCTATAGAATTTCTATAGAATTTTGAATACATATTCTATAGAATCTTCAGTTCTAAAGAAATTCCGACGAAATTCTATAGCGTTCTATATATTTCTATAGAGATTCTATAGAACATTTTTTGCAGGGTTATCTCAGGATTTTAGGGATATAACTGTCATATTGAGTAAAAAACTACTTTTTGTGTTTGCAAGATTTAAAAAAGCATATGTTCAGAGTAAAACTTCGTAGAATGCATTATTTGAGGCATCATTAGCCATTTTGCATGTGTAGTTAGGAGTTATGATTACAAAACTGTCATATTGATGGTGACAGTTTACTTTCATAAAGAGTAAAACCTAATTTTTGTTTTTGCAAACCTTACTAAAACAACTGATTCTAGTAAAACTCACATGGATTCAATATTACAGGCATTTTTACACATTTTGCATGTTTAGTTTAGAAATTATGATTGAATACATTTTTATTGCTTTTTTCGCATTATCTCAGTATTTTAGGAATATTACTGTCAAATTGAGTAAAAAACTACTTTTTGTGTTTGCAAGATTTGAAAAAGCATATGTTTCGAGTAAAACTCCGTAGAATGCATTATTTGAGGCATCAATAGACATTTTGCATTTGTAGTTAGGAGTTATTTTTAAATAACTGTCATATTGAGTGTGACAGTATACTGTCATAGTGAGTAAAACTTAATTATTGTATTTGCAAACCTTATAAAAACAACTGATTCTTGTAAAACTCACATGGATTTAATATTACAGGCATTTTTAGACATTTTGCATTGTTGGTTTAGGAATTATGTTGGAATACATTTTTATTGCTTTTTTCGCATTATCTCAGGATTTTAAGAACAATACTGTCATATTGAGTAAAAAACTACTTTTTGTGTTTGCAAGCCGTAAAAAAGCATATGTTTCGAGTAAAACTCACAATAATGCATTAGTTCAGGCAATATTAGCTCATTTTTATGTGTAGTTTAGGAGTTATGTTTATGTACTGTCATATTGAGTGTACTTGTCATGGTGAAAAAAACCTAATTTTTTTTTGCAAAAATTTCAAACACAACCGATTCTAGGAAAACTCACATGGATTCAATATTACAGGCATTTTTACAAATTTTGCATGTTTAGTTTAGAAATTATGATTGAATACATTTTTATTGCTTTTTTCGCATTATCTCAGGATTTTAGGGATATAACTGTCATATTGAGTAAAAAAATACTTTTTGTGTTTGCAAGATTTAAAAAAGCATATGTTCAGAGTAAAACTCCGTAGAATGCATTATTTGAGGCATCATTAGACATTTTGCATGTGTAGTTTAGGAGTTATGATTAAATAAATGTCATATTGAGTGTGACAGTTTACTTTCATAAAGAGTAAAACCTAATTTTTGTTTTTGCAAACCTTACTAAAACAACTTATTCTAGTTAAACTCACATGGATTCAATAATACAGGCATTTTTACACATTTTGCATGTTTAGTTTAGAAATTATGATTGAATACATTTTTATTGCTTTTTTCGCATTATCTCAGGATTTTAAGAACATTACTGTCATATAGAGTAAAAAAAAATACATTTTTATTGCTTTTTTCGCATTATCTCAGTATTTTAGGAATATTACTGTCATATTGAGTAAAAAACTACTTTTTGTGTTTGCAAGATTTGAAAAAGCATATGTTTCGAGTAAAATCCGTAGAATGCATTATTTGAGGCATCATTAGACATTTTGCATGTGTAGTTTAGGAGTTATGATTAAATAAATGTCATATTGAGTGTGACAGTTTACTTTCATAAAGAGTAAAACCTAATTTTTGTTTTTGCAAACCTTACTAAAACAACTTATTCTAGTTAAACTCACATGGATTCAATAATACAGGCGTTTTTACACATTTTGCATGTTTAGTTTAGAAATTATGATTAAATACATTTTTATTGCTTTTTTCGCATTATCTCAGGATTTTAAGAACATTACTGTCATATTGAGTAAAAAAAAAATACTTTTTGTTATTGCAAGCCTTAAGAAAGCATATGTTTCGAGGAAAACTCCCAAGGATCCATTATTTAAAAAAACATTATTAGCCATTTTGCATGAGTAGTTTAGAAGTTATGATTAAAAAACTGTCATATTGAGTGTGACAGTTTACTTTCATAAAGAGTAAAACCTAATTTTTGCTTTTGCAAACCTTACTAAAACAACTGATTCTAGTAAAACTCACATGGATTTAATATTACTGGCATTTTTAGACATTTTGCATTGTTGGTTTAGGAATTATGTTGGAATACATTTGTATTGCTTTTTTCGCATTATCTCAGAATTTTAAGAACATTACTGTCATATTGAGTAAAAACTACTTTTTGTGTTTGCAAGCCTTAAAAAAGCATATGTTTCGAGTAAAACTCACAAGAATGCATTATTTCAGGCAATATTAGCTCATTTTTAAGTGTAGTTTAGGAGTTATGTTTAATTTACTGTCATATTGAGTGTACATTGTCATGGTGAAAAAAAACCTAATTTTTTTTTTTTTTGCAAAAATTTCAATCACAACTGATTCTAGGAAAACTCACATGGATTCAATATTACAGGCATTTTTACAATTTTTGCATGTTTAGTTTAGAAATTATGATTGAATACATTTTTATTGCTTTTTTCGCATTATCTCAGGATTTTAGGGATATAACTGTCATATTGAGTAAAAAACTACTTTTTGTGTTTGCAAGATTTAAAAAAAGCATATGTTCAGAGTAAAACTCCGTAGAATGCATTATTTGAGGCATCATTAGCCATTTTGCATGTGTAGTTAGGAGTTATGATTACAAAACTGTCATATTGATTGTGACAGTTTACTTTCAAAAAGAGTAAAACCTAATTTTTGTTTTTGCAAACCTTACTAAAACAACTGATTCTAGTGAAACTCACATGGATTTAATATTACAGGCATTTTTAGACGTTTTGCATCATTGGTTTAGGAATTATGTTGGAATACATTTGTATTGCTTTTTTCGCATTATCTCGGAATTTTAAGAACATTACTGTCATATTGAATAAAAACTACTTTTTGTGTTTGCAAGCCTTAAAAAAAGCATATGTTCGAGTAAAACTCACAAGAATGCATTATTTCAGGCAATATTAGCTCATTTTTAAGTGTAGTTTAGGAGTTATGTTTAATTTACTGTCATATTGATTGTACATTGTCATGGTGAGAAAAAAAAAAAATTATTGCTTTTTTTGCATTATCTCAGGATTTTAAGAATATTACACACATTTTTATTGCTTTTTTCGCATTATCTCAGGATTTAAAGAATATTACTGTCACATTGAGTAAAAACTACTTTCTGTGTTTGCAAGGATTAAAAAAAAGCATATTTTTCGAGTAAAACTCCTAAGGATGCATTATTTCAGGCATCATTAGCCATTTAGCATTTGTAGTTTAGGAGTTATGTTTAAATAACTGTCATTATAAATGTAACAGTATAATCTCATATAGAGTAAAACCTAATTTTTGTAATTGCAAACCTTATAAAAACAACTGATTCTAGTAAACCTCACATGGATTTAATATTACAGGCATTTTTAGACATTTTGCATTGTTGGTTTAGGAATTATGTTGGAATACATTTGTATTGCTTTTTTCGCATTATCTCAGAATTTTAAGAACATTACTGTCATATTGAGTAAAAACTACTTTTTGTGTTTGCAAGCCTTAAAAAAGCATATGTTTCGAGTAAAACTCACAAGAATGCATTATTTCAGGCAATATTAGCTCATTTTTAAGTGTAGTTTAGGAGTTATGTTTAATTTACTGTCATAATGAGTGTACATTGTCATGGTGAAAAAAAACTATTTATTAAACTAATTATAATGGAATACATTTGTTTTTGCTTTTTTCGTATTATCTCAGGATTTTAAGAACATTACTGTCATATTGAGTAAAAAACTACTATTTGTGTTTGCATGATTTAAAAAAGCATATGTTTTGAGTAAAACTCCCAAGGATGCATTATTTCAGGCATCAATCAATCGTAGGCTCTCCCAAGATAAATAGGTCCTAGGTGAGGGATCAGACAAAGAGCAGCTCAAAGACCTTCATGAAAAGTACAAATCGAGGTCCTAGATTTTTCCTCGCCCGGACGCGGGTCACCGTGGCTCCCCTGTGGAGCCAGGCCCAGAGGTGGGGCACGATGGCGATCGCCTGTTGGCTGGCTCAGCTCAATGAAGCAACGTGGTTCCCTCCTCCAATGGGCTCACCACTCATGGGCTGGGTTATAGAGGTCGGGTGCAGTGTGAGCTGAGCGGCAGCCGAAGGCAGGGCACTTGGCGGTCCGATCATCGGCTACATAAGCTAGCTCTTCTGACGTGAAATGTCACCTCGCTGGGAGGGAAGGAGCCTGAGCTGGTGTGCGAGGTGGAGAAGTTCCGGCTAGATATAGTTGGACTCACTTCGACGCACAGGAACCTGTTCTCTCGAGAGGGGCTGGACTCTCTTCCACTATGGCGTTGCAAGCAATGAGAGGCTGGGGTGGCAATTCTTGTTGTCCCCCCGGCTCAAAGACAAGAGTATGGGGTATCGGACTGTCTGGTTGTGGCGGGTCGCTCCCTGTATGATCAGTGTAGGGCAGCCTTGGTCCGCCAAGGCTGCCCTTTGTCACCGATTCTGTTGTTAACTTTTATGGACAGAATTGCAGTCATGGCGTTGAGGGGATCCGGTTTGGTGGTTGCAGGATTAGGTCTCTGCGTTTTGCAGTTGATGTGGTCCTGATGGCTTCAATTGGCCAGGATCTCCAGCTCTCATTGGATGGCCGAGTATGAAGCGACTGGGATGAGAATCAGCACCTCCAAGTCCGAGTCCATGTTTCTCGCCCGGTAAAGGGTGGGGTGCCATTTCCAGGTTGAGGAGGCGATGGCCCCAAGTGGAGGAGTTCAAGTACCTAGGAGTCTTGTTCACGAGTGAGGGAAGAGTGGAACATGAGATCCACAGGCGGATCGGTGCGGCGTCTTCAGTAATGAGGACGCTATATCGATCCATTGTGGTGAAGAAGGAGCTGAGCCAGAATTAAAAGCTCTAAATTTACCGGTCGATCTACATTCCCATCCTGCACCCATGGTCATGGTTATGACCGAAAAGACAAGATCCCGGGTACAAGCGGCCAAATTGAGTGTCCTCCGCCGGGTGGCGGGTCTCTCCCTTAGAGATAGGATAAGAAGCTCTGTCATCCGGGAGGAACTCAGAGTAAAGCGCTGCTCCTCCACATTGAGAGGAGCCAGATGAGGTGGTTCGGGCATCTGCTCAGGATGCCACCCGAACGCCTCCCGAGGGAGGTGTTTAGGGCAGGAGGCCACGGGGAAGACCCAGGACACATTGGGAAGATTATGTCTCCCGGCTGGCCTGGGAACGCCTCAGGATCCCCCGAGAAGAGCTGGAAGAAGTGGCTGGGGAGAGGGAAGTCTGGGCTTCTCTGTTTAGGCTGCTGCCCCCGCAACCCAACCTCGGTTAAGCGGAAGAAAATGGATGGATTTAGTAACGACAACAAAAAATGCCCATCCATCAATTTTCTACCTCTTATTCCCTTTTGGGGTGGCAGGGGGCGCTGGAGCCTATCTCAGCTACAATCGGGCGGAAGGCGGTGTACACCCCGGACAAGTCGCAAAAAATGATTCTAGTAAAACTCACATTGATACAATTTTACAGGTATTTTTAGACATAATGCATGTTTGGTTTTGGAATTATGTTTATATAACTTTCATATGTATTATGACAGTTATACTGTCATCTTGAGTAAAACATAACTTGTGTCTTTACAAACATTACAAACTATGTTTTCCAGTAAAACTCACAAAAAAATTTTTTTTCAGGCATTATTAGACATTTTTCATGTGTGGTTTAGGAAATATGTTTAAATAAATGTCATATTGAATGTGGCAGTTATACTGTTATGTGTAAAACCAAATTTTTGTATTTTCAAACCTTACTAAAACAACTGATTCTAGTAAAACTCACATAGATTCAATATTACAGGCATTTTTAGACATTTCACATGTTTGAATACATTTTTATTGCTTTTTTCGTTAGGGCAAGTCCGATCACCAGGAGGCCACGGGGAAGACCCAGGACACATTGGGAAAACTATGTCTCAGGCTGGCCTGGGTACGCCTCGGGATCCCCAGAGAAGAGCTGGACAAAGTAGCTGGGGAGAGGGAAGTCTGGGCTTCTCTGCTTAGGCTGCTGCCCCCGCAACCCGACCTCGGATAAGCGGAAGAAAATGGATGGATTTAGTATGACAGTTATACTGTCATATTGAGTAAAAAAAACTATTTTTCATAGATTCAATATTACAGGCATCTTTAGATGGATTGCATGTTTGGTTTTGGAGATATGTTTATACAACTTTCATATTTAGTATGACAGTTATACTGTCATATTGAGTAAAAAAACAACAACTTGTGTCTGCAAACCTTACAAAAGATTATTATTCTAGTAAAACTAACAAAGATACATTTTTCCAAGCATTATTAGCATTTGTTGTTTTGGAGTTATAATGCTTGTGTTGAGAGGCGACGGGCTCGGGTGGCAATTCTTGTTGCCCCCCGGCTCAAAGCCTGCACGTTGGAGTTCAACCCAGTGGACCAGTGGGTAGCTTTCCTCCGCCTTCGGGTGGGGGGACGGGTCCTGACTGTTGTTTGGCCTTACGCGCCAAACGGCAGCTCAGAGTACCCACCCTTTTTGGATTCACTCGAGGGAGTACTGGAAAGTGCTCCACCGAGTGATTCCCTCGTTCTACTGGGGGCCTTCAACGCTCATCTTGGCAACAACAGTGAAACCTGGAGAGGCGTGATTGGGAAGAATGGCCGCCCGGATCTGAACCCGAGTGGTGTTTTGTTATTGGACTTTTGTGCTCGTCACAGATTGTCAATAACAAACACCAAGTTCAAACATAAGGGTGTCCATATGTGCACTTGGCACCAGGACACCCTAGGCCGCAGTTCCATGATCGATTTTGTAGTTGTGTCATCGGATTTGCGGTCTCATGTTTTGGACACTCGGGTGAAGAGAGGGGCGGAGCTTTCTACCGATCACCACCTGGTGGTGAGTTGGCTGCGATGGTGGGGGAGGATGCCTGACAGACCTGGCAGGCCCAAACGCATTGTGAGGGTTTGCTGGGAACGCCTCCGGAAGAACTTTGAACATGTCACGAGGGAGGCGCTGGACATTGAGTCTGAGTGGACCAAGTTCCGTGCCTCTCTTGTCGAGCCGGCTGATTGGAGCTGTGGCCCCAAGGAGTTTGGTGCCTGTCGTGGCGGTAATCCTAGAACCCGCTGGTGGACACCAGCAGTGAGGGATGCCGTCAAGCTGAAGAAAGAGCCTATCGGGTCCTTTTGGCTCATGGGACTCCAGAGGCAGCCGACAGGCCAAGCGAAGTGCGGCTTCAGCGGTCGCAGAGGCAAAAACTCGGACATGGGAGGAGTTTGGAGAAGCCATGGAAAACGACTTCCAGACGGCTTCGAAGCGATTCTGGACCACCATCCGCCGGCTCAAGGGGGGGGAGCAGTGCACTGTAACACCGTGTATGGTGAGGATGGTGCGCTGCTGACCTCTACTGCAGCTGTTATTGATCGGTGGAGGGAATACTTTGAAGACCTCCTTAATCCCACCAACATGTCTTCCTATGAGGAAGCAGTGCCTGGGGAATCTGTGGTGGGCTTTCCTATTTCTGGGGCTGAGGATGCCAAGGTAGTTAAAAAGCTCCTCAATGGCAACGCCCTGGGGGTGGATGAGATCCGTCCGGAGTTCCTTAAGGCTCTGGATGCTGTGGGGCTGTCTTGGTTGACAAGACTCTGCAACATCGCGTGGACATCGGGGGCGGTACTTCTGGATTGGGAGGGGTGGTGGTTCCTCTCTTTAAGAAGGGGAACCAGAGGGTGTGTTTCAACTATCGTGAGATCACACTCCTCAGTCTTCCCGGTAAGGTCTATTCATGTGTACTGGAGAAGAGGCTACGCCGGATAGTCGAACCTCGGATTCAGGAGGAACAGTGTGGTTTACGTCCTGGTCGTGGAACTGCGGACCAGCTTTATACTCTCGGCAGGGTCCTTGAGGGTGCATGGGAGTTTGCCCAACCAGTGCTTTATGGACTTGGAGAAGGCATTCGACCATTTACCCCTGGAAGTCCTGTGGGGAGTGCTTAGAGAGTATGGGGTAACGGACTGTCTTATTGTGGCGGTTCGCTCCCTTTGCAAGAGTCAGAGCTTGGTCCGGCAATGCGGACCCGTTTCCAGTGAGGGTTGGACTCCGCCAAGGCTGCCCTTTGTCACCGATTCTGTTCATAACCTTTATGGACAGAATTTCTAGGCGCAGTCAGGGCGTTGAGGGGATCCGGTTTGGTGTCTGCAGGATTAGGTCTCTGCTATCTGCAGATGATGTGGTCCTGATGGCTTCATCTGGCCAAGATCTTCAGCCCTCACTGGATCGGTTCGCAGACGAGTGTGAAGTGACTGGGATGTGAATCAGCACCTCCAAGTCCGAGTCCATGGTTCTCGCCCGGAAAAGGGTGGAGTGCCATCTCCGGGTTGGGGAGGAGATCTTGCCCCAAGTGGAGGAGTTCAAGGACCTCAGAGTCTTGTTCACGAGTGAGGGAAGAGTGGATCGTGAGATCGACAGGTGGAACGGTGCGGCGTCTTCAGTAATGCGGACGCTGTATTATGTAATTTGTGGTGAAGAAGGAGCTGAGCCGGAAGGCAAAGCTCTCGATTTACCGGTCGATCTACGTTCCCATCCTCACCTATGGTCATGAGCTTTGTGTCATGGCCGAAAGGACAAAATCACGGGTACAAGCGGCCAAAATGAGTTTCCTCCGCCGGGTGGCGGGGCTCTCCCTTAGAGATAGGGTGAGAAGCTCTGTCATCCGGGAGGAGCTCAAAGTAAAGCCATTGCTCCTCCATTTCGAGAGGAGCCAGATGAGGTGGTTCGGGCATCTGGACAGGATGCCACCCGAACGCCTCCCTAGGGAGGTGTTTCGGGCACGTCCGACCGGTAGGAGGCCCAGGAAGACCCAGGAAACGGGAAGCTTATCTCTCCCGGCTGGCCTGGGAACGCCCCAGGATCCCCCGGGAGGAGCTGGACGAAGTGGCTGGGGAGATGAAAGTCTGGGCTTCCCTGCTTAGGCTGCAGCCCCCGCGACCCGACCTCGGATAAGCGGAAGAAAATGGATGGCTGGATGGATGGAGTTATGTTTATATAACTGTCATAAAGAGTAAAACCTCATTTTTGTATTTGTAAACCTTACCAAAACAACTGATTTTAGTAAAACTCACACAGATTCAATATTACAGGCATTTTTAGACATTTTGCTTATTTGGTGAAGGAATTATGATGGAATACATTGTTTTTGCTTATTTCGCATTATCTCAGGATTTTAAGAACTTTACTGTCATATTGAGGAAAACAAATACTTTTTGTGTTTGCAAGCCTTAAAAAAAGCATATGTTTCGAGTAAAACTCAAAAGAATGCCTTATTTCAGGCATTATTAGCCATTTTTTATGTGTAGTTTAGGCATACTTGCCAATACTCCTGGATTTTCCAGGAGACTCCCGAAATTCAGCGCCTCTCCCGAAAACCTCCCGGGACAAATTTTCTCCCGAAAATCTCCCGAAATTCAGGCTGATCTGAGTGAGGACAGCCTGTATTCACGTCTGCTTTCCCACGATATAAACAGCATGCCTGCCCAATCACGTTATAACTGTAGAATGATCGAGGGCGAGTTCTTGGTTTCTTATGTGGGTTTATTGTTAGGTAGTTTCATTAACGTCCTCCCAGCGCGGTAACAACACAAAACAACAGCAGTCACGTTTTCGTCTACCGTAAAGCAGTTTGTCTGCCGTAAACAGCAATGTTGTGACTCTCTTTAACAGGGCAATACTGCCATCTACTGTACATGCATATGTGACAATAACATCCAGGGCTTTTAGAGAGTGCAGTGCACAACTGAGCACACAACAAGGAGACAAAGCAGAAGAACGCGGAAGATACAGCCATGGCAACGCCGACGACGAGTAAGATGAAGAAACACGCTTATAAGTTCCAAGCCGCAGCTGCGATTGGACCTGGATAGCCTCCGGGAAGAAGTAGTGGAATACCAAGTGCTTGGCAGTGAAGATCTTCCTCAGGAAGCAAAGATTGACCGGTTTTTGGCCATGCTCGGGAGGGATGGAAAATTCCAGACTCTCGTGCATTTGATGAAAGCACTTTTGTGCGTGCCACACAGCAATGCATCATCAGCGAGGGTGTTCAGCATGGTTATAAAAATAGTGACAGAGAATAGAACAAGGATGGACAATTCAACCCTTAACTCAACAATGAGTAGATGAGTGTTATGTGTGTGTATATGTGTAAATAAATGAAAACTGAAATTCAAGTATTTATTTTATTTATATATATATATATATACATATATATAGCTAGAATTCACTGAAAGTCAAGTTTTTCTTATATATGTGTATATATATATATATATATATATATATATATATATATATATATATATATATATATATGTATATATATAAATATATATATATATATATATTTTATATATATATATATATATATATATACATATATACATATATATATATATATATATATATATATATATATATATATATATATATAAAATATATATATATATATATATATATATATTTATATTTTATATATATATATATATATATATATATATATATATATATATATATATATATATATATATATATATATATATATATATGAAATACTTGACTTGGTGAATTCTAGCTCTAAATATACTCCTCCCCTCTTAACCACACCCCCAACCACGCCCCCACCCCACCCCTGACCACGCCTTCCCCACCCCCACCTCTTGAAATCAGAGGTCTCAATGTTATGTTAGTATGAGTTTAGGAGTTATGTTTAAATAACTGTCATAGTGAGTGTGACAGTTACACTGTCATATTGAGTAAAAAAAACTAACTTGTGTCTTTGCAAACCTCACAAAAGAAAATGTTTCTAATAAAAATCACAAAGATACATTTCTTCACGCATTATTAGACATTTTTCATGTGTGGTTTAGGAGTTATGTTTAAATAACTGTCATATTGAGTGTGGCAGTTATACTGTCATTATGTGTAAAACCTAATTTTGTATTTGCAAACCTTATAAAAACAACTGATTCTAGTAAAACATAGATTCAATTTTACAGGCATTTTTAGACAATTTACATGTTTGGTTTAGGAGTTGTGTCTGAATACATTTTCTTCTGCTATTTTCGTTAGGGCAAGGCCGACCGGCAGGATGCCGACCGGCAGGAGGCCACGGGGAAGACCCAGGACACAATGGGAAGACTATCATTCAAGTACCTTGGGGTGTGGGTGGACAATAAGCTGGACTAGACTGTTAACACAGACCACTTGTACAGGAAAGGACAGAGCTGTACTTCCTGAGGCGGCTGTCCTTTGTCCCACACGCCATTAGACTGTACAACTCTTCTCTGGGGGGAGGGGGGCTACTAGGATGACAGGGGATGCAAATCAATAAGAGTGCAATATTTTTTCAAAACATGGTCACTACTGCCTAGTTTCTCTTGTTATATTCTTATTTTACTGTTATATTTTTATTCTCATTGTTGCTTTTTATTTTTATTCTTTGGAATATGTTTCTATTTTGTTTCAATTTATACCCCCATTATTTACTTTTCACTTTTTACAATTTTGTACACTACTGCTGGAATTTAAATTTTCCTGAGGGAACTCTCCTAAAGGAATCAATAAAGTACTATCTATCTATCCATTTATGTCTCCTGGCTGGCCTGAAAATGCCTCGGGATCCCCCGAGAAGAGCTGGACGAAGTGGCTGGGGAGAGGAAAGTCTGGGCTTCTCTGCTTAGCCTGCTGCCCCCGCAACCTGACCTCGGATAAGCAGGAAGAAAATGGATGGATTTAGTATGACAGTTATACTGTCATATTAAGTAAAAAACTAACTTGTGTCTTTGCAAACATTACAAAATATATTTTTTCTATTAAAACTCACAAAGATACATAACTAAAGGCATTATTAGCCATTTTGCATGTGGTTTAGGACTTATGTTTAAATAACCGTCAGATTGAGTGTGACAGTATACTGTCATAGTGAGTAAAACCCATATTTTGTAATTGCAAACCTTATGAAAACAAATGATTCTACTAATACTCACATGGATACAATATTACAGGCATTTTTAGACATAATGCATGTTTGGTTTTGGAGTAATGTTTATATAACTTTCATATTTAGTATGACAATAATACTGTCATATTGAATAAAAAAAACTAACTTGTATCTGTACAAACCTTAAAAAATATTTTTTTTCCAGTAAAACTCACAAAGAGACATTTCTCCAGGCATTATTAGCCATTGTGGTTTAGGAGTTATGTTTAAATAAATGTCAAATTGAATGTGGCAGTTATACTGTTATTATGAGTAAAACCTAATTTTTGTAAATGTTAACCATACCACAATACCTGATTCTGGTAAAACTCACATAGATTCAATATTACAGGCATTTTTAGACATTTTACATGTGTGGTTTAGAGTTGTGTTTCAATACATTTGTATTGCTTTTTTCATTAGGGCAAGTCCGACGGGCAGGAGGCCGCGGGGAAGACCCAGGACACATTGTGAGTAAACCTAATTTTTGTAAATGTAAACCTTACCAAAATACCTGATTCTGGTAAAACTCACATAGATTCAATATTACATGCATTTTTAGACGGATTGCATGTTTGGTTTTGGAGTTATGATTATACACCTTTCATATTTAGTATGACAGTTATACTGTATATGACCATTGAGTAAAAAAAAACCTAACTTGTGTCTTTGCAAACCTTACAAAAGATCGTTATTCTAGTAAAGACTTAGACTTAGACTTAGACTTTCTTTTTATTGTCATTCAAATTTGAACTTTACAGCACAGATAAGAACGAAATGTCGTAGTGCAGGATAAAAAAGCAATAAGGTGCATATTTCGATAAATAAATATATAAATACTATATACATATATATATATATATATATATATATATATATATATATATATATATAATAATAAATAAATATATATAAATATATATAAATAGATAAATAGATTACTGTGCAGATAAATATATTGCACTTTTTCCACATGCGCCCACGTTTATGTGTGTATTATTTCATTCCAGCGAGTTAATTCATTTTGAGGGGAGTTGAGGAGATAATTTAATTATGATGCGTTCAAGAGTCTTACGGCCTGAGGGAAGAAGCTGTTACAGAAGCTGGAGGTTCTGCTTCGGAGGCTGCGGAACCTCTTTCTAGAGTCCAGCAGTGAAAACTGTCCTTGGTGGGGGTGGGAGGAGTCTTTGCAAATTTTTTGAGCCCTGGTCAGGCAGCACTTTTTGCGATCTCCTGGATAGGAGGAAGAGGAGTCCTGATGATCTTTTCCGCCGTCCTCACCACTCTCTGGAGATACTTCCAGTCCGAGGCACTGCAGGCTCCAGTCCAGACAGAGATGCTGTTGGTCAGCAGGCTCGCTATAACAAAGATACATCTCTCCAAGCATTATTAGCTATTTTGCAATTGTTGTTTAGGAGTTATGTTCAAATAACTGTCATAGTGAGTAAAACCTAAATTTTGTATTTGCAAACCTTTCAAAAACAACTGATTCTAGTAAAACTCACACAAATACAATATTGCAGGCATTTTTAGACATAATGCATGTTTGGTTTTGGAGTTATGTTTCTATAACTTTCATATGTGACAGCTATACTGTTATATTTATTAAAAAAACACTAACTTGTGTCTTTACAAACCTTACAAAATATTGTTTTCCCAGTAAAACTCACAAAGATACATTTCAACAGTCATTATTAGCCATTTTGCATGTGTGGTTTAGAAGTTATGTTTAAATAACTGTCATAGGAGTGTGACCGTAAAGTCATAGTGAGTAAAACAAACTATAACTTGTGTCTTTGCAAACTTTACAAAATATAATCATTCTAGTAAAACAAACAAAGATACATTTCTCCAAGCATTATTAGCCATTTTGCATTTGTTGGTTAGGAGTTATGTTTAAATAACTGTCAAAGTAAATAAAACCTAATTTTGGTATTTGAAAACCTTACAAAAACAACTGATTCTAGTAAAACTCACACAGATACAATATTACAGGCATTTTTAGACATAATACATGTTTGGTTTTGGAGTAATGTTTGGCGCAGTGGCAGAATGGCCGTGCGCGACCCGAGGGTCCCTGGTTGAATCCCCACCTAGTGCCAACCTCGTAATGTCCGTTGTGTCCTGAGCAAGACACTTCACCCTTGCTCCTGATGGGTGCTGGTTAGTGCCTTGCATGGCAGCTCCCTCCATCAGTGTGTGAATGTGTGTGTGAATGGGTAAATGTGGAAGTAGTGACAAAGCGCTTTGAGTACCTTGAAGGTAGAAAAGCGCTATAAAAGTACAACCCATTTATTTATTTATTTATGTATAGTAAGACAGCTATACTGTTATATTGAGTAAAAAAAACCTAACTTGTGTCTTTACAAACCTTACACAATATATTTTTTCTAGTAAAACTCACAAAGAGACATTTCCCCAGGTATTATTAGCCATTGTGCATGTGTGGTTTAGGAGTTATGTTTAAATAAATGTCAAATTGAATGTGGCAGGTATACTGTCATGAGTAAAACCAAATTTTTGTAATTGTAAACCTTACCAGAATACCTGATTCTGGTAAAACTCACATAGATTCAATATTACATGCATCTTTAGACGGATTGCTTGTTTGGTTTTGGAGTTATGTTTTTACAACTTTCATATTTAGTATGACAGTTATACTGTCATATTGAGTAAAAAAAACAACTAACTTGCGTCTTTGCAAACCTTACAAAAGATCATTATTCTGGTAAAGACTTAGACTTTCTTTTTATTGTCATTCAAATTTGAACTTTACAGCACAGATGACACAACTTCGTTACATAAGCTCATGGTAGTGCAGGATAAAAAAGCAATAAGGTGCATATATAAATAAATATAAATAATAAATAAATATATATAAAAAAAATAAATAAATATACTTAAATATATATAAATAAATAAAAAGATTACTGTGCAGATAAATATATTGCACTTTTTCCACATGCGCCCACGTTTATGGGTGTATGTTATATTGGTTTTTTTTTAATTGCAGCGAGTTAATCCATTTTGAGGGGAGTTGAGGGGATAATTTAATTATAATGCGTTCAAGAGTCTTACGGCCTGAGGGAAGAAGCTGGAGGTTCTGCTTCGGAGGCTGCGGAACCTCTTTCTAGAGTCCAGCAGTGAAAACAGTCCTTGGTGGGGGTGGGAGGAGTCTTTGCAAATTTTCTGAGCCCTGGTCAGGCAGCGCATTTTGCGATCTCCTGGATAGGAGGAAGAGGATTCCTGAAGATCTTTTCCGCCGTCCTCACCACTCTCTGGAGAGACTTCCAGTCTGAGGCACTGCAGGCTCCAGTCCAGACAGAGATGCTGCAGGCTCTCTATAACAAAGATACAGTTCTCAAAGCATTATTAGCTATTTGCATTTGTTGTTTAGGATTTATGTTTAAATAACTGTCATAGTGAGTAAAACCTAAATTTTGTATTTGCAAACCTTACAAAAACAATTGATTCTAGTAAAACTCACAGATACAATATCACAGTCATTTTTAGACATAATGCATGTTTGGTTTTGGAGTTGTGTTTATATAACTTTCATATTTAGTATTACAGTAATACTGTCATATTGAGTAAAAAAACAACAACTAACTTGTGTCTTTACGAACCTTACAAAATATTTTTCCCAGTAAAACTCAAAGATACATTTCTACAGGCATTATTAGCCATTTTGCATGTGCGGTTTAGGATTTATGTTTAAATAACTGTCATATTGAGTGTGACAGTAAAGTCATAGTGAGTAAACAAACTAACTTGTGTCTTTGCAATGCTTACAAAAGAAAATGTTACTAGTAAAACTCACAAAAGATACATTTCTTCATGCATTATTAGAAAATGTTCATGTGTAGTTTAGGAGTTATGTTTTAATAACTGTCAAATTGAGTGTGGCAGTTATACTGTCATTAAGTGTTAAACCTAATTTTTGTATTCGCAAACCTTACAAAAACAACTGATTCTAGTAAAACTCACATAGATTCAATATTGCAGGCATTTTAGACATTTCACATGTTTGGTTTAGGAGTTGTGTTTGAATACATTTTAATTGCTTTTTTCGTTAGGGCAAGTCCGACCGGCAGGAGGCCACGGGGAAGCCCCAGGACACATTGGGAAGACTATGTCAGCCGGCTGGCCTGGGAACGCTTCGGGATCTCCCGAGAAGAGCTGGACGAAGTGGCTGGGAAGAGGGAAGTCTGGGCTTCTCTGCTTAGGCTGCTGCCCCCGCAACCCGACCTCGGACAAGCGGAAGAAAATGGATACATTTAGTATGACAGTTATACTATTATATTGAGTAAAAAAAAATAACTTGTGTCTTTAAAAACCTTACAAATTATATGTTTTCTAGTAAAACTCACAAAGATACATCTCCAGGCATTATAAGCCATTTTGCATGTGGTTTAGGGGTTATGTTTAAATAACTGCCATATTGAATGTGGCAGTTATACTGTCATTATGAGTAAAACCTAATTTTTGTAATTGTAAACCTTACCAAAATACCTGATTCTGGTAAAACTCACATAGATTCAATATTACAGGCATTTTTAGACGGATTGCATGTGTAGTTTTGAAATTATGTTTATACAACTTTCTTATTTAGTATGACAGTGATACTATCTACTATTGAGTAAAAAAAACTAACTTGTGTCTTTCCAAACCTTACAAAAGAACATTTTTGTAAAACTCACAAAGATACATTTCTTCATGCATTATTAGAAAATGTTCATGTGTAGTTTTGAAGTTATGTTTATATAACTTTCATATATAGTATGACAGTTATACTGTTATATTGAGTAAAAAAAAAACTAACTTGTGTCTTTACAAACCTTACAAAATATTGTTTCCCAGTAAAACTCACAAAGATACATTTCTACAGGCATTATTAGCCATTGTGTATGTGTGGTTTAGGAGTTATGTTTAAATAACTGAAATTGGGTGTGACAGTATACTGTCAAAGTGAGTAAAAAAAACAACTAACTCGTGTCTTTGCAAACCTTACAAAAGAAAATGTTACTAGTAAAACTCACAAAGATACATTTCTTCATGCATTATTATAAAATGGTCATGTGTAGTTTAGGAGTTATGTTTAAATAACTGTCATTTTGAGTGTGGTAGTATAACTGCCACACATATTGAGTTATAAAGTTAAGTGTAAAACCAAATTTTTGTATTTGCAAACCTTACAAAAACAACTGATTCTTGTAAAACTCACATAGATTCAATATTAAAGGCATTTTAGACATTTTACATGTTTTGTTTAGGAGTTGTGTTTGAATACATTAGTATTGCTTTTTTCGTTAAGGCAAGTCCAAACGGCAGGAAGCCACGGGGAAGACACAGGACACATTGGGAAGATTATATCAGCTGGCTGGCCTGGGAACGCCTCGGGATCCCCCGAGAAGAGCTGGACGAAGTAGCTGGGCTTCTCTGCTTAGGCTGCAGCCCCCGCAACACGACCTCGGATAAGCGGAAGAAAATGGATGGATTTAGTATGACAGTTATACTATCATATTGAGTAAAAAAAAACTAACTTTTGTTTTTGTAAACATTCAAAATATATTTTTTCTAGTAAAACTCACAAAGATACATAGAGTTTAAATAACTGTCATAGTAAGTAAAACCTTACAAAAACAACTGATTTTAGTAAAACTCACATGGATTCAATATTACAGGCATTTTTACACATTTTGCATGTTTGGTTTAGAAATTATGATGGAACACATTTTTATTGCTTTTTTCGCATTATCTCAGGATTTTAAGAATATTACTGTCACATTGAGTAAAAACTACTTTCTGTGTTTGCAAGGATTAAAAAAAGCATATTTTTCGAGTAAAACTCCTAAGGATGCATTATTTCAGGCATCATTAGCCATTTAGCATTTGTAGTTTAAGAGTTATGTTTAAATAACTGTCATATTAAATGTAACAGTATACTCTCATATAGAGTAAAACCTAATTTTTGTATTTGCAAACCTTACAAAAACAACTGATTCTAGTAAAACTCACATGAATTCAATATTACAGTTATTTTTAGACATTTTGCCTGTTTGGTTTAGAAATTATGATGGAATACATTTTTATTGCTTTTTTCGCATTATCTCAGGATTTTAGGAATATTACTGTCATATTGAGTAAAAAACCTACTTTTTGTGTTTGCAAGCCTTAAAAAAAGCATATGTTTCGAGTAAAACTCACAATAATGCATTATTTCAGGCAATATTAGCTCATTTTTATGTGTAGTTTAGGAGTTATGTTTATTTACTGTCATACTGTCACTGTCATGCCGAGTCATACCAAAGACTATGAAAATGGGACCCATTACCTCCCTGCTTGGCACTCAGCATCAAGGGTTGGAATTGGGGGTTAAATCACCAAAATGATTCCCGGGCGCAGCCACCGCTGCTGCCCACTGCTCCCCTCACCTCCCAGGGGGTGATCAAGGGTGATGGGTCAAATGCAGAGAATAATTTCGCCACACCTAGTGTGTGTGTGACAATCATTGGTACTTTAACTTTAACTTTAACTTTTATATTGAGTGTACATTGTCATGGTGAAAAAAACCTAATTTTTTTCATTCGCAAAAATTTCAAACACAACCGATTCTAGTAAAACTCACATGGATTCAATATTACAGGCATTTTTACACATTATGCATGTTTGATTTAGGAAATATGATTGAATATATTTTCATTGCTTTTTTCGCATTATCTCAGGATTTTACGAATATTACTGTCATATTGAGTAAAAAACTACTTTTTGTGTTTGCAAGAATTGAAAAAGCATATGTTTCGAGTAAAACTCCGTAGAATGCATTATTTGAGGCATCATTAGCCATTTTGCATGTGTAGTTAGGGGTTATTTTTAAATAACTGTCATATTGAGTGTGACAGTATACTGTCATAGTGAGTAAAACTTAATTTTTGTATTTGCAAACCTTATAAAAACAAGTGATTCTAGTAAAACTCACATGGATTTAATATTACAGGCATTTTTAGACATTTTGCATTGTTGGTTTAGGAATTATGTTGGAATACATTTTTATTGCTTTTTTCGCATTATCTCAGGATTTTAGGGATATAACTGTCATATTGAGTAAAAAACTACTTTTTGTGTTTGCAAGATTTAAAAAAGCATATGTTCAGAGTAAAACTCCGTAGAATGCATGATTTGAGGCATCATTAGCCATTTTGCATGTGTAGTTAGGAGTTATGATTACAAACCTGTCATATTGATTGTGACAGTTTACTTTCATAAAGAGTAAAACCTAATTTTTGTTTTTGCAAACCTTACTAAAACAACTGATTCTAGTAAAATTCAAATGGATTTAATATTACAGGCATTTTTAGACATTTTGCATTGTTGGTTTAGGAATTATGTTGTAATACATTTTTTTTGCTTTTTTCGCATTTTCTCAGGATTTTAAGAACATTACTGTCATATTGAGTAAAAAAAATACTTTTTGTGTTTGCAAGCCTTAAGAAAGCATATGTTTCGAGGAAAACTCCCAAGGATCCATTATTTCAAACATTATTAGCCATTTTGCATGAGTAGTTTAGGAGTTATGATTAAAAAACTGTCATATTGAGTGTGACAGTTTACATTCATAAAGAGTAAAACCTAATTTTTATTTCTGCAAATTTTACTAAAACAACTGATTCTAGTAAAACTCACATGGATTCAATAATACAGGCATTTTTACACATTTTGCATGTTTAGTTTAGAAATTATGATTGAATACATTTTTATTGCTTTTTTCGCATTGTCTCAGGATTTTAAGAACATTACTGTCATATTGAGTAAAAAACAACTTTTTGTGTTTGCAAGCCTTAAAAAAGCATATGTTTCGAGTAAAACTCACAAGAATGCATTATTTCAGGCAATATTAGCTCATTTTTAAGTGTAGTTTAGGAGTTATGTTTAATTTACTGTCATATTGAGTGTACATTGTCATGGTGAAAAAAAACTAATTTTTGTATTTGCAAAAATTTCAAACACAACCTAATCTAGTAAAACTCACATGGATTCAATATTACAGGCATTTTTACACATTTTGCATGTTTGATTTAGGAAATATGATTGAATATATTTTCATTGCTTTTTTCGCATTATCTCAGTATTTTAGGAATATTACTGTCATATTGAGTAAAAAACTACTTTTTGTGTTTGCAAGAATTGAAAAAGCATATGTTTCGAGTAAAACTCCGTAGAATGCATTATTTGAGGCATCATTAGACATTTTGCATGTGTAGTTTAGGAGTTATGATTAAATAAATGTCATATTGAGTGTGACAGTTTACTTTCATAAAGAGTAAAACCTAATTTTTGTTTTTGCAAACCTTATTAAAACAACTGATTCTAGTTAAACCCACATGGATTCAATAATACAGGCATGTTTACACATTTTGCATGTTTAGTTTAGAAATTATGATTGAATACATTTTTATTGCTTTTTTCGCATTATCTCAGGATTTTAAGAATATTACTGTCATATTGAGTAAAAAAAAAATACGTTTTGTGTTTGCAAGCCTTAAGAAACATTATTAGCCATTTTGCATGAGTGATTTAGGAGTTATGATTAAAAAATTGTCATATTGAGTGTGACAGTTTACTTTCATAAAGAGTAAAACCTAATGTTTGCTTTTGCAAACCTCACTAAAACAACTGATTCTAGTAAAACTCACATGGATTTAATATTACTGGCATTTTTAGACATTTTGCATTGTTGGTTTAGGAATTATGTTGGAATACATTTGTATTGCTTTTTTCGCATTATCTCAGAATTTTAAGAACATTACTGTCATATTGAGTAAAAACTACTTTTTGTGTTTGCAAGCCTTAAAAAAGCATGTGTTTCGAGTAAAACTCACAAGAATGCATTATTTCAAGCAATATTAGCTCATTTTTAAGTGGTTTAGGAGTTATGTTTAATTTACTGTCATATTGAGTGTACATTGTCATGGTGAAAAAAAACTAATTTTTCTAATTACAAACCTTTCAAACACAACTGATTCTAGTAAAACATACAGTGATTCAATATTACAGGCATTTTTACACATTTTGCATGTTTGGTTTAGGAATTATAATGGAATACATTTGTTTTTGCTTTTTTCGTATTATCTCAGGATTTTAAGAACATTACTGTCACATTGAGTAAAAAACTACTTTTTGTGTTTGCAAGATTTAAAAAAGCATATGTTTTGAGTAAAACTCCCAAGGATGCATTATTTCAGGCATCAATCAATCGTAGGCTCTCCCAAGACAAATAGGTCCTAGGTGAGGGATCAGACAAAGAGCAGCTCAAAGACCTTTATGAAAAGTACAAATCGAGGTCCTAGATTTTTCCTCGCCCGGACGCGGGTCACCGTGGCTCCCCTGTGGAGCCAGGCCCAGAGGTGGGGCACGATGGCGATCGCCTGTTGGCTGGCTCAGCTCAATGAAGCAACGTGGTTCCCTCCTCCAATGGGCTCACCACTCATGGGCTGGGTTATAGAGGTCGGGTGCAGTGTGAGCTGAGCGGCAGCCGAAGGCAGGGCACTTGGCGGTCCGATCATCGGCTACATAAGCTAGCTCTTCTGACGTGAAATGTCACCTCGCTGGGAGGGAAGGAGCCTGAGCTGGTGTGCGAGGTGGAGAAGTTCCGGCTAGATATAGTTGGACTCACTTCGACGCACAGGAACCTGTTCTCTCGAGAGGGGCTGGACTCTCTTCCACTATGGCGTTGCAAGCAATGAGAGGCTGGGGTGGCAATTCTTGTTGTCCCCCCGGCTCAAAGACAAGAGTATGGGGTATCGGACTGTCTGATTGTGGCGGGTCGCTCCCTGTATGATCAGTGTAGGGCAGCCTTGGTCCGCCAAGGCTGCCCTTTGTCACCGATTCTGTTGTTAACTTTTATGGACAGAATTGCAGTCATGGCGTTAAGGGGATCCGCTTTGGTGGTTGCAGGATTAGGTCTCTGCTTTTTGCAGTTGATGTGGTCCTGATGGCTTCAACTGGCCAGGATCTCCAGCTCTCATTGGATGGCGATGAAGCGACTGGGATGAGAATCAGCACCTCCAAGTCCGAGTCCATGGTTCTCGCCCGGTAAAGGGTGGGGTGCCATTTCCAGGTTGAGGAGGCGATGGCACATACTAGATGGCCCCAAGTGGAGGAGTTCAAGTACCTAGGAGTCTTGTTCACGAGTGAGGGAAGAGTGGATCATGAGATCCACAGGCGGATCGGTGCGGCGTCTTCAGTAATGAGGACGCTATATCAATCCATTGTGGTGAAGAAGGAGCTGAGCCAGAATTAAAAGCTCTAAATTTACCGGTCGATCTACATTCCCATCCTGCACCCATGGTCATGGTTATGACCGAAAAGACAAGATCCCGGGTACAAGCGGCCAAATTGAGTTTCCTCCGCCGGGTGGCGGGTCTCTCCCTTAGAGATAGGATAAGAAGCTCTGTCATCCGGGAGGAACTCAGAGTAAAGCGCGGCTCCTCCACATTGAGAGGAGCCAGATGAGGTGGTTCGGGTATCTGCTTTGGATGCCACCCGAACTCCTCCCGAGGGAGGTGTTTAGGGCAAGTCCGACCGGCAGGAGGCCACGGGGAAGACCCAGGACACATTGGGAAGATTATGTCTCCCGGCTGGCCTGGGAACGCCTCAGGATCCCCCGAGAAGAGCTGGAAGAAGTGGCTGGGGTGAGGGAAGTCTGGGCTTCTCTGTTTAGGCTGCTGCCCCCGCAACCCAACCTCGGTTAAGCGGAAGAAAATGGATGGATTTAGTAACGACAACAAAAAATGCCAATCCATCAATTTTTCTACCTCTTATTCCCTTTTGGGGTGGCAGGGGGCGCTGGAGCCTATCTCAGCTACAATCGGTCGGAAGGCGGTGTACACCCCGGACAAGTCGTAAAAAATGATTCTAGTAAAACTCACATTGATACAATTTTACAGGTATTTTTAGACATAATGCATGTTTGGTTTTGGAATTATGTTTATATAACTTTCATATGTATTATGACAGTTATACTGTCATCTTGAGTAAAACATAACTTGTGTCTTTACAAACATTACAAACTATGTTTTTCCAGTAAAACTCACAAAAATAATTTTTCCAGGCATTATTAGACATTTGTCTGTGTGGTTTAGGAAATATGTTTAAATAAATGTCATAATGAATGTGGCAGTTATACTGTTATTATGTGTAAAACCAAATGTTTGTATTTGCAAACCTTACAAAAACAACTGATTCTAGTAAAACTCACATAGATTCAATATTACAGGCATTTTTAGACATTTCACATGTTTGAATACATTTTTATTGCTTTTTTCGTTAGGGCAAGTCCGATCACCAGGAGGCCACGGGGAAGACCCAGGACACATTGGGAAAACTATGTCTCAGGCTGGCCTGGGTACGCCTCGGGATCCCCAGAGAAGAGCTGGACAAAGTAGCTGGGGAGAGGGAAGTCTGGGCTTCTCTGCTTAGGCTGCTGCCCCCGCAACCCGACCTCGGATAAGCGGAAGAAAATGGATGGATTTAGTATGACAGTTATACTGTCATATTGAGTAAAAAAAACTATTTTTCATAGATTCAATATTACAGGCATCTTTAGATGGATTGCATGTTTGGTTTTGGAGATATGTTTATACAACTTTCATATTTAGTATGACAGTTATACTGTCATATTGAGTAAAAAAACAACAACTTGTGTCTGCAAACCTTACAAAAGATTATTATTCTAGTAAAACTAACAAAGATACATTTTTCCAAGCATTATTAGCATTTGTTGTTTTGGAGTTATAATGCTTGCGTTGAGAGGCGACGGGCTCGGGTGGCAATTCTTGTTGCCCCCCGGCTCAAAGCCTGCACGTTGGAGTTCAACCCAGTGGACCAGTGGGTAGCTTTCCTCCGCCTTCGGGTGGGGGGACGGGTCCTGACTGTTGTTTGGCCTTACGCGCCAAACGGCAGCTCAGAGTACCCACCCTTTTTGGATTCACTCGAGGGAGTACTGGAAAGTGCTCCACCGGGTGATTCCCTCGTTCTACTGGGGGCCTTCAACGCTCATCTTGGCAACAACAGTGAAACCTGGAGAGGCGTGATTGGGAAGAATGGCCGCCCGGATCTGAACCCGAGTGGTGTTTTGTTATTGGACTTTTGTGCTCGTCACAGATTGTCAATAACAAACACCAAGTTCAAACATAAGGGTGTCCATATGTGCACTTGGCACCAGGACACCCTAGGCCGCAGTTCCATGATCGATTTTGTAGTTGTGTCATCGGATTTGCGGTCTCATGTTTTGGACACTCGGGTGAAGAGAGGGGCGGAGCTTTCTACCGATCACCACCTGGTGGTGAGTTGGCTGCGATGGTGGGGGAGGATGCCTGACAGACCTGGCAGGCCCAAACGCATTGTGAGGGTTTGCTGGGAACGCCTCCGGAAGAACTTTGAACATGTCACGAGGGAGGCGCTGGACATTGAGTCTGAGTGGACCATGTTCCGTGCCTCTCTTGTCGAGCCGGCTGATAGTACTGTGGCCCCAAGGAGTTTGGTGCCTGTCGTGGCGGTAATCCTAGAACCCGCTGGTGGACACCAGCAGTGAGGGATGCCGTCAAGCTGAAGAAAGAGCCTATCGGGTCCTTTTGGCTCATGGGACTCCAGAGGCAGCCGACAGGCCAAGCGAAGTGCGGCTTCAGCGGTCGCAGAGGCAAAAACTCGGACATGGGAGGAGTTTGGAGAAGCCATGGAAAACGACTTCCAGACGGCTTCGAAGCGATTCTGGACCACCATCCGCCGGCTCAAGGGGGGGGAGCAGTGCACTGTAACACCGTGTATGGTGAGGATGGTGCGCTGCTGACCTCTACTGCAGCTGTTATTGATCGGTGGAGGGAATACTTTGAAGACCTCCTTAATCCCACCAACATGTCTTCCTATGAGGAAGCAGTGCCTGGGGAATCTGTGGTGGGCTTTCCTATTTCTGGGGCTGAGGATGCCAAGGTAGTTAAAAAGCTCCTCAATGGCAACGCCCTGGGGGTGGATGAGATCCGTCCGGAGTTCCTTAAGGCTCCGGATGCTGTGGGGCTGTCTTGGTTGACAAGACTCGGCAACATCGCGTGGACATCGGGGGCGGTACTTCAGGATTGGGAGGGGTGGTGGTTCCTCTCTTTAAGAAGGGGAACCAGAGGGTGTGTTTCAACTATCGTGAGATCACACTCCTCAGTCTTCCCGGTAAGGTCTATTCATGTGTACTGGAGAAGAGGCTACGCCGGATAGTCGAACCTCGGATTCAGGAGGAACAGTGTGGTTTACGTCCTGGTCGTGGAACTGCGGACCAGCTTTATACTCTCGGCAGGGTCCTTGAGGGTGGGAGTTTGCCCAACCAGTCTACATGTGCTTTATGGACTTGGAGAAGGCATTCGACCATTTACCCCTGGAAGTCCTGTGGGGAGTGCTTAGAGAGTATGGGGTAACGGATTGTCTTATTGTGGCGGTTCGCTCCCTTTGCAAGAGTCAGAGCTTGGTCCGGCAATGCGGACCCGTTTCCAGTGAGGGTTGGACTCCGCCAAGGCTGCCCTTTGTCACCGATTCTGTTCATAACCTTTATGGACAGAATTTCTAGGCGCAGTCAGGGCGTTGAGGGGATCCGGTTTGGTGTCTGCAGGATTAGGTCTCTGCTATTTGCAGATGATGTGGTCCTGAAGGCTTCATCTGGCCAAGATCTTCAGCCCTCACTGGATCGGTTCGCAGACGAGTGTGAAGTGACTGGGATGTGAATCAGCACCTCCAAGTCCGAGTCCATGGTTCTCGCCCGGAAAAGGGTGGAGTGCCATCTCCGGGTTGGGGAGGAGATCTTGCCCCAAGTGGAGGAGTTCAAGGACCTCAGAGTCTTGTTCACGAGTGAGGGAAGAGTGGATCGTGAGATCGACAGGCGGAACGGTGCGGCGTCTTCAGTAATGCGGACGCTGTATTGATCCGTTGTGGTGAAGAAGGAGCTGAGCCGGAAGGCAAAGCTCTCGATTTACCGGTCGATCTACGTTCCCATCCTCACCTATGGTCATGAGCTTTGTGTCATGGCCGAAAGGACAAAATCACGGGTACAAGCGGCCGAAATGAGTTTCCTCCGCCGGGTGGCGGGGCTCTCCCTTAGAGATAGGGTGAGAAGCTCTGTCATCCGGGAGAAGCTCAAAGTAAAGCCATTGCTCCTCCATTTCGAGAGGAGCCAGATGAGGTGGTTCGGGCATCTGGTCAGGATGCCACCTGAACGCCTCCCTAGGGAGGTGTTTCCGGCACGTCCGACCGGTAGGAGGCCCAGGAAGACCCAGGAAACGGGAAGCTTATCTCTCCCGGCTGGCCTGGGAACGCCCGAGGATCCCCCGGGAGGAGCTGGACGAAGTGGCTGGGGAGAGGAAAGTCTGGGCTTCCCTGCTTAGGCTGCAGCCCCCGCGACCCGACCTCGGATAAGCGGAAGAAAATGGATGGCTGGATGGATGGAGTTATGTTTATATAACTGTCATAAAGAGTAAAACCTCATTTTTGTATTTGTAAACCTTACCAAAACAACTGATTTTAGTAAAACTCACACAGATTCAATATTACAGGCATTTTTAGACATTTTGCTTATTTGGTGTAGGAATTATGATGGAATACATTGTTTTTGCTTATTTCGCATTATCTCAGGATTTTAAGAACTTTACTGTCATATTGAGGAAAACAAATACTTTTTGTGTTTGCAAGCCTAATCTAAAACTCACAAGAATGCCTTATTTCAGGCATTATTAGCCATTTTTTATGTGTAGTTTAGGCATACTTACCAATACTCCTGGATTTTCCAGGAGACTCCCGAAATTCAGCGCCTCTCCCGAAAACCTCCCGGGACAAATTTTCTCCCGAAAATCTCCCGAAATTCAGGCTGATCTGAGTGAGGACAGCCTGTATTCACGTCTGCTTTCCCACGATATAAACAGCATGCCTGCCCAATCACGTAATAACTGTAGAATGATCGAGGGCGAGTTCTTGGTTTCTTATGTGGGTTTATTGTTAGGTAGTTTCATTAACGTCCTCCCAGCGCGGTAACAACACAAAACAACAGCAGTCACGTTTTCGTCTACCGTAAAGCAGTTTGTCTGCCGTAAACAGCAATGTTGTGACTCTCTTTAAACAGGGCAATACTGCCATCTACTGTACATGCATATGTGACAATAACATCCAGGGCTTTTAGAGAGTGCAGTGCACAACTGAGCATACAACAAGGAGACAAAGCAGAAGAACGCGGAAGATACAGCCATGGCAACGCCGACGACGAGTAAGATGAAGAAACACGCTTATAAGTTCCAAGCCGCAGCTGCGATTGGACCTGGATAGCCTCCGGGAAGAAGTTGTGGAATACCAAGTGCTTGGCAGAAAAGATCTTCCTCAGGAAGCAAAGATTGACCGGTTTTTGGCCATGCTCGGGAGGGATGGAAAATTCCAGACTCTCGTGCATTTGATGAAAGCACTTTTGTGCGTGCCACACAGCAATGCATCATCAGAGAGGGTGTTCAGCATGGTTATAAAAATAGTGACAGAGAATAGAACAAGGATGGACAATTCAACCCTTAACTCAACAATGAGTAGACGAGTGTTATGTGTGTGTATATGTGTAAATAAATGAAAACTGAAATTCAAGTATTTATTTTATTTATATATATATATATATATATATATATATATATATATATATATATATATATATATATATATATATATATATATAGCTAGAATTCACTGAAAGTCAAGTTTTTCTTATATATGTGTGTATATATATATATATATATATATATATATATATATATATATATATATATATATATATATATATATATATATATGTATATATATATATATATATATATATATATATATTTTATATATATGTATACATATATATATATATATATATATATATATATATATATATATATATATATATATATATATATATATATATGAAATACTTGACTTGGTGAATTCTAGCTCTAAATATACTCCTCCCCTCTTAACCACACCCCCAACCACGCCCCCACCCCACCCCTGACCACGCCTTCCCCACCCCCACCTCTTGAAATCGGAGGTCTCAATGTTAGCAAGTATGAGTTTAGGAGTTATGTTTAAATAACTGTCATAGTGAGTGTGGCAGTTACACTGTCATATTGAGTAAAAAAAACTAACTTGTGTCTTTGCAAACCTCACAAAAGAAAATGTTTCTAATAAAAATCACAAAGATACATTTCTTCACGCATTATTAGACATTTTTCATGTGTGGTTTAGGAGTTTTGTTTAAATAACTGTCATATTGAGTGTGGCAGTTATACTGTCATTATGTGTAAAACCT
Organism: Nerophis lumbriciformis; assembly: GCF_033978685.3. Classification (NCBI taxonomy): domain Eukaryota; kingdom Metazoa; phylum Chordata; class Actinopteri; order Syngnathiformes; family Syngnathidae; genus Nerophis; species Nerophis lumbriciformis. The sequence continues at coordinate 22,208,583 of NC_084554.2, read as the reverse complement.
AATTTTGTATTTGCAAACCTTATAAAAACAACTGATTCTAGTAAAACATAGATTCAATTTTACAGGCATTTTTAGACATTTTACATGTTTGGTTTAGGAGTTGTGTCTGAATACATTTTCTATTGCTATTTTCGTTAGGGCAAGGCCGACCGGCAGGAGGCCGACCGGCAGGAGGCCACGGGGAAGACCCAGGACACATTGGGAAGACTATCATTCAAGTACCTTGGGGTGTGGGTGGACAATAAGCTGGACTAGACTGTTAACACAGACCACTTGTACAGGAAAGGACAGAGCTGTACTTCCTGAGGCGGCTGTCCTTTGTCCCACCCGCCATTAGACTGTACAACTCTTCTCTGGGGGCAGGGGGGCTACTAGGATGACAGGGGATGCAAATCAATAAGAGTGCAATATTTTTTCAAAACATGGTCACTACTGCCTAGTTTCTCTTGTTATATTCTTATTTTACTGTTATATTTTCATTCTCATTGTTGCTTTTTATTTTTATTCTATTGTAATATGTTTCTATTTTGTTTCAATTTATACCCCCATTATTTACTTTTCACTTTTTACAATTTTGTACACTACTGCTGGAATTTAAATTTTCCTGAGGGAACTCTCCAAAGGAATCAATAAAGTACTATCTATCTATCTATCTATCTATTTATGTCTCCTGGCTGGCCTGAAAATGCCTCGGGATCCCCCGAGAAGAGCTGGACGAAGTGGCTGGGGAGAGGAAAGTCTGGGCTTCTCTGCTTAGCCTGCTGCCCCCGCAACCTGACCTCGGATAAGCAGGAAGAAAATGGATGGATTTAGTATGACAGTTATACTGTCATATTAAGTAAAAAACTAACTTGTGTCTTTGCAAACATTACAAAATATATTTTTTCTAGTAAAACTCACAAAGATACATAACTAAAGGCATTATTAGCCATTTTGCATGTGTGGTTTAGGACTTATGTTTAAATAACCGTCAGAATGAGTGTGACAGTATACTGTCATAGTGAGTAAAACCCATATTTTGTAATTGCAAACCTTATGAAAACAAATGATTCTACTAACACTCACATGGATACAATATTACAGGCATTTTTAGACATAATGCATGTTTGGTTTTGGAGTAATGTTTATATAAATTTCATATTTAGTATGACAATAATACTGTTATATTGAATAAAAAAACTAACTTGTATCTGTACAAACCTTAAAAATTTTTTTTTTTTTTCCAGTAAAACTCACAAAGAGACATTTCTCCAGGCATTATTAGCCATTGTGCACATGTGGTTTAGGAGTTATGTTTAAATAAATGTCAAATTGAATGTGGCATTCAAAAACAACTAACTTGCGTATTCAATCAAATTCCATCATGCGACGCGCGATTCGGTCTGCATGACCTCATCAGGCATGAAATTTTGAGAAATTGGCCTCATTACCTCTCTCTGAGCAAGAGAGAGGTAATGAGGTCAATTTTCAAATTTGAACTGTTATTATGAGTAAAACCTAATTTTTGTAAATGTTAACCATACCACAATACCTGATTCTGGTAAAACTCACATAGATTCAATATTACAGGCATTTTTAGACATTTTACATGTTTGGTTTAGAGTTGTGTTTGAATACATTTTTATTGCTTTTTTCATTAGGGCAAGTCCGACGGGCAGGAGGCCGCGGGGAAGACCCAGGACACATTGTGAGTGAAACCTATTTTTTGTAATTGTAAACCTTACCAAAATACCTGATTCTGGTAAAACTCACATAGATTCAATATTACATGCATTTTTAGACGGATTGCATGTTTGGTTTTGGAGTTATGATTATACACCTTTCATATTTAGTATGTCAGTTATACTGTATATGACCATTGAGTAAAAAAAAACCTAACTTGTGTCTTTGCAAACCTTACAAAAGATCGTTATTCTAGTAAAGACTTAGACTTAGACTTAGACTTTCTTTTTATTGTCATTCAAATTTGAACTTTACAGCACAGATAAGAACGAAATGTCGTAGTGCAGGATAAAAAAGCAATAAGGTGCATATTTCGATAAATAAATATATAAATACTATATATATATATATATATATATATATATATATATATATATATATATATATATATATATATATATATATATATATATATAATAAATAAATATATATAAATATATATAAATAGATAAATAGATTACTGTGCAGATAAATATATTGCACTTTTTCCACATGCGCCCACGTTTATGGGTGTATGTTATATTGTTTTTTTTTCACTAAGACACTAACTTGTGTCTTTACAAACCTTACAAAATATTGTTTTCCCAGTAAAACTCACAAAGATACATTTCAACAGTAATTATTAGCCATTTTGCATGTGTGGTTTAGAAGTTATGTTTAAATAACTGTCATATGGAGTGTGACCGTAAAGTCATAGTGAGTAAAACAAACTATAACTTGTGTCTTTGCAAACTTTACAAAATATAATCATTCTAGTAAAACAAACAAAGATACATTTCTCCAAGCATTATTAGCCATTTTGCATTTGTTGGTTAGGAGTTATGTTTAAATAACTGTCAAAGTAAATAAAACCTAATTTTGGTATTTGAAAACCTTACAAAAACAACTGATTCTAGTAAAACTCACACAGATACAATATTACAGGCATTTTTAGACATAATACATGTTTGGTTTTGGAGTAATGTTTGGCGCAGTGGCAGAATGGCCGTGCGCGACCCGAGGGTCCCTGGTTGAATCCCCACCTAGTGCCAACCTCGTCATGTCCGTTGTGTCCTGAGCAAGACACTTCACCCTTGCTCCTGATGGGTGCTGGTTAGTGCCTTGCATGGCAGCTCCCTCCATCAGTGTGTGAATGTGTGTGTGAATGGGTAAATGTGGAAGTAGTGACAAAGCGCTTTGAGTACCTTGAAGGTAGAAAAGCGCTATAAAAGTACAACCCATTTATTTATTTATTTATGTATAGTAAGACAGCTATACTGTTATATTGAGTAAAAAAAAACTAACTTGTGTCTTTACAAACCTTACACAATATATTTTTTCTAGTAAAACTCACAAAGAGACATTTCCCCAGGTATTATTAGCCATTGTGCATGTGTGGTTTAGGAGTTATGTTTAAATAAATGTCAAATTGAATGTGGCAGGTATACTGTCATGAGTAAAACCAAATTTTTGTAATTGTAAACCTTACCAAAATACCTGATTCTGGTAAAACTCACATGGATTCAATATTACATGCATTTTTAGACGGATTGCTTGTTTGGTTTTGGAGTTATGTTTTTACAACTTTCATATTTAGTATGACAGTTATACTGTCATATTGAGTAAAAAAAACAACTAACTTGCGTCTTTGCAAACCTTACAAAAGATCATTATTCTGGTAAAGACTTAGACTTTCTTTTTATTGTCATTCAAATTTGAACTTTACAGCACAGATAACACAATTTCGTTACATAAGCTCATGGTAGTGCAGGATAAAAAAGCAATAAGGTGCATATATAAATAAATATAAATAATAAATAAATATATATATAAAATAAATAAATATCAAATCAAATCAAATCAACTTTATTTATAAAGCACATTTAAAATTTACCACAGGGGTAGCCAAAGTGCTGTACAATGAGCAGGTTAAAAGATAAAACGAGTACCGAGCAAACACAACACAACACAAACAGAACATGATAAAAAAATAAATAATTAAAATAGAATTAATAAAAACATAAAAACATAAAAACAGGATCACAGCAGGTGTATTATGGGGCGCCATTGCAGGATGGATATCACTCAGTGTTAAAAGCCATGGAATAAAAGTATGTTTTTAAGAGAGATTTAAAAACAGGAAGAGAGGAGGCTTGTCTAACACTCAGGGGTAGGTCGTTCCAGAGCGTGGGAGCAGCAACGGCGAAAGCTCTGTCACCTCTAAGCTTCAGCCTTGTGTCAGGGACCGTCAACAGCAGCTGATCGGCTGATCTTAAGGATCGGGTGGGGCAGTAAGGCTGAAGGAGGTCGGAGAGATAGGTTGGCGCGAGGTTGTTTAGATATTTAAAAACAAATAAAAGGAGTTTAAAATGTATTCGGTAATGCACAGGGAGCCAGTGAAGGGACGCTAAAATAGGGGTGATGTGCTCACGTCTGCGGGTCTGTGTTAGCAGACGAGCAGCAGAGTTCTGCACGAGCTGCAGGCGGGCGAGGGAGGCCTGGCTAATGCCAACATACAGGGCATTACAGTAATCAAGACGAGTCGAGATAAAAGCGTGGATTAATTTCTCAAGATCATGTCTTGATAGAAGCGGTTTCACTTTCGCTATTTGGCGTAATTGATAAAAGCTTTTTTGAACGACGCTGCTGATTTGTTTTTCGAATTTAAAATCTGAGTCAAGCTTTACCCCCAGGTTTGTGACAGAGTCGCTGAGATACGGGGTCAGAGTGCCGAGGTCAACGTTGGGGGAGGGAGAGCGACTTGGACCGAACAACATAACTTCTGTTTTGTCTTCATTTAGGCTCAGGAAGTTAGCTGAAAGCCAGACTTTGATGTCGTGCAGGCAGTCAATAAGACTTTGAACCGTGTTATTTTGTGCCATGGGAAAATAAATCTGGCAATCATCGGCATAAAAATGAAATGCAATACTGTACTTCCTAAAAATAGAACCAAGGGGGAGAAGGTAAAGCGCAAATAAAATTGGGGCAAGGATTGAACCCTGGGGGACCCCATGTGGTAAAGGAGCTGTGGACGACATAAAACTGTCTACTTTTACACAAAAACTCCTGTCGGTTAGGTACGACCGGAACCAGTTGAGGGCGGCGCCCTTAATGCCCACACAGTTCTCAAGACGAGTGATTAAGGTGGCGTGGTCGACGGTGTCGAACGCAGCAGACAGATCTAAAAGCACCAGGACAACATATTTACCAGAATCAGTGGACAGGAGGATATCGTTAAAAACTTTTAGAAGCGCTGACTCTGTGCTGTGGAGGGCTTTAAAACCGGACTGGAACAGCTCAGTGATACCATTATCCTCTAAGAAGGGCAGCAACTGACTGTAGACAACCTTCTCTAATATTTTGGAAATGTATGGAAGATTAGAGATAGGTCTGAAGTTAGAGAGGAGAGAGGGGTCGAGGCTGGGTTTTTTAAGTAGAGGTCGTACCACTGCATGTTTAAACTCTACTGGAACTATTCCAGAAGAGAGGCTACTATTGATAATGTTAAGGACACTTGATCCAATAGTAGCAAGTACCTCCTTAAACAGGCGAGGTGGGAGGGCATCTGCAGGAGAACCAGAGGGCTTCATATGACTAACTGTGTCACTTAAAAAAGAAAAGGACACCGGCTCAAACTGATGGAAAACAGAAGAGAAATGCAGGGGAACAGAAGGGTCATATGAAGGCTGAGATAGACTGGCTCTAGTTGACACAATTTTGTCAGTGAAAAAATGGAGACAATTTTCACAGAATTCAAAAGAAGCATCAAAACCAGCAGATTTGGGAGCATCAATGACAGTGTTAATAGTTTTAAACAGAACTCTGGGGTTGTTACAGTTAGAAGATATAATCTGAGATAGATATATATTCATTTCTGCTTTTACAGTCATCTGAAAGGAAAACAGGCTTTCTTTAAAAATGGCAAAGGACACATGCAGCCTGTCTTTTTTCCATTTTCTCTCTGCTCTTCTACATACGCGCCTGGCAGCCCGAGTGACGTCATTCAACCAGGGTTGAGGCGTGGCTTATACTTAAATATATATAAATAAATAAAAAGATTACTGTGCAGATAAATATATTGCACTTTTTCCACATGCGCCCACGTTTATGGGTGTATGTTATATTGTTTTTTTTTTAATTCCAGCGAGTTAATCCATTTTGAGGGGAGTTGAGGGGATAATTTAATTATAATGCGTTCAAGAGTCTTACGGCCTGAGGGAAGAAGCTGGAGGTTCTGCTTCGGAGGCTGCGGAACCTCTTTCTAGAGTCCAGCAGTGAAAACAGTCCTTGGTGGGAGTGGGAGGAGTCTTTGCAAATTTTCTGAGCCCTGGTCAGGCAGCGCTTTTTGCGATCTCCTGGATAGGAGGAAGAGGATTCCTGAAGATCTTTTCCGCCGTCCTCACCACTCTCTGGAGATACTTCCAGTCTGAGGCACTGCAGGCTCCAGTCCAGACAGAGATGCTGCAGGCTCTCTATAACAAAGATACAGTTCTCCAAGCATTATTAGCTATTTGCATTTGTTGTTTAGGATTTATGTTTAAATCACTGTCATAGTGAGTAAAACCAAAATTTTGTATTTGCAAACCTTACAAAAACAATTGATTCTAGTAAAACTCACAGATACAATATCACAGTCATTTTTAGACATAATGCATGTTTGGTTTTGGAGTTGTGTTTATATAACGTTCATATTTAGTATTACAGTAATACTGTCATATTGAGTAAAAAAACAACAACTAACTTGTGTCTTTACAAACCTTACAAAATATTTTTCCCAGTAAACTCAAAGATACATTTCTACAGGCATTATTAGCCATTTTGCATGTGCGGTTTAGGATTTATGTTTAAATAACTGTCATATTGAGTGTGACAGTAAAGTCATAGTGAGTAAACAAACTAACTTGTGTCTTTGCAATGCTTACAAAAGAAAATGTTACTAGTAAAACTCACAAAAGATACATTTCTTCATGCATTATTAGAAAATGTTCATGTGTAGTTTAGGAGTTATGTTTTAATAACTGTCAAATTGAGTGTGGCAGTTATACTGTCATTAAGTGTTAAACCTAATTTTTGTATTTGCAAACCTTACAAAAACAACTGATTCTAGTAAAACTCACATAGATTCAATATTGCAGGCATTTTAGACATTTCACATGTTTGGTTTAGGAGTTGTGTTTGAATACATTTTAATTGCTTTTTTCGTTAGGGCAAGTCCGACCGGCAGGAGGCCACGGGGAAACCCCAAGACACATTGGGAAGACTATGTCAGGACGAAGTGGCTGGGGAGAGGGAAGTCTGGGCGTCTCTGCTTAGGCTGCTGCCCCCACAACCCGACCTCGGACAAGCGGAAGAAAATGGATACATTTAGTATGACAGTTATACTATTATATTGAGTAAAAAAAACTAACGTGTCTTTAAAAACCCTACAAATTATATGTTTTCTAGTAAAACTCACAAAGATACATCTCCAGGCATTATAAGCCATTTTGCATGTGGTTTAGGGGTTATGTTTAAATAACTGCCATATTGAATGTGGCAGTTATACTGTCATTATGAGTAAAACCTAATTTTTGTAATTGTAAACCTTACCAAAATACCTGATTCTGGTAAACCTCACATAGATTCAATATTACAGGCATTTTTAGACGGATTGCATGTGTAGTTTTGAAATTATGTTTATACAACTTTCTTATTTAGTATGACAGTGATACTATCATATTGAGTAAAAAAAACTAACTTGTGTCTTTGCAAACCTTACAAAAGAACATTTTTGTAAAACTCACAAAGATACATTTCTTCATGCATTATTAGAAAATGTTCATGTGTAGTTTTGAAGTTATGTTTATATAACTTTCATATAAACTATGACAGTTATACTGTTATATTGAGTAAAAAAAAACTAACTTGTGTCTTTACAAACCTTACAAAATATTGTTTCCCAGTAAAACTCACAAAGATACATTTCTACAGGCATTATTAGCCATTGTGTATGTGTGGTTTAGGAGTTATGTTTAAATAACTGAAATTGGGTGTGACAGTATACTGTCAAAGTGAGTAAAAAAAACAACTAACTCGTGTCTTTGCAAACCTTACAAAAGAAAATGTTACTAGTAAAACTCACAAAGATACATTTGTTCATGCATTATTATAAAATGGTCATGTGTAGTTTAGGAGTTATGTTTAAATAACTGTCATTTTGAGTGTGGTAGTATAACTGCCACACATATTGAGTTATAAAGTTAAGTGTAAAACCTAATTTTTGTATTTCCAAACCTTACAAAACAACTGATTCTTGTAAAACTCACATAGATTCAATATTAAAGGCATTTTAGACATTTTACATGTTTTGTTTAGGAGTTGTGTTTGAATACATTAGTATTGCTTTTTTCGTTAAGGCAAGTCCAAACGGCAGGAAGCCACGGGGAAGACACAGGACACATTGGGAAGATTATATCAGCTGGCTGGCCTGGGAACGCCTCGGGATCCCCCGAGAAGAGCTGGGCTTCTCTGCTTAGGCTGCAGCCCCCGCAACACGACCTCGGATAAGCGGAAGAAAATGGATGGATTTAGTATGACAGTTATACTATCATATTGAGTAAAAAATACTAACTTTTGTTTTTGTAAACATTCAAAATATATTTTTTCTAGTAAAACTCACAAAGATACATAGAGTTTAAATAACTGTCATAGTAAGTAAAACCTTACAAAAACAAATGATTCTAGTAAAACTCACATGGATTCAATATTACAGGCATTTTTACACATTTTGCATGTTTGGTTTAGAAATTATGATGGAACACATTTTTATTGCTTATTGTGCATTATCTCAGGATTTTAAGAATATTACACACATTTTTATTGCTTTTTTCGCATTATCTCAGGATTTTAAGAATATTACTGTCATATTGAGTAAAAACTACTTTCTGTGTTTGCAAGGATTAAAAAAAAGCATATTTTTCGAGTAAAACTCCTAAGGATGCATTATTTCAGGCATCATTAGCCATTTAGCATTTGTAGTTTAGGAGTTATGTTTAAATAACTGTCATATTAAATGTAACAGTATACTCTCATATAGAGTAAAACCTAATTTTTGTATTTGCAAACCTTATAAAAACAACTGATTCTAGTAAACCTCACATGGATTTAATATTACAGGCATTTTTAGACATTTTGCATTGTTGGTTTAGGAATTATGTTGGAATACATTTTTATTGCTTTTTTCGCATTATCTCAGGATTTTAAGAACATTACTGTCATATTGAGTAAAAAACTACTTTTTGTGTTTGCAAGATTTGAAAAAGCATATGTTTCGAGAAAAACTCCGTAGAATGCATTATTTGAGGCATCAATAGCCATTTTGCATGTGTAGTTAGGAGTTAATTTTAAATAACTGTCATATTGAGTGTGACAGTACACTGTCATAGTGAGTGTACTTGTCATGGTAAAAAAAACCTAATTTTCTTTTTTTGCAAAAATTTCAAACACAACCGATTCTAGGAAAACTCACATGGATTCAATATTACAGGCATTTTTACAAATTGTGCATGTTTAGTTTAGAAATTATGATTGAATACATTTTTTTTGCTTTTTTCGCATTATCTCAGGATTTTAGGGATATAACTGTCATATTGAGTAAAAAACTACTTTTTGTATTTGCAAGATTTAAAAAAGCATATGTTCAGAGTAAAACTTCGTAGAATGCATTATTTGAGGCATCATTAGCCATTTTGCATGTGTAGTTAGGAGTTATGATTACAAAACTGTCATATTGATGGTGACAGTTTACTTTCATAAAGAGTAAAACCTAATTTTTGTTTTTGCAAACCTTACTAAAACAACTGATTCTAGTAAAACTCACATGGATTCAATATTACAGGCATTTTTACACATTTTGCATGTTTAGTTTAGAAATTATGATTGAATACATTTTTATTGCTTTTTTCCGCATTATCTCAGTATTTTAGGAATATTACTGTCAAATTGTGTAAAAAACTACTTTTTGTGTTTGCAAGTTTTGAAAAAGCATATGTTTCGAGTAAAACTCCGTAGAATGCATTATTTGAGGCATCATTAGCCATTTTGCATGTGTAGTTAGGAGTTATTTTTAAATAACTGTCATATTGAGTGTGACAGTATGCTGTCATAGTGAGTAAAACTTAATTATTGTATTTGCAAACCTTATAAAAACAACTGATTCTTGTAAAACTCACATGGATTTAATATTACAGGCATTTTTAGACATTTTGCATTGTTGGTGTAGGAATTATGTTGGAATACATTTTTATTGCTTTTTTGGCATTATCTCAGGATTTTAAGAACAATACTGTCATATTGAGTAAAAAACTACTTTTTGTGTTTGCAAGCCTTAAAAAAGCATATGTTTCGAGTAAAACTCACGATAATGCATTAGTTCAGGCAATATTAGCTCATTTGTATGTGTAGTTTAGGAGTTATGTTTATTTACTGTCATATTGAGTGTACTTGTCATAGTGAAAAAAACCTAATTTATTTTTTTTGCAAAAATTTCAAACACAACCGATTCTAGGAAAACTCACATGGATTCAATATTACAGGCATTTTTACAAATTTTGCATGTTTAGTTTAGAAATTATGATTGAATACATTTTTATTGCTTTTTTCGCATTATCTCAGGATTTTAGGGATATAACTGTCATATTGAGTAAAAAACTACTTTTTGTGTTTGCACGATTTAAAAAAGCATATGTTCAAAGTAAAACTCCGTAGAATGCATTATTTGAGGCATCATTAGACATTTTGCATGTGTAGTTTAGGAGTTATGATTAAATAAATGTCATTATTATTTATTATATTGAGTGTGACAGTTTACTTTCATAAAGAGTAAACCTAATTTTTGTTTTTGCAAACCTTACTAAAACAACTTATTGTAGTTAAACTCACATAGATTCAATAATACAGGCATTTTTACACATTTTGCATGTTTAGTTTAGAAATTATGATTGAATACATTTTTATTGCTTTTTTCGCATTATCTCAGGATTTTAAGAACATTACTGTCATATTGAGGAAAAAAAAATACATTTTTATTGCTTTTTTCGCATTATCTCAGTATTTTAGGAATATTACTGTCATATTGAGTAAAAAACTACTTTTTGTGTTTGCAAGATTTGAAAAAGCATATGTTTCGAGTAAAACTCCGTAGAATGCATTATTTGAGGCATCATTAGACATTTTGCATGTGTAGTTTAGGAGTTATGATTAAATAAATGTCATATTGAGTGTGACAGTTTACTTTCATAAAGAGTAAAACCTAATTTTTGTTTTTGCAAACCTTACTAAAACAACTTATTCTAGTTAAACTCACATGGATTCAATAATACAGGCATTTTTACACATTTTGCATGTTTAGTTTAGAAATTATGATTGAATACATTTTTATTGCTTTTTTCGCATTATCTCAGGATTTTAAGAACATTACTGTCATATTGAGTAAAAAAAATACTTTTGTAATTGCAAGCCTTAAGAAAGCATATGTTTCGAGGAAAACCCCCAAGGATCCATTATTTCAAACATTATTAGCCATTTTGCATGAGTAGTTTAGAAGTTATGATTAAAAAACTGTCATATTGAGTGTGACAGTTTACTTTCATAAAGAGTAAAACCTAATTTTTGCTTTTGCAAACCTTACTAAAACAACTGATTCTAGTAAAACTCACATGGATTTAATATTACTGGCATTTTTAGACATTTTGCATTGTTGGTTTAGGAATTATGTTGGAATACATTTGTATTGCTTTTTTCGCATTATCTCAGAATTTTAAGAACATTACTGTCATATTGAGTAAAAACTACTTTTTGTGTTTGCAAGCCTTAAAAAAGCATATGTTTCGAGTAAAACTCACAAGAATGCATTATTTCAGGCAACATTAGCTCATTTTTAAGTGTAGTTTAGGAGTTATGTTTAATTTACTGTCATATTGAGTGTACATTGTCATGGTGAAAAAAACCTAATTTTTTTATTGCAAAAATTTCAAACACAACCGAGTCTAGGAAAACACACATGGATTCAATATTACAGGCATTTTTACTAATTTTGCATGTTTAGTTTAGAAATTATGATTGAATACATTTTTATTGCTTTTTTCGCATTATCTCAGGATTTTAGGGATATAACTGTCATATTGATTAAAAAACTACTTTTTGTGTTTGCAAGATTTAAAAAAGCATATGTTCAGAGTAAAACTCCGTAGAATGCATTATTTGAGGCATCATTAGCCATTTTGCATGTGTAGTTAGGAGTTATGATTACAAAACTGTCATATTGATTGTGACAGTTTACTTTCAAAAAGAGTAAAACCTAATTTTTGTTTTTGCAAACCTTAGTAAAACAACTGATTCTAGTGAAACTCACATGGATTTAATATTACAGGCATTTTTAGACGTTTTGCATTGTTGGTTTAGGAATTATGTTGGAATACTTTTTTATTGCTTTTTTCGCATTATCTCAGAATTTTAAGAACATTACTGTCATATTGAATAAAAACTACTTTTTGTGTTTGCAAGCCTTAAAAAAGCATATGTTCGAGTAAAACTCACAAGAATGCATTATTTCAGGCAATATTAGCTCATTTTTAAGTGTAGTTTAGGAGTTATGTTTAATTTACTGTCATATTGATTGTACATTGTCATGGTGAAAAAAAACCTAATTTTTGTATTTGCAAATATTTCAAACACAACCTAATCTAGTAAAACTCACATGGTTTCAATATTACAGGCATTTTTACACATTTTGCATGTTTGATTTAGGAAATATGATTGAATATATTTTCATTGCTTTTTTCGCATTATCTCAGTATTTTAGGAATATTACTGTCACATTGAGTAAAAAACTACTTTTTGTGTTTGCAAGATTTAAAAAAGCATATGTTTCGAGTAAAACTCCGTAGAATGCATTATTTGAGGCATCATTAGACATTTTGCATGTGTAGTTTAGGAGTTATGATTAAATAAATGTCATATTGAGTGTGACAGTTTACTTTCATAAAGAGTAAAACCTAATTTTTGTTTTTGCAAACCTTACTAAAACAACTTATTCTATTTAAACTCACATGGATTCAATAATACAGGCATTTTTACACATTTTGCATGTTTAGTTTAGAAATTATGATTGAATACATTTTTATTGCTTTTTTCGCATTATCTCAGGATTTTAAGAACATTACTGTCATATTGAGTAAAAAAAATACTTTTTGTAATTGCAAGCCTTAAGAAAGCATATGTTTCGAGGAAAACCCCCAAGGATCCATTATTTCAAACATTATTAGCCATTTTGCATGAGTAGTTTAGAAGTTATGATTAAAAAACTGTCATATTGAGTGTGACAGTTTACTTTCATAAAGAGTAAAACCTAATTTTTGCTTTTGCAAACCTTACTAAAACAACTGATTCTAGTAAAACTCACATGGATTTAATATTACTGGCATTTTTAGACATTTTGCATTGTTGGTTTAGGAATTATGTTGGAATACATTTGTATTGCTTTTTTCGCATTATCTCAGAATTTTAAGAACATTACTGTCATATTGAGTAAAAACTACTTTTTGTGTTTGCAAGCCTTAAAAAAGCATATGTTTCGAGTAAAACTCACAAGAATGCATTATTTCAGGCAACATTAGCTCATTTTTAAGTGTAGTTTAGGAGTTATGTTTAATTTACTGTCATATTGAGTGTACATTGTCATGGTGAAAAAAACCTAATTTTTTTATTGCAAAAATTTCAAACACAACCGATTCTAGGAAAACACACATGGATTCAATATTACAGGCATTTTTACTAATTTTGCATGTTTAGTTTAGAAATTATGATTGAATACATTTTTATTGCTTTTTTCGCATTATCTCAGGATTTTAGGGATATAACTGTCATATTGATTAAAAAACTACTTTTTGTGTTTGCAAGATTTAAAAAAGCATATGTTCAGAGTAAAACTCCGTAGAATGCATTATTTGAGGCATCATTAGCCATTTTGCATGTGTAGTTAGGAGTTATGATTACAAAACTGTCATATTGATTGTGACAGTTTACTTTCAAAAAGAGTAAAACCTAATTTTTGTTTTTGCAAACCTTAGTAAAACAACTGATTCTAGTGAAACTCACATGGATTTAATATTACAGGCATTTTTAGACGTTTTGCATTGTTGGTTTAGGAATTATGTTGGAATACATTTTTATTGCTTTTTTCGCATTATCTCAGAATTTTAAGAACATTACTGTCATATTGAATAAAAACTACTTTTTGTGTTTGCAAGCCTTAAAAAAGCATATGTTCGAGTAAAACTCACAAGAATGCATTATTTCAGGCAATATTAGCTCATTTTTAAGTGTAGTTTAGGAGTTATGTTTAATTTACTGTCATATTGATTGTACATTGTCATGGTGAAAAAAAACCTAATTTTTGTATTTGCAAATATTTCAAACACAACCTAATCTAGTAAAACTCACATGGTTTCAATATTACAGGCATTTTTACACATTTTGCATGTTTGATTTAGGAAATATGATTGAATATATTTTCATTGCTTTTTTCGCATTATCTCAGTATTTTAGGAATATTACTGTCACATTGAGTAAAAAACTACTTTTTGTGTTTGCAAGATTTAAAAAAGCATATGTTTCGAGTAAAACTCCGTAGAATGCATTATTTGAGGCATCATTAGACATTTTGCATGTGTAGTTTAGGAGTTATGATTAAATAAATGTCATATTGAGTGTGACAGTTTACTTTCATAAAGAGTAAAACCTAATTTTTGTTTTTGCAAACCTTACTAAAACAACTTATTCTATTTAAACTCACATGGATTCAATAATACAGGCATTTTTACACATTTTGCATGTTTAGTTTAGAAATTATGATTGAATACATTTTTATTGCTTTTTTCGCATTATCTCAGGATTTTAAGAACATTACTGTCATATTGAGTAAAAAAAATACTTTTTGTAATTGCAAGCCTTAAGAAAGCATATGTTTCGAGGAAAACCCCCAAGGATCCATTATTTCAAACATTATTAGCCATTTTGCATGAGTAGTTTAGAAGTTATGATTAAAAAACTGTCATATTGAGTGTGACAGTTTACTTTCATAAAGAGTAAAACCTAATTTTTGCTTTTGCAAACCTTACTAAAACAACTGATTCTAGTAAAACTCACATGGATTTAATATTACTGGCATTTTTAGACATTTTGCATTGTTGGTTTAGGAATTATGTTGGAATACATTTGTATTGCTTTTTTCGCATTATCTCAGAATTTTAAGAACATTACTGTCATATTGAGTAAAAACTACTTTTTGTGTTTGCAAGCCTTAAAAAAGCATATGTTTCGAGTAAAACTCACAAGAATGCATTATTTCAGGCAACATTAGCTCATTTTTAAGTGTAGTTTAGGAGTTATGTTTAATTTACTGTCATATTGAGTGTACATTGTCATGGTGAAAAAAACCTAATTTTTTTATTGCAAAAATTTCAAACACAACCGATTCTAGGAAAACACACATGGATTCAATATTACAGGCATTTTTACTAATTTTGCATGTTTAGTTTAGAAATTATGATTGAATACATTTTTATTGCTTTTTTCGCATTATCTCAGGATTTTAGGGATATAACTGTCATATTGATTAAAAAACTACTTTTTGTGTTTGCAAGATTTAAAAAAGCATATGTTCAGAGTAAAACTCCGTAGAATGCATTATTTGAGGCATCATTAGCCATTTTGCATGTGTAGTTAGGAGTTATGATTACAAAACTGTCATATTGATTGTGACAGTTTACTTTCAAAAAGAGTAAAACCTAATTTTTGTTTTTGCAAACCTTAGTAAAACAACTGATTCTAGTGAAACTCACATGGATTTAATATTACAGGCATTTTTAGACGTTTTGCATTGTTGGTTTAGGAATTATGTTGGAATACATTTTTATTGCTTTTTTCGCATTATCTCAGAATTTTAAGAACATTACTGTCATATTGAATAAAAACTACTTTTTGTGTTTGCAAGCCTTAAAAAAGCATATGTTCGAGTAAAACTCACAAGAATGCATTATTTCAGGCAATATTAGCTCATTTTTAAGTGTAGTTTAGGAGTTATGTTTAATTTACTGTCATATTGATTGTACATTGTCATGGTGAAAAAAAACCTAATTTTTGTATTTGCAAATATTTCAAACACAACCTAATCTAGTAAAACTCACATGGTTTCAATATTACAGGCATTTTTACACATTTTGCATGTTTGATTTAGGAAATATGATTGAATATATTTTCATTGCTTTTTTCGCATTATCTCAGTATTTTAGGAATATTACTGTCACATTGAGTAAAAAACTACTTTTTGTGTTTGCAAGATTTAAAAAAGCATATGTTTCGAGTAAAACTCCGTAGAATGCATTATTTGAGGCATCATTAGACATTTTGCATGTGTAGTTTAGGAGTTATGATTAAATAAATGTCATATTGAGTGTGACAGTTTACTTTCATAAAGAGTAAAACCTAATTTTTGTTTTTGCAAACCTTACTAAAACAACTTATTCTATTTAAACTCACATGGATTCAATAATACAGGCATTTTTACACATTTTGCATGTTTAGTTTAGAAATTATGATTGAATACATTTTTATTGCTTTTTTCGCATTATCTCAGGATTTTAAGAACATTACTGTCATATTGAGTAAAAAAAATACTTTTTGTAATTGCAAGCCTTAAGAAAGCATATGTTTCGAGGAAAACCCCCAAGGATCCATTATTTCAAACATTATTAGCCATTTTGCATGAGTAGTTTAGAAGTTATGATTAAAAAACTGTCATATTGAGTGTGACAGTTTACTTTCATAAAGAGTAAAACCTAATTTTTGCTTTTGCAAACCTTACTAAAACAACTGATTCTAGTAAAACTCACATGGATTTAATATTACTGGCATTTTTAGACATTTTGCATTGTTGGTTTAGGAATTATGTTGGAATACATTTGTATTGCTTTTTTCGCATTATCTCAGAATTTTAAGAACATTACTGTCATATTGAGTAAAAACTACTTTTTGTGTTTGCAAGCCTTAAAAAAGCATATGTTTCGAGTAAAACTCACAAGAATGCATTATTTCAGGCAACATTAGCTCATTTTTAAGTGTAGTTTAGGAGTTATGTTTAATTTACTGTCATATTGAGTGTACATTGTCATGGTGAAAAAAACCTAATTTTTTTATTGCAAAAATTTCAAACACAACCGATTCTAGGAAAACACACATGGATTCAATATTACAGGCATTTTTACTAATTTTGCATGTTTAGTTTAGAAATTATGATTGAATACATTTTTATTGCTTTTTTCGCATTATCTCAGGATTTTAGGGATATAACTGTCATATTGATTAAAAAACTACTTTTTGTGTTTGCAAGATTTAAAAAAGCATATGTTCAGAGTAAAACTCCGTAGAATGCATTATTTGAGGCATCATTAGCCATTTTGCATGTGTAGTTAGGAGTTATGATTACAAAACTGTCATATTGATTGTGACAGTTTACTTTCAAAAAGAGTAAAACCTAATTTTTGTTTTTGCAAACCTTAGTAAAACAACTGATTCTAGTGAAACTCACATGGATTTAATATTACAGGCATTTTTAGACGTTTTGCATTGTTGGTTTAGGAATTATGTTGGAATACATTTTTATTGCTTTTTTCGCATTATCTCAGAATTTTAAGAACATTACTGTCATATTGAATAAAAACTACTTTTTGTGTTTGCAAGCCTTAAAAAAGCATATGTTCGAGTAAAACTCACAAGAATGCATTATTTCAGGCAATATTAGCTCATTTTTAAGTGTAGTTTAGGAGTTATGTTTAATTTACTGTCATATTGATTGTACATTGTCATGGTGAAAAAAACCTAATTTTTGTATTTGCAAATATTTCAAACACAACCTAATCTAGTAAAACGCACATGGTTTCAATATTACAGGCATTTTTACACATTTTGCATGTTTGATTTAGGAAATATGATTGAATATATTTTCATTGCTTTTTTCGCATTATCTCAGTATTTTAGGAATATTACTGTCATATTGAGTAAAAAACTACTTTTTGTGTTTGCAAGATTTAAAAAAGCATATGTTTCGAGTAAAACTCCGTAGAATGCATTATTTGAGGCATCATTAGACATTTTGCATGTGTAGTTTAGGAGTTATGATTAAATAAATGTCATATTGAGTGTGACAGTTTACTTTCATAAAGAGTAAAACCTAATTTTTGTTTTTGCAAACCTTACTAAAACAACTTATTCTAGTTAAACTCACATGGATTCAATAATACAGGCATTTTTACACATTTTGCATGTTTAATTTAGAAATTATGATTGAATACATTTTTATTGCTTTTTTCGCATTATCTCAGGATTTTAAGAACATTACTGTCATATTGAGTAAAAAAAATACTTTTTGTAATTGCAAGCCTTAAGAAAGCATATGTTTCGAGGAAAACTCCCAAGGATCCATTATTTCAAACATTATTAGCCATTTTGCATGAGTAGTTTAGAAGTTATGATTAAAAAACTGTCATATTGAGTGTGACAGTTTACTTTCATAAAGAGTAAAACCTAATTTTTGCTTTTGCAAACCTTACTAAAACAACTGATTCTAGTAAAACTCACATGGATTTAATATTACTGGCACTTTTAGACATTTTGCATTGTTGGTTTAGGAATTATGTTGGAATAAATTTTTATTGCTTTTTTCGCATTATCTCAGAATTTTAAGAACATTACTGTCATATTGAGTAAAAACTACTTTTTGTGTTTGCAAGCCTTAAAAAGGCATATGTTTCGAGTAAAACTCACAAGAATGCATTATTTCAGGCAATATTAGCTCATTTTTATGTGTAATTTAGGAGTTATATTTAATTTACTGTCATAATGTTTGTACATTGTCATGGTGGGAAAAAAACTAATTTTTCTAATTGCAAACCTTTCAAACACAACTGATTCTAGTAAAACATACATTGATTCAATATTACAGGCATTTTTACACATTTTGCATGTTTGGTTTAGGAATTATAATGGAATACATTTGTTTTTGCTTTTTTCGTATTATCTCAGGATTTTAAGAACATTACTGTCACATTGAGTAAAAAACTACTTTTTGTGTTTGCAAGATTTAAAAAAGCATATGTTTTGAGTAAAACTCCCAAGGATGCATTATTTCAGGCATCAATCAATCGTAGCCTCTCCCAAGACAAATAGGTCCTAGGTGAGGGATCAGACAAAGAGCAGCTCAAAGACCTTTATGAAAAGTACAAATCGAGGTCCTAGATTGTTCCTCGCCCGGACGGGGGTCACCGTGGCTCCCCTGTGGAGCCAGGCCCAGAGGTGGGGCACGATGGCGATCGCCTGTTGGCTGGCTCAGCTCAATGAAGCAACGTGGTTCCCTCCTCCAATGGGCTCACCACTCATGGGCTGGGTTATAGAGGTCGGGTGCAGTGTGAGCTGAGCGGCAGCCGAAGGCAGGGCACTTGGCGGTCCGATCATCGGCTACATAAGCTAGCTTTTCTGACGTGAAATGTCACCTCGCTGGGAGGGAAGGAGCCTGAGCTGGTGTGCGAGGTGGAGAAGTTCCGGCTAGATATAGTTGGACTCACTTCGACGCACAGGAACCTGTTCTCTCGAGAGGGGCTGGACTCTCTTCCACTATGGCGTTGCAAGCAATGAGAGGCTGGGGTGGCAATTCTTGTTGTCCCCCCGGCTCAAAGACAAGAGTATGGGGTATCGGACTGTCTGATTGTGGCGGGTCGCTCCCTGTATGATCAGTGTAGGGCAGCCTTGGTCCGCCAAGGCTGCCCTTTGTCACCGATTCTGTTGTTAACTTTTATGGACAGAATTGCAGTCATGGCGTTGAGGGGATCCGGTTTGGTGGTTGCAGGATTAGGTCTCTGCTTTTTGCAGTTGATGTGGTCCTGATGGCTTCAACTGGCCAGGATCTCCAGCTCTCATTGGATGGCGATGAAGCGACTGGGATGAGAATCAGCACCTCCAAGTCCGAGTCCATGGTTCTCGCCCGGTAAAGGGTGGGGTGCCATTTCCAGGTTGAGGAGGCGATGGCACATACTAGATGGCCCCAAGTGGAGGAGTTCAAGTACCTAGGAGTCTTGTTCACGAGTGAGGGAAGAGTGGATCATGAGATCCACAGGCGGATCGGTGCGGCGTCTTCAGTAATGAGGACGCTATATCGATCCATTGTGGTGAAGAAGGAGCTGAGCCAGAATTAAAAGCTCTAAATTTACCGGTCGATCTACATTCCCATCCTGCACCCATGGTCATGGTTATGACCGAAAAGACAAGATCCCGGGTACAAGCGGCCAAATTGAGTTTCCTCCGCCGGGTGGCGGGTCTCTCCCTTAGAGATAGGATAAGAAGCTCTGTCATCCGGGAGGCACTCAGAGTAAAGCGCTGCTCCTCCACATTGAGAGGAGCCAGATGAGGTGGTTCGGGCATCTGCTTAGAATGCCACCCGAACGCCTCCCGAGGGAGGTGTTTAGGGCAAGTCCGACCGGCAGGAGGCCACGGGGAAGACCCAGGACACATTGGGAAGATTATGTCTCCCGGCTGGCCTGGGAACGCCTCAGGATCCCCCGAGAAGAGCTGGAAGAAGTGGCTGGGGAGAGGGAAGTCTGGGCTTCTCTGTTTAGGCTGCTGCCCCCGCAACCCAACCTCGGTTAAGCGGAAGAAAATGGATGGATTTAGTAACGACAACAAAAAATGCCAATCCATCAATTTTCTACCTCTTATTCCCTTTTGGGGTGGCAGGGGGCGCTGGAGCCTATCTCAGCTACAATCGGGCGGAAGGCGGGGTACACCCCGGACAAGTCGCAAAAAATGATTCTAGTAAAACTCACATTGATACAATTTTACAGGTATTTTTAGACATAATGCATGTTTGGTTTTGGAATTATGTTTATATAACTTTCATATGTATTATGACAGTTATACTGTCATCTTGAGTAAAACATAACTTGTGTCTTTACAAACATTACAAACTATGTTTTTCCAGTAAAACTCACAAAAATAATTTTTCCAGGCATTATTAGACATTTTTCTGTGTGGTTTAGGAAATATGTTTGAATAAATGTCATAATGAATGTGGCAGTTATACTGTTATTATGTGTAAAACCAAATTTTTGTATTTGCAAACCTTACAAAAACAACTGATTCTAGTAAAACTCACATAAATTCAATATTACAGGCATTTTTAGACATTTCACATGTTTGAATACATTTTTATTGCTTTTTTCGTTAGGGCAAGTCCGATCACCAGGAGGCCACGGGGAAGACCCAGGACACATTGGGAAAACTATGTCTCAGGCTGGCCTGGGTACCCCTCGGGATCCCCAGAGAAGAGCTGGACAAAGTAGCTGGGGAGAGGGAAGTCTGGGCTTCTCTGCTTAGGCTGCTGCCCCCGCAACCCGACCTCGGATAAGCGGAAGAAAATGGATGGATTTAGTATGACAGTTATACTGTCATATTGAGTAAAAAAAACTATTTTTCATAGATTCAATATTACAGGCATCTTTAGATGGATTGCATGTTTGGTTTTGGAGATATGTTTATACAACTTTCATATTTAGTATGACAGTTATACTGTCATATTGAGTAAAAAAACAACAACTTGTGTCTGCAAACCTTACAAAAGATTATTATTCTAGTAAAACTAACAAAGATACATTTTTCCAAGCATTATTAGCATTTGTTGTTTTGGAGTTATAATGCTTGCGTTGAGAGGCGACGGGCTCGGGTGGCAATTCTTGTTGCCCCCCGGCTCAAAGCCTGCACGTTGGAGTTCAACCCAGTGGACCAGTGGGTAGCTGTCCTCCGCCTTCGGGTGGGGGGACGGGTCCTGACTGTTGTTTGGCCTTACGCGCCAAACGGCAGCTCAGAGTACCCACCCTTTTTGGATTCACTCGAGGGAGTACTGGAAAGTGCTCCACCGGGTGATTCCCTCGTTCTACTGGGGGCCTTCAACGCTCATCTTGGCAACAACAGTGAAACCTGGAGAGGCGTGATTGGGAAGAATGGCCGCCCGGATCTGAACCCGAGTGGTGTTTTGTTATTGGACTTTTGTGCTCGTCACAGATTGTCAATAACAAACACCAAGTTCAAACATAAGGGTGTCCATATGTGCACTTGGCACCAGGACACCCTAGGCCGCAGTTCCATGATCGATTTTGTAGTTGTGTCATCGGATTTGCGGTCTCATGTTTTGGACACTCGGGTGAAGAGAGGGGCGGAGCTTTCTACCGATCACCACCTGGTGGTGAGTTGGCTGCGATGGTGGGGGAGGATGCCTGACAGACCTGGCAGGCCCAAACGCATTGTGAGGGTTTGCTGGGAACGCCTCCGGAAGAACTTTGAACATGTCACGAGGGAGGCACTGGACATTGAGTCTGAGTGGACCATGTTCCGTGCCTCTCTTGTCGAGCCGGCTGATAGTACTGTGGCCCCAAGGAGTTTGGTGCCTGTCGTGGCGGTAATCCTAGAACCCGCTGGTGGACACCAGCAGTGAGGGATGCCGTCAAGCTGAAGAAAGAGCCTATCGGGTCCTTTTGGCTCATGGGACTCCAGAGGCAGCCGACAGGCCAAGCGAAGTGCGGCTTCAGCGGTCGCAGAGGCAAAAACTCGGACATGGGAGGAGTTTGGAGAAGCCATGGAAAACGACTTCCAGACGGCTTCGAAGCGATTCTGGACCACCATCCGCCGGCTCAAGGGGGGGGAGCAGTGCACTGTAACACCGTGTATGGTGAGGATGGTGCGCTGCTGACCTCTACTGCAGCTGTTATTGATCGGTGGAGGGAATACTTTGAAGACCTCCTTTATCCCACCAACATGTCTTCCTATGAGGAAGCAGTGCCTGGGGAATCTGTGGTGGGCTTTCCTATTTCTGGGGCTGAGGATGCCAAGGTAGTTAAAAAGCTCCTCAATGGCAACGCCCTGGGGGTGGATGAGATCCGTCCGGAGTTCCTTAAGGCTCTGGATGCTGTGGGGCTGTCTTGGTTGACAAGACTCTGCAACATCGCGTGGACATCGGGGGCGGTACTTCAGGATTGGGAGGGGTGGTGGTTCCTCTCTTTAAGAAGGGGAACCAGAGGGTGTGTTTCAACTATCGTGAGATCACACTCCTCAGTCTTCCCGGTAAGGTCTATTCATGTGTACTGGAGAAGAGGCTACGCCGGATAGTCGAACCTCGGATTCAGGAGGAACAGTGTGGTTTACGTCCTGGTCGTGGAACTGCGGACCAGCTTTATACTCTCGGCAGGTTCCTTGAGGGTGGGAGTTTGCCCAACCAGTCTACATGTGCTTTATGGACTTGGAGAAGGCATTCGACCATTTCCCCCTGGAAGTCCTGTGGGGAGTGCTTAGAGAGTATGGGGTAACGGACTGTCTTATTGTGGCGGTTCGCTCCCTTTGCAAGAGTCAGAGCTTGGTCCGGCAATGCGGACCCGTTTCCAGTGAGGGTTGGACTCCGCCAAGGCTGCCCTTTGTCACCGATTCTGTTCATAACCTTTATGGACAGAATTTCTAGGCGCAGTCAGGGCGTTGAGGGGATCCGGTTTGGTGTCTGCAGGATTAGGTCTCTGCTATTTGCAGATGATGTGGTCCTGATGGCTTCATCTGGCCAAGATCTTCAGCCCTCACTGGATCGGTTCGCAGACGAGTGTGAAGTGACTGGGATGTGAATCAGCACCTCCAAGTCCGAGTCCATGGTTCTCGCCCGGAAAAGGGTGGAGTGCGATCTCCGGGTTGGGGAGGAGATCTTGCCCCAAGTGGAGGAGTTCAAGGACCTCAGAGTCTTGTTCACAAGTGAGGGAAGAGTGGATCGTGAGATCGACAGGCGGAACGGTGCGGCGTCTTCAGTAATGCGGACGCTGTATTGATCCGTTGTGGTGAAGAAGGAGCTGAGCCGGAAGGCAAAGCTCTAGATTTACCGGTCGATCTACGTTCCCATCCTCACCTATGGTCATGAGCTTTGTGTCATGGCCGAAAGGACAAAATCACGGGTACAAGCGGCCGAAATGAGTTTCCTCCGCCGGGTGGCGGGGCTCTCCCTTAGAGATAGGGTGAGAAGCTCTGTCATCCGGGAGAAGCTCAAAGTAAAGCCATTGCTCCTCCATTTCGAGAGGAGCCAGATGAGGTGGTTCGGGCATCTGGTCAGGATGCCACCCGAACGCCTCCCTAGGGAGGTGTTTCCGGCACGTCCGACCGGTAGGAGGCCCAGGAAGACCCAGGAAACGGGAAGCTTATCTCTCCCGGCTGGCCTGGGAACGCCCGAGGATCCCCCGGGAGGAGCTGGACGAAGTGGCTGGGGAGAGGAAAGTCTGGGCTTCCCTGCTTAGGCTGCAGCCCCCGCGACCCGACCTCGGATAAGCGGAAGAAAATGGATGGCTGGATGGATGGAGTTATGTTTATATAACTGTCATAAAGAGTAAAACCTCATTTTTGTATTTGTAAACCTTACCAAAACAACTGATTTTAGTAAAACTCACACAGATTCAATATTACAGGCATTTTTAGACATTTTGCTTATTTGGTGTAGGAATTATGATGGAATACATTGTTTTTGCTTATTTCGCATTATCTCAGGATTTTAAGAACTTTACTGTCATATTGACGAAAACAAATACTTTTTGTGTTTGCAAGCCTAAACTAAAACTCACGAGAATGCCTTATTTCAGGCATTATTAGCCATTTTTTGTGTAGTTTAGGCATACTTACCAATACTCCTGGATTTTCCAGGAGACTCACGAAATTCAGCGCCTCTCCCGAAAACCTCCCGGGACAAATTTTCTCCCGAAAATCTCCCGAAATTCAGGCTGATCTGAGTGAGGACAGCCTGTATTCACGTCTGCTTTCCCACGATATAAACAGCATGCCTGCCCAATCACGTTATAACTGTAGAATGATCGAGGGCGAGTTCTTGGTTTCTTATGTGGGTTTATTGTTAGGTAGTTTCATTAACGTCCTCCCAGCGCGGTAACAACACAAAACAACAGCAGTCACGTTTTCGTCTACCGTAAAGCAGTTTGTCTGCCGTAAACAGCAATGTTGTGACTCTCTTTAAACAGGGCAATACTGCCATCTACTGTACATGCATATGTGACAATAACATCCAGGGCTTTTAGAGAGTGCAGTGCACAACTGAGCATACAACAAGGAGACAAAGCAGAAGAACGCGGAAGATACAGCCATGGCAACGCCGACGACCAGTAAGATGAAGAAACACGCTTATAAGTTCCAAGCCGCAGCTGCGATTGGACCTGGATAGCCTCCGGGAAGAAGTTGTGGAATACCAAGTGCTTGGCAGAAAAGATCTTCCTCAGGAAGCAAAGATTGACCGGTTTTTGGCCATGCTCGGGAGGGATGGAAAATTCCAGACTCTCGTGCATTTGATGAAAGCACTTTTGTGCGTGCCACACAGCAATGCATCATCAGAGAGGGTGTTCAGCATGGTTATAAAAATAGTGACAGAGAATAGAACAAGGATGGACAATTCAACCCTTAACTCAACAATGAGTAGATGAGTGTTATGTGTGTGTATATGTGTAAATAAATGAAAACTGAAATTCAAGTATTTATTTTATTTATATATATATATATATATATATATATATGAAATACTTGACTTGGTGAATTCTAGCTCTAAATATACTCCTCCCCTCTTAACCACACCCCCAACCACGCCCCCACCCCACCCCTGACCACGCCTTCCCCACCCCCACCTCTTGAAATCGGAGGTCTCAATGTTAGCAAGTATGAGTTTAGGAGTTATGTTTAAATAACTGTCATAGTGAGTGTGGCAGTTACACTGTCATATTGAGTAAAAAAAAACTAACTTGTGTCTTTGCAAACCTCACAAAAGAAAATGTTTCTAATAAAAATCACAAAGATACATTTCTTCACGCATTATTAGACATTTTTCATGTGTGGTTTAGGAGTTATGTTTAAATAACTGTCATATTGAGTGTGGCAGTTATACTGTCATTATGTGTAAAACCTAATTTTGTATTTGCAAACCTTATAAAAACAACTGATTCTAGTAAAACATAGATTCAATTTTACAGGCATTTTTAGACATTTTACATGTTTGGTTTAGGAGTTGTGTCTGAATACATTTTCTATTGCTATTTTCGTTAGGGCAAGGCCGACCGGCAGGAGGCCGACCGGCAGGAGGCCACATGGAAGACCCAGGACACATTGGGAAGACTATCATTCAAGTACCTTGGGGTGTGGGTGGACAATAAGCTGGACTAGACTGTTAACACAGACCACTTGTACAGGAAAGGACAGAGCTGTACTTCCTGAGGCGGCTGTCCTTTGTCCCACACGCCATTAGACTGAACAACTCTTCTCTGGGGGCAGGGGGGCTACTAGGATGACAGGGGATGCAAATCAATAAGAGTGCAATATTTTTTCAAAACATGGTCACTACTGCCTAGTTTCTCTTGTTATATTCTTATTTTACTGTTATATTTTTATTCTCATTGTTGCTTTTTATTTTTATTCTATTGTAATATGTTTCTATTTTGTTTCAATTTATACCCCCATTATTTACTTTTCACTTTTTACAATTTTGTACACTACTGCTGGAATTTAAATTTTCCTGAGGGAACTCTCCAAAGGAATCAATAAAGTACTATCTATCTATCTATCTATCTATCTATCTATTTATGTCTCCTGGCTGGCCTGAAAATGCCTCGGGATCCCCCGAGAAGAGCTGGACGAAGTGGCTGGGGAGAGGAAAGTCTGGGCTTCTCTGCTTAGCCTGCTGCCCCCGCAACCTGACCTCGGATAAGCAGGAAGAAAATGGATGGATTTAGTAAGACAGTTATACTGTCATATTAAGTAAAAAACTAACTTGTGTCTTTGCAAACATTACAAAATATATTTTTTCTAGTAAAACTCACAAAGATACATAACTAAAGGCATTATTAGCCATTTTGCATGTGTGGTTTAGGACTTATGTTTAAATAACCGTCAGATTGAGTGTGACAGTATACTGTCATAGTGAGTAAAACCCATATTTTGTAATTGCAAACCTTATGAAAACAAATGATTCTACTAACACTCACATGGATACAATATTACAGGCATTTTTAGACATAATGCATGTTTGGTTTTGGAGTAATGTTTATATAACTTTCATATTTAGTATGACAATAATACTGTCATATTGAATAAAAAAACTAACTTGTGTCTGTACAAACCTTAAAAAATATTTTTTTTCCCCAGTAAAACTCACAAAGAGACATTTCTCCAGGCATTATTAGCCATTGTGCACATGTGGTTTAGGAGTTATGTTTAAATAAATGTCAAATTGAATGTGGCAGTTATACTGTTATTATGAGTAAAACCTAATTTTTGTAAATGTTAACCATACCACAATACCTGATTCTGGTAAAACTCACATAGATTCAATATTACAGGCATTTTTAGACATTTTACATGTTTGGTTTAGAGTTGTGTTTGAATACATTTTTATTGCTTTTTTCATTAGGGCAAGTCCGACGGGCAGGAGGCCGCGGGGAAGACCCAGGACACATTGTGAGTGAAACCTATTTTTTGTAATTGTAAACCCTACCAAAATACCTGATTCTGGTAAAACTCACATAGATTCAATATTACATGCATTTTTAGACGGATTGCATGTTTGGTTTTGGAGTTATGATTATACACCTTTCATATTTAGTATGTCAGTTATACTGTATATGACCATTGAGTAAAAAAAAACCTAACTTGTGTCTTTGCAAACCTTACAAAAGATCGTTATTCTAGTAAAGACTTAGACTTAGACTTAGACTTTCTTTTTATTGTCATTCAAATTTGAACTTTACAGCACAGATAAGAACGAAATGTCGTAGTGCAGGATAAAAAAGCAATAAGGTGCATATTTCGATAAATAAATATATAAATACTATATATATATATATATATATATATATATATATATATATATATATATATATATAATAAATAAATATATATAAATATATATAAATAGATAAATAGATTACTGTGCAGATAAATATATTGCACTTTTTCCACATGCGCCCACGTTTATGGGTGTATGTTATATTGTTTTTTTTTCTTTCCAGCGAGTTAATTCATTTTGAGGGGAGTTGAGGAGATAATTTAATTATGATGCGTTCAAGAGTCTTACGGCCTGAGGGAAGAAGCTGTTACAGAAGCTGGAGGTTCTGCTTCGGAGGCTGCGGAACCTCTTTCTAGAGTCCAGCAGTGAAAACTGTCCTTGGTGGGGGTGGGAGGAGTCTTTGCAAATTTTCTGAGCCCTGGTCAGGCAGCACTTTTTGCGATCTCCTGGATAGGAGGAAGAGGAGTCCTGGTGATCTTTTCAGCCGTCCTCACCACTCTCTGGAGATACTTCCAGTCTGAGGCACTGCAGGCTCCAGTCCAGACAGAGATGCTGTTGGTCAGCAGGCTCGCTATAACAAAGATACATCTCTCCAAGCATTATTAGCTATTTTGCAATTGTTGTTTAGGAGTTATGTTCAAATAACTGTCATAGTGAGTAAAACCTAAATTTTGTATTTGCAAGCCTTTCAAAAACAACTGATTCTAGTAAAACTCACACAGATACAATATTGCAGGCATTTTTAGACATAATGCATGTTTGGTTTTGGAGTTATGTTTCTATAACTTTCATATGTGACAGCTATACTGTTATAATTATTAAAAAACACTAACTTGTGTCTTTACAAACCTTACAAAATATTGTTTTCCCAGTAAAACTCACAAAGATACATTTCAACAGTCATTATTAGCCATTTTGCATGTGTGGTTTAGAAGTTATGTTTAAATAACTGTCATATGGAGTGTGACCGTAAAGTCATAGTGAGTAAAACAAACTAACTTGTGTCTTTGCAAACTTTACAAAATATAATCATTCTAGTAAAACAAACAAAGATACATTTCTCCAAGCATTATTAGCCATTTTGCATTTGTTGGTTAGGAGTTATGTTTAAATAACTGTCAAAGTAAATAAAACCTAATTTTGGTATTTGAAAACCTTACAAAAACAACTGATTCTAGTAAAACTCACACAGATACAATATTACAGGAATTTTTAGACATAATACATGTTTGGTTTTGGAGTAATGTTTGGCGCAGTGGAAGAATGGCCGTGCGCGACCCGAGGGTCCCTGGTTCAATCCCCACCTAGTGCCAACCTCGTAATGTCCGTTGTGTCCTGAGCAAGACTCTTCACCCTTGCTCCTGATGGGTGCTGGTTAGTGCCTTGCATGCCAGCTCCCTCCATCAGTGTGTGAATGTGTGTGTGAATGGGTAAATGTGGAAGTAGTGTCAAAGCGCTTTGAGTACCTTGAAGGTAGAAAAGCGCTATAAAAGTACAACCCATTTAGTTATTTATTTATATATAGTAAGACAGCTATACTGTTATATTGAGAAAAAAAACTAACTTGTGTCTTTACAAACCTTACACAATATATTTTTTCTAGTAAAACTCACAAAGAGACATTTCCCCAGGTATTATTAGCCATTGTGCATGTGTGGTTTAGGAGTTATGTTTAAATAAATGTCAAATTGAATGTGGCAGGTATACTGTCATGAGTAAAACCAAATTTTTGTAATTGTAAACCTTACCAAAATACCTGATTCTGGTAAAACTCACATAGATTCAATATTACATGCATTTTTAGACGGATTGCTTGTTTGGTTTTGGAGTTATGTTTTTACAACTTTCATATTTAGTATGACAGTTATACTGTCATATTGAGTAAAAAAAAAAAAAACTAACTTGCGTCTTTTGCAAACCTTACAAAAGATCATTAAGACTTAGACTTTCTTTTTATTGTCATTCAAATTTGAACTTTACAGCACAGATAACACAATTTCGTTACATAAGCTCATGGTAGTGCAGGATAAAAAAAGCAATAAGGTGCATATATAAATAAATATAAATAATAAATAAATGTATATATAAAATAAATAAATATACTTAAATATATATAAATAAATAAAAAGATTACTGTGCAGATAAATATATTGCACTTTTTCCACATGCGCCCACGTTTATGGGTATATGTTATATTGGGTTTTTTTTTTATTCCAGCAAATTAATCCATTTTGAGGGGATTTGAGGGGATAATTTAATCATAATGCGTTCAAGAGTCTTACGGCCTGAGGGAAGAAGCTGGAGGTTCTGCTTCGGAGGCTCCGGAACCTCTTTCTAGAGTCCAGCAGTGAAAACAGTCCTTGGTGGGGGTGGGAGGAGTCTTTGCAAATTTTCTGAGCCCTGGTCAGGCAGCAGTTTTTGCGATCTCCTGGATAGGAGGAAGAGGATTCCTGAAGATCTTTTCCGCCGTCCTCACCACTCTCTGGAGAGACTTCTGAGGCACTGCAGGCTCCAATCCAGACAGAGATGCTGTTGGTCAGCAGGCTCTCTATAACAAAGATGAAGTTCTCGAGCATTATTAGCTATTTGCATTTGTGGTTTAGGATTTATGTTTAAGTAACTGTCATAGTGAGTAAAACCTAAATTTTGTATTTGCAAACCTTACAAAAACAATTGATTCTAGTAAAACTCTCAGATACAATATCACAGTCATTTTTAGACATAATGCATGTTTGGTTTTGGAGTTGTGTTTATATAACTTTCATATTTAGTATTACAGTAATACTGTCATATTGAGTAAAAAAAAAAAAAAACTAACTGTGTCTTTACAAACCTTACAAAATATTTTTCCCAGTAAAACTCAAAGATACATTTCTACAGGCATTATTAGCCATTTTGCATGTGCGGTTTAGGATTTGTGTTTAAATAACTGTCATATTGAGTGTGACAGTAGTGAGAGACATAGTGAGAGACATAGTGAGTAAAACAAACTAACTTGTGTCTTTGCAATGCTTACAAAAGAAAATGTTACTAGTAAAACTCACAAAAGATACATTTCTTCATGCATTATTAGAAAATGTTCATGAGTAGTTTAGGAGTTATGTTTTAATAACTGTCAAATTGAGTGTGGCAGTTCTACTGTCATTAAGTGTTAAACCTAATTTTTGTATTTGCAAACCTTACAAAAACAACTGATTCTAGTAAAACTCACATAGATTCAATATTGCAGGCATTTTAGACATTTCACATGTTTGGTTTAGGAGTTGTGTTTGAATACATTTTAATTGCTTTTTTCGTTAGGGCAAGTCCGACCGGCAGGAGGCCACAGGGAAGCCCCAGGACACATTGGGAAGACTATGTCAGCCAGCTGGCCTGGGAACGCTTCGGGATCTCCTGAGAAGAGCTGGACGAAGTGGCTGGGGAGAGGGAAGTCTGGGCTTCTCTGCTTAGGCTGCTGCCCCCGCAACCCGACCTCGGATAAGCGGAAGAAAATGGATACATTTAGTATGACAGTTATACTATTATATTGAGGAAAAAAACAACTAACTTGTGTCTTTAAAAACCTTACAAATTATATGTTTTCTAGTAAAACTCACAAAGATACATCTCCAGGCATTATAAGCCATTTTGCATGTGGTTTAGGGGTTATGTTTCAATAACTGCCATATTGAATGTGGCAGTTATACTGTCATTATGAGTAAAACCTAATTTTTGTAATTGTAAACCTTACCAAAATACCTGATTCTGGTAAAACTCACATAGATTCAATATTACAGGCCTTTTTAGACGGATTGCATGTGTAGTTTTGAAATTATGTTTATACACTTTCTTATTTAGTATAACTGTGATACTATCATATTGAGTAAAAAAAACTAACTTGTGTCTTTGCAAACCTTACAAAAGAACATTTTAGTAAAACTCACAAAGATACATTTCTTCATGTGTAGTTTTGAAGTTATGTTTATATAACTTTCATATATAGTATGACAGTTATACTGTTATATTGAGTAAAAAAAAATAACTTGTGTCTTTACAAACCTTACAAAATATTGTTTCCCAGTAAAACTCACAAAGATACATTTCTACAGGCATTATTAGCCATTTTGTATGTGTGGTTTAGGAGTTATGTTTAAATAACTGAAATTGAGTGTGACAGTATACTGTCAAAGTGAGTAAAAAAAACAACTAACTCGTGTCTTTGCAAACCTTACAAAAGAAAATGTTACTAGTAAAACTCACAAAGATAAATTTCTTCATGCATTATTAGAAAATGGTCATGTGTAGTTTAGAGTTATGTTTAAATAACTGTCATTTTGAGTGTGGTAGTATAACTGCCACACATATTGAGTTATAAAGTTAAGTGTAAAACCTAATTTTTGTATTTGCAAATTTTACAAAAACAACTGATTCTTGTAAAACTCACATAGATTCAATATTAAAGGCATTTTAGACATTTTACATGTTTTGTTTAGGAGTTGTGTTTGAATACATTAGTATTGCTTTTTTCGTTAAGGCAAGTCCAAACGGCAGGAAGCCACGGGGAGGACACAGGACACATTAGGAAGATTATATCAGCTGGCTGGCCTGGGAACGCCTCGGGATCCCCCGAGAAGAGCTGGACGAAGTAGCTGGGCTTCTCTGCTTAGGCTGCAGCCCCTGCAACACGACCTCGGATAAGCGGAAGAAAATGGATGGATTTAGTATGACAGTTATACTATCATATTGAGTAAAAAATACTAACTTTTGTTTTTGTAAACATTCAAAATATATTTTTTCTAGTAAAACTCACAAAGATACATAGAGTTTAAATAACTGTCATAGTAAGTAAAACCTTACAAAAACAACTGATTCTAGTAAAACTCACATGGATTCAATATTACAGGCATTTTTACACATTTTGCATGTTTGGTTTAGAAATTATGATGGAACACATTTTTATTGCTTTTTTCGCATTATCTCAGGATTTTAAGACTATTACACACATTTGTATTGCTTTTTTAGCATTATCTCAGGATTTTAAGAATATTACTGTCACATTGAGTAAAAACTACTTTCTGTGTTTGCAAGGATTAAAAAAAAGCATATTTTTCGAGTAAAACTCATAAGGATGCATTATTTCAGGCATCATTAGCCATTTAGCATTTGTAGTTTAGGAGTTATGTTTAAATAACTGTCATATTAAATGTAACAGTATACTCTCATATAGAGTAAAACCTAATTTTTGTTTTTGCAAACCTTATAAAAACAACTGATTCTAGTAAAACTCACATGGATTTAATATTACAGGCATTTTTAGACATTTTGCATTGTTGGTTTAGGAATTATGTTGGAATACATTTTTATTGCTTTTTTCGCATTATCTCAGGATTTTAAAAACATTACTGTCATATTGAGTAAAAAACTACTTTTTGTGTTTGCAAGCCTTAAAAAAGCATATGTTTCGAGTAATAAATTCACAATAATGCATTAGTTCAGGCAATATTAACTCATTTTTTATGTGTAGTTTAGGAGTTATGTTTATTTACTGTCATATTGAGTGTACTTGTCATGGTGAAAAAAACCTAATTTTCTTTTTTTGCAAAAATTTTAAACACAACCGATTCTAGGAAAACTCACATGGATTCAATATTACAGGCATTTTTACAAATTTTGCATGTTTAGTTTAGAAATTATGATTGAATACATTTTTATTGCTTTTTTTCGCATTATCTCAGGATTTTAGGGATATAACTGCCATATTGAGTAAAAAACTACTTTTTGTGTTTGCAAGATTTAAAAAAGCATATGTTCAGAGTAAAACTTCGTAGAATGCATTATTTGAGGCATCATTAGCCATTTTGCATGTGTAGTTAGGAGTTATGATTACAAAACTGTCATATTGATGGTGACAGTTTACTTTCATAAAGAGTAAAACCTAATTTTTGTTTTTGCAAACCTTACTAAAACAACTGATTCTAGTAAAACTCACATGGATTCAATATTACAGGCATTTTTACACATTTTGCATGTTTAGTTTAGAAATTATGATTGAATACATTTTTATTGCTTTTTTCCGCATTATCTCAGTATTTTAGGAATATTACTGTCAAATTGTGTAAAAAACTACTTTTTGTGTTTACAAGTTTTGAAAAAGCATATGTTTCGAGTAAAACTCCGTAGAATGCATTATTTGAGGCATCATTAGCCATTTTGCATGTGTAGTTAGGAGTTATTTTTAAATAACTGTCATATTGTGTGTGACAGTATGCTGTCATAGTGAGTAAAACTTAATTATTGTATTTGCAAACCTTATAAAAACAACTGATTCTTGTAAAACTCACATGGATTTAATATTACAGGCATTTTTAGACATTTTGCATTGTTGGTTTAGGAATTATGTTGGAATACATTTTTATTGCTTTTTTCGCATTATCTCAGGATTTTAAGAACAATACTGTCATATTGAGTAAAAAACTACTTTTTGTGTTTGCAAGCCTTAAAAAAGCATATGTTTCGAGTAAAACTCACGATAATGCATTAGTTCAGGCAATATTAGATCATTTTTATGTGTAGTTTAGGAGTTATGTTTATTTACTGTCATATTGAGTGTACTTGTCATAGGGAAAGAAACCTAATTTTTTTTTTTTGCAAAAATTTTAAACACAACCGATTCTAGGAAAACTCACATGGATTCAATATTACAGGCATTTTTACAAATTTTGCATGTTTAGTATAGAAATTATGATTGAATACATTTTTATTGCTTTTTTCGCATTAGCTCAGGATTTTAGGGATATAACTGTCATAATGAGTAAAAAACTACTTTTTGTGTTTGCACGATTTAAAAAAGCATATGTTCAGAGTAAAACACCGTAGAATGCATTATTTGAGGCATCATTAGACATTTTGCATGTGTAGTTTAGGAGTTATGATTAAATAAATGTCATATTGAGTGTGACAGTTTACTTTCATAAAGAGTAAACCTAATTTTTGTTTTTGCAAACCTTACTAAAACAACGTATTCTAGTTAAACTCACATAGATTATATAATACAGGCATTTTTACACATTTTGCATGTTTAGTTTAGAAATTATGATTGAATACATTTTTATTGCTTTTTTCGCATTATCTCAGAACGTTACTGTCATATTGAGTAAAAAAAAAATACTTTTTGTAATTGCAAGCCTTAAGAAAGCATATTTTTCGAGGAAAACTCCCAAGGATCCATTATTTCAAACATTATTAGCCATTTTGCATGAGTAGTTTAGAAGTTATGATTAAAAAACTGTCATATTGAGTGTGACAGTTTACTTTCATAAAGAGTAAAACCTAATTTTTGCTTTTGCAAACCTTACTAAAACAACTGATTCTAGTAAAACTCACATGGATTTAATATTACTGGCATTTTTAGACATTTTGCATTGTTGGTTTAGGAATTATGTTGGAATACATTTGTATTGCTTTTTTCGCATTACCTCAGGATATTAAGAACATTACTGTCATATTGAGTTAAAAAAAAATACATTTTTATTGCTTTTTTCGCATTATCTCAGTATTTTATGAATATTACTGTCATATTGAGTAAAAAACTACTTTTTGTGTTTGCAAGATTTGAAAAAGCATATGTTTCGAGTAAAACTCCGTAGAATGCATTATTTGAGCCATCATTAGACATTTTGCATGTGTAGTTTAGGAGTTATGATTAAATAAATGTCATATTGAGTGTGACAGTTTACTTTCATAAAGAGTAAAACCTAATTTTTGTTTTTGCAAACCTTACTAAAACAACTTATTCTAGTTAAACTCACATGGATTTAATAATACAGGCATTTTTACACATTTTGCATGTTTAGTTTAGAAATTATGATTGAATACATTTTTATTGCTTTTTTCGCATTATCTCAGGATTTTAAGAACATTACTGTCATATTGAGTAAAAAAATTACTTTTTGTAATTGCAAGACTTAAGAAAGCATATTTTTCGAGGAAAACTCCCAAGGATCCATTATTTCAAACATTATTAGCCATTTTGCATGAGTAGTTTAGAAGTTATGATTAAAAAACTGTCATATTGAGTGTGACAGTTTACTTTCATAAAGAGTCAAACCTAATTTTTGCTTTTGCAAACCTTACTAAAACAACTGATTCTAGTAAAACTCACATGGATTTAATATTACTGGCATTTTTAGACATTTTGCATTGTTGGTTTAGGAATTATGTTGGAATACATTTGTATTGCTTTTTTCGCATTATCTCAGAATTTTAAGAACATTACTGTCATATTGAGTAAAAACTACTTTTTGTGTTTGCAAGCCTTAAAAAAGCATATGTTTCGAGTAAAACTCACAAGAATGCATTATTTCAGGCAACATTAGCTCATTTTTAAGTGTAGTTTAGGAGTTATGTTTAATTTACTGTCATATTGAGTGTACATTGTCATGGTGAAAAAAACCTAATTTTTTTTATTGCAAAAATTTCAAACACAACTGATTCTAGGAAAACACACATGGATTCAATATTACAGGCATTTTTACTAATTTTGCATTTTTAGTTTAGAAATTATGATTGAATACATTTTTATTGCTTTTTTCGCATTATCTCAGGATTTTAGGGATATAACTGTCATATTGAGTAAAAAACTACTTTTTGTGTTTGCAAGATTTAAAAAAGCATATGTTCAGAGTAAAACTCCGTAGAATGCATTATTTGAGGCATCATTAGCCATTTTGCATGTGTAGTTAGGAGTTATGATTACAAAACTGTCATATTGATTGTGACAGTTTACTTTCCAAAAGAGTAAAACCTAATTTTTGTTTTTGCAAACCTTAGTAAAACAACTGATTCTAGTGAAACTCACATGGATTTAATATTACATGCATTTTTAAACGTTTTGCATTGTTGGTTTAGGAATTATGTTGGAATACATTTTTATTGCTTTTTTCGCATTATCTCAGAATTTTAAGAACATTACTGTGATATTGAATAAAAACTACTTTTTGTGTTTGCAAGCCTTAAAAAAGCATATGTTCGAGTAAAACTCACAAGAATGCATTATTTCAGGCAATATTAGCTCATTTTTAAGTGTAGTTTAGGAGTTGTGTTTAATTTACTGTCATATTGATTGTACATTGTCATGGTGAAAAAAACCTGATTTTTGTATTTGCAAATATTTCAAACACAACCTAATCTAGTAAAACTCACATGGTTTCAATATTACAGGCATTTTTACACATTTTGCATGTTTGATTTAGGAAATATGATTGAATATGTTTTCATTGCTTTTTTCGCATTATCTCAGTATTTTAGGAATATTACTGTCATATTGAGTAAAAAACTACTTTTTGTGTTTGCAAGATTTGAAAAGGCATATGTTTCGAGTAAAACTCCGTAGAATGCATTATTTGAGGCATCATTAGACATTTTGCATGTGTAGTTTAGGAGTTAAGATTAAATAAATGTCATATTGAGTGTGACAGTTTACTTTCATAAAGAGTAAAACCTAATTTTTGTTTTTGCAAACCTTACTAAAACAATTTATTCTAGTTAAACTCACATGGATTCAATAATACAGGCATTTTTACACATTTTGCATGTTTAGTTTAGAAATTATGATTGAATACATTTTTATTACTTTTTTCGCATTATCTCAGGATTTTAAGAACATTACTGTCATATTGAGTAAAAAAAATACTTTTTGTTTTTGCAAGCCTTAAGAAAGCATATGTTTCGAGGAAAACTCCCAAGGATCCATTATTTCAAACATTATTAGCCATTTTGCATGAGTAGTTTAGAAGTTATGATTAAAAAACTGTCATATTGAGTGTGACAGTTTACTTTCTTAAAGAGTAAAACCTAATTTTTGCTTTTGCAAACCTTACTAAAACAACTGATTCTTGTAAAACTCACATGGATTTAATATTACTGGCATTTTTAGACATGTTGCATTGTTGGTTTAGGATTTATGTTGGAATACATTTGTATTGCTTTTTTCGCATTATCTCAGAATTTTAAGAACATTACTGTCATATTGAGTAAAAACTACTTTTTGTGTTTGCAAGCCTTAAAAAAGCATATGTTTCGAGTAAAACTCACAAGAATGCATTATTTCAGGCATCAATCAATCGTAGGCTCTCCCAAGACAAATAGGTCCTAGGTGAGGGATCAGACAAAGAGCAGCTCAAAGACCTTCATGAAAAGTACAAATCGAGGTCCTAGATTTTTCCTCGCCCGGACGCGGGTCACCGTGGCTCCCCTGTGGAGCCAGGCCCAGAGGTGGGGCACGATGGCGAGCGCCTGTTGGCTGGCTCAGCTCAATGAAGCAACGTGGTTCCCTCCTCCAATGGGCTCACCACTCATGGGCTGGGTTATAGAGGTCGGGTGCAGTGTGAGCTGAGCGGCAGCCGAAGGCAGGGCACTTGGCGGTCCGATCATCGGCTACATAAGCTAGCTCTTCTGACGTGAAATGGCACCTCGCTGGGAGGGAAGGAGCCTGAGCTGGTGTGCGAGGTGGAGAAGTTCCGGCTAGATATAGTTGGACTCACTTCGACGCACAGGAACCTGTTCTCTCGAGAGGGGCTGGACTCTCTTCCACTATGGCGTTGCAAGCAATGAGAGGCTGGGGTGGCAATTCTTGTTGTCCCCCCGGCTCAAAGACAAGAGTATGGGGTATCGGACTGTCTGGTTGTGGCGGGTCGCTCCCTGTATGATCAGTGTAGGGCAGCCTTGGTCCGCCAAGGCTGCCCTTTGTCACCGATTCTGTTGTTAACTTTTATGGACAGAATTGCAGTCATGGCGTTGAAGGGATCCGGTTTGGTGGTTGCAGGATTAGGTCTCTGCTTTTTGCAGTTGATGTGGTCCTGATGGCTTCAATTGGCCAGGATCTCCAGCTCTCATTGGATGGCCGAGTATGAAGCGACTGGGATGAGAATCAGCACCTCCAAGTCCGAGTCCATGTTTCTCGCCCGGTAAAGGGTGGGGTGCCATTTCCAGGTTGAGGAGGCGATGGCACATACTAGATGGCCCCAAGTGGAGGAGTTCAAGTACCTAGGAGTCTTGTTCACGAGTGAGGGAAGAGTGGAACATGAGATCCACAGGCGGATCGGTGCGGCGTCTTCAGTAATGAGGACGCTATATCGATCCATTGTGGTGAAGAAGGAGCTGAGCCAGAATTAAAAGCTCTAAATTTACCGGTCGATCTACATTCCCATCCTGCACCCATGGTCATGGTTATGACCGAAAAGACAAGATCCCGGGTACAAGCGGCCAAATTGAGTTTCCTCCGCCGGGTGACGGGTCTCTCCCTTAGAGATAGGATAAGAAGCTCTGTCAACCGGGAGGAACTCAGAGTAAAGCGCTGCTCCTCCACATTGAGAGGAGCCAGATGAGGTGGTTCGGGCATCTGCTCAGGATACCACCCGAACGCCTCCCGAGGGAGGTGTTTAGGGCAAGTCCGACCGGCAGGAGGCCACGGGGAAGACCCAGGACACATTGGGAAGATTATGTCTCCCGGCTGGCCTGGGAACGCCTCAGGATCCCCCGAGAAGAGCTGGAAGAAGTGGCTGGGGAGAGGGAAGTCTGGGTTTCTCTGTTTAGGCTGCTGCCCCCGCAACCCAACCTCGGTTAAGCGGAAGAAAATGGATGGATTTAGTAACGACAACAAAAAATGCCCATCCATCAATTTTCTACCTCTTATTCCCTTTTGGGGTGGCAGGGGGCGCTGGAGCCTATCTCAGCTACAATCGGGCGGAAGGCGGTGTACACCCCGGACAAGTCGCAAAAAATGATTCTAGTAAAACTCACATTGATACAATTTTACAGGTATTTTTAGACATAATGCATGTTTGGTTTTGGAATTATGTTTATATAACTTTCATATGTATTATGACAGTTATACTGTCATCTTGAGTAAAACATAACTTGT
Organism: Nerophis lumbriciformis; assembly: GCF_033978685.3. Lineage (NCBI taxonomy): Eukaryota > Metazoa > Chordata > Actinopteri > Syngnathiformes > Syngnathidae > Nerophis > Nerophis lumbriciformis. The sequence continues at coordinate 22,169,047 of NC_084554.2, read as the reverse complement.
GTCTTTACAAACATTACAAACTATGTTTTTCCAGTAAAACTCACAAAAATAATTTTTTCCAGGCATTATTAGACATTTTTCATGTGTGGTTTAGGAAATATGTTTAAATAAATGTCATATTGAATGTGGCAGTTATACGTGTTTTATATGTGTAAAACCAAATTTTTGTATTTGCAAACCTTTCAAAAACAACTGATTCTAGTAAAACTCACATAGATTCAATATTACAGGCATTTTTAGACATTTCACATGTTTGAATACATTTTTATTGCTTTTTTCGTTAGGGCAAGTCCGATCACCAGGAGGCCACGGGGAAGACCCAGGACACATTGGGAAAACTATGTCTCAGGCTGGCCTGGGAACGCCTCGGGATCCCCCGAGAAGAGCTGGACAAAGTAGCTGGGGAGAGGGAAGTCTGGGCTTCTCTGCTTAGGCTGCTGCCCCCGCAACCCGACCTCGGATAAGCGGAAGAAAATGGATGGATTTAGTATGACAGTTATACTGTCATATTGAGTAAAAAAAACTATTTTTCATAGATTCAATATTACAGGCATCTTTAGATGGATTGCATGTTTGGTTTTGGAGATATGTTTATACAACTTTCATATTTAGTATGACAGTTATACTGTCATATTGAGTAAAAAAACAACAACTTGTGTCTGCAAACCTTACAAAAGATTATTATTCTAGTAAAACTAACAAAGATACATTTTTCCAAGCATTATTAGCATTTGTTGTTTTGGAGTTATAATGCTTGCGTTGAGAGGCGACGGGCTCGGGTGGCAATTCTTGTTGCCCCCCGGCTCAAAGCCTGCACGTTGGAGTTCAACCCAGTGGACCAGTGGGTAGCTTTCCTCCGCCTTCGGGTGGGGGGACGGGTCCTGACTGTTGTTTGGCCTTACGCGCCAAACGGCAGCTCAGAGTACCCACCCTTTTTGGATTCACTCGAGGGAGTACTGGAAAGTGCTCCACCGGGTGATTCCCTCGTTCTACTGGGGGCCTTCAACGCTCATCTTGGCAACAACAGTGAAACCTGGAGAGGCGTGATTGGGAAGAATGGCCGCCCGGATCTGAACCCGAGTGGTGTTTTGTTATTGGACTTTTGTGCTCGTCACAGATTGTCAATAACAAACACCAAGTTCAAACATAAGGGTGTCCATATGTGCACTTGGCACCAGGACACCCTAGGCCGCAGTTCCATGATCGATTTTGTAGTTGTGTCATCGGATTTGCGGTCTCATGTTTTGGACACTCGGGTGAAGAGAGGGGCGGAGCTTTCTACCGATCACCACCTGGTGGTGAGTTGGCTGCGATGGTGGGGGAGGATGCCTGACAGACCTGGCAGGCCCAAACGCATTGTGAGGGTTTGCTGGGAACGCCTCCGGAAGAACTTTGAACATGTCACGAGGGAGGCGCTGGACATTGAGTCTGAGTGGACCATGTTCCGTGCCTCTCTTGTCGAGCCGGCTGATTGGAGCTGTGGCCCCAAGGAGTTTGGTGCCTGTCGTGGCGGTAATCCTAGAACCCGCTGGTGGACACCAGCAGTGAGGGATGCCGTCAAGCTGAAGAAAGAGCCTATCGGGTCCTTTTGGCTCATGGGACTCCAGAGGCAGCCGACAGGCCAAGCGAAGTGCGGCTTCAGCGGTCGCAGAGGCAAAAACTCGGACATGGGAGGAGTTTGGAGAAGCCATGGAAAACGACTTCCAGACGGCTTCGAAGCGATTCTGGACCACCATCCGCCGGCTCAAGGGGGGGGAGCAGTGCACTGTAACACCGTGTATGGTGAGGATGGTGCGCTGCTGACCTCTACTGCAGCTGTTATTGATCGGTGGAGGGAATACTTTGAAGACCTCCTTAATCCCACCAACATGTCTTCCTATGAGGAAGCAGTGCCTGGGGAATCTGTGGTGGGCTTTCCTATTTCTGGGGCTGAGGATGCCAAGGTAGTTAAAAAGCTCCTCAATGGCAACGCCCTGGGGGTGGATGAGATCCGTCCGGAGTTCCTTAAGGCTCTGGATGCTGTGGGGCTGTCTTGGTTGACAAGACTCTGCAACATCGCGTGGACATCGGGGGCGGTACTTCTGGATTGGGAGGGGTGGTGGTTCCTCTCTTTAAGAAGGGAAACCAGAGGGTGTGTTTCAACTATCGTGAGATCACACTCCTCAGTCTTCCCGGTAAGGTCTATTCATGTGTAATGGAGAAGAGGCTAGTCGAACCTCGGATTCAGGAGGAACAGTGTGGTTTACGTCCTGGTCGTGGAACTGCTGACCAGCTTTATACTCTCGGCAGGGTCCTTGAGGGTGCATGGGAGTTTGCCCAACCAGTCTACATGTGCTTTATGGACTTGGAGAAGGCATTCGACCATTTACCCCTGGAAGTCCTGTGGGGAGTGCTTAGAGAGTATGGGGTAACGGACTGTCTTATTGTGGCGGTTCACTCCCTTTGCAAGAGTCAGAGCTTGGTCCGGCAATGCGGACCCGTTTCCAGTGAGGGTTGGACTCCGCCAAGGCTGCCCTTTGTCACCGATTCTGTTCATAACCTTTATGGACAGAATTTCTAGGCGCAGTCAGGGCGTTGAGGGGATCCGGTTTGGTGTCTGCAGGATTAGGTCTCTGCTATTTGCAGATGATGTGGTCCTGATGGCTTCATCTGGCCAAGATCTTCAGCCCTCACTGGATCGGTTCGCAGACGAGTGTGAAGTGACTGGGATGTGAATCAGCACCTCCAAGTCCGAGTCCATGGTTCTCGCCCGGAAAAGGGTGGAGTGCCATCTCCGGGTTGGGGAGGAGATCTTGCCCCAAGTGGAGGAGTTCAAGGACCTCAGAGTCTTGTTCACGAGTGAGGGAAGAGTGGATCGTGAGATCGACAGGCGGAACGGTGCGGCGTCTTCAGTAATGCGGACGCTGTATTATGTAATTTGTGGTGAAGAAGGAGCTGAGCCGGAAGGCAAAGCTCTCGATTTACCGGTCGATCTACGTTCCCATCCTCACCTATGGTCATGAGCTTTGTGTCATGGCCGAAAGGACAAAATCACGGGTACAAGCGGCCGAAATGAGTTTCCTCCGCCGGGTGGCGGGGCTCTCCCTTAGAGATAGGGTGAGAAGCTCTGTCATCCGGGAGGAGCTCAAAGTAAAGCCATTGCTCCTCCATTTCGAGAGGAGCCAGATGAGGTGGTTCGGGCATCTGGTCAGGATGCCACCCGAACGCCTCCCTAGGGAGGTGTTTCGGGCACGTCCGACCGGTAGGAGGCCCAGGAAGACCCAGGAAACGGGAAGCTTATCTCTCCCGGCTGGCCTGGGAACGCCCCAGGATCCCCCGGGAGGAGCTGGACGAAGTGGCTGGGGAGAGGAAAGTCTGGGCTTCCCTGCTTAGGCTGCAGCCCCCGCGACCCGACCTCGGATAAGCGGAAGAAAATGGATGGCTTGATGGATGGAGTTATGTTTATATAACTGTCATAAAGAGTAAAACCTAATTTTTGTATTTGTAAACCTTACCAAAACAACTGATTTTAGTAAAACTCACACAGATTCAATATCACAGGCATTTTTAGACATTTTGCTTATTTGGTGAAGGAATTATGATGGAATACATTGTTTTAGCTTATTTCGCATTATCTCAGGATTTTAAGAACTTTACTGTCATATTGAGGAAAACAAATACTTTTTGTGTTTGCAAGCCTTAAAAAAGCATATGTTTCGAGTAAAACTCACAAGAATGCCTTATTTCAGGCATTATTAGCCATTTTTTATGTGTAGTTTAGGCATACTTGCCAATACTCCTGGATTTTCCAGGAGACTCCCGAAATTCAGCGCCTCTCCCGAAAACCTCCCGGGACAAATTTTCTCCCGAAAATCTCCCGAAATTCAGGCTGATCTGAGTGAGGACAGCCTGTATTCACGTCTGCTTTCCCACGATATAAACAGCATGCCTGCCCAATCACGTTATAACTGTAGAATGATCGAGGGCGAGTTCTTGGTTTCTTATGTGGGTTTATTGTTAGGTAGTTTCATTAACGTCCTCCCAGCGCGGTAACAACACAAAACAACAGCAGTCACGTTTTCGTCTACCGTAAAGCAGTTTGTCTGCCGTAAACAGCAATGTTGTGACTCTCTTTAAACAGGGCAATACTGCCATCTACTGTACATGCATATGTGACAATAACATCCAGGGCTTTTAGAGAGTGCAGTGCACAACTGAGCACACAACAAGGAGACAAAGCAGAAGAACGCGGAAGATACAGCCATGGCAACGCCGACGACGAGTAAGATGAAGAAACACGCTTATAAGTTCCAAGCCGCAGCTGCGATTGGACCTGGATAGCCTCCGGGAAGAAGTTGTGGAATACCAAGTGCTTGGCAGTGAAGATCTTCCTCAGGAAGCAAAGATTGACCGGTTTTTGGCCATGCTCGGGAGGGATGGAAAATTCCAGACTCTCGTGCATTTGATGAAAGCACTTTTGTGCGTGCCACACAGCAATGCATCATCAGAGAGGGTGTTCAGCATGGTTATAAAAATAGTGACAGAGAATAGAACAAGGATGGACGATTCAACCCTTAACTCAACAATGAGTAGATGAGTGTTATGTGTGTGTATATGTGTAAATAAATGAAAACTGAAATTCAAGTATTTATTTTATTTATATATATATATATATATATATATATATATATATATATATATATATATATATATATATATATATATATATATATATATATATATAGCTAGAATTCACTGAAAGTCAAGTTTTTCTTATATATGTGTGTATATATATATATATATATATATATATTTTATATATATATATACATATATATATATATATATATATACATATATATACATATATATATATATATATATATATATATATATATATATACATATATATATATATATATATATATATATATATATATATATATATATATATATATATATATATATATATATATATATATATATATGAAATACTTGACTTGGTGAATTCTAGCTCTAAATATACTCCTCCCCTCTTAACCACACCCCCAACCACGCCCCCACCCCACCCCTGACCACGCCTTCCCCACCCCCACCTCTTGAAATCGGAGGTCTCAATGTTAGCAAGTATGAGTTTAGGAGTTATGTTTAAATAACTGTCATAGTGAGTGTGGCAGTTACACTGTCATATTGAGTAAAAAAAACTAACTTGTGTCTTTGCAAACCTCACAAAAGAAAATGTTTCTAATAAAAATCACAAAGATACATTTCTTCACGCATTATTAGACATTTTTCATGTGTGGTTTAGGAGTTATGTTTAAATAACTGTCATATTGAGTGTGGCAGTTATACTGTCATTATGTGTAAAATCTAATTTTGTATTTGCAAACCTTATAAAAACAACTGATTCTAGTAAAACATAGATTCAATTTTACAGGCATTTTTAGACATTTTACATGTTTGGTTTAGGAGTTGTGTCTGAATACATTTTCTATTGCTATTTTCGTTAGGGCAAGGCCGACCGGCAGGAGGCCGACCGGCAGGAGGCCACGGGGAAGACCCAGGACACATTGGGAAGACTATCATTCAAGTACCTTGGGGTGTGGGTGGACAATAAACTGGACTAGACTGTTAACACAGACCACTTGTACAGGAAAGGACAGAGCTGTACTTCCTGAGGCGGCTGTCCTTTGTCCCACACGCCATTAGACTGTACAACTCTTCTCTGGGGGCAGGGGGGCTACTAGGATGACAGGGGATGCAAATCAATAAGAGTGCAATATTTTTTCAAAACATGGTCACTACTGCCTAGTTTCTCTTGTTATATTCTTATTTTACTGTTATATTTTTATTCTCATTGTTGCTTTTTATTTTTATTCTATTGTAATATGTTTCTATTTTGTTTCAATTTATACCCCCATTATTTACTTTTCACTTTTTACAATTTTGTACACTACTGCTGGAATTTTAATTTTCCTGAGGGAACTCTCCAAAGGAATCAATAAAGTACTATCTATCTATCTATCTATCTATTTATGTCTCCTGGCTGGCCTGAAAATGCCTCGGGATCCCCCGAGAAGAGCTGGACGAAGTGGCTGGGGAGAGGAAAGTCTGGGCTTCTCTGCTTAGCCTGCTGCCCCCGCAACCTGACCTCGGATAAGCAGGAAGAAAATGGATGGATTTAGTATGACAGTTATACTGTCATATTAAGTAAAAAACTAACTTGTGTCTTTGCAAACATTACAAAATATATTTTTTCTAGTAAAACTCACAAAGATACATAACTAAAGGCATTATTAGCCATTTTGCATGTGTGGTTTAGGACTTATGTTTAAATAACCGTCAGATTGAGTGTGACAGTATACTGTCATAGTGAGTAAAACCCATATTTTGTAATTGCAAACCTTATGAAAACAAATAATTCTACTAACACTCACATGGATACAAAATTACAGGCATTTTTAGACATAATGCATGTTTGGTTTTGGAGTAATGTTTATATAACTTTCATATTTAGTATGACAATAATACTGTCATATTGAATAAAAAAAAATAACTTGTATCTGTACAAACCTTAAAAAATATTTTTTTTCCCCAGTAAAACTCACAAAGAGACATTTCTCCAGGCATTATTAGCCATTGTGCACATGTGGTTTAGGAGTTATGTTTAAATAAATGTCAAATTGAATGTGGCAGTTATACTGTTATTATGAGTAAAACCTAATTTTTGTAAATGTTAACCATACCACAATACCTGATTCTGGTAAAACTCACATAGATTCAATATTACAGGCATTTTTAGACATTTTACATGTTTGGTTTAGAGTTGTGTTTGAATACATTTTTTTTGCTTTTTTCATTAGGGCAAGTCCGACGGGCAGGAGGCCGCGGGGAAGACCCAGGACACATTGTGAGTGAAACCTACTTTTTGTAATTTTAAACCTTACCAAAATACCTGATTCTGGTAAAACTCACATAGATTCAATATTACATGCATTTTTAGACGGATTGCATGTTTGGTTTTGGAGTTATGATTATACACCTTTCATATTTAGTATGTCAGTTATACTGTATATGACCATTGAGTAAAAAAAAACCTAACTTGTGTCTTTGCAAACCTTACAAAAGATCGTTATTCTAGTAAAGACTTAGACTTAGACTTAGACTTTCTTTTTATTGTCATTCAAATTTGAACTTTACAGCACAAATAAGAACGAAATGTCGTAGTGCAGGATAAAAAGGCAATAAGGTGCATATTTCGATAAATAAATATATAAATACTATATACATATATATATATATATATATATATATATATATATATATATATATATATATATATATATATATATATATATATATATAATAAATATATATAAATATATATAAATAGATAAATAGATTACTGTGCAGATAAATATATTGCACTTTTTCCACATGCGCCCACGTTTATGGGTGTATGTTACATTGTTTTTTTTTTCATTCCAGCGAGTTAATTCATTTTGAGGGGAGTTGAGGAGATAATTTAATTATGATGCGTTCAAGAGTCTTACGGCCTGAGGGAAGAAGCTGTTACAGAAGCTGGAGGTTCTGCTTCGGAGGCTGCGGAACCTCTTTCTAGAGTCCAGCAGTGAAAACTGTCCTTGGTGGGGGTGGGAGGAGTCTTTGCAAATTTTCTGAGTCCTGGTCAGGCAGCACTTTTTGCGATCTCCTGGATAGGAGGAAGAGGAGTCCTGATGATCTTTTCCGCCGTCCTCACCACTCTCTGGAGATACTTCCAGTCTGAGGCACTGCAGGCTACAGTCCAGACAGAGATGCTGTTGGTCAGCAGGCTCACTATAACAAAGATACATCTCTTCAAGCATTATTAGCTATTTTGAATTGGTTTTGGAGTTATGTTTCTATAACTTTCATATGTGACAGCTATACTGTTATATTTATTAAAAAAACACTAACTTGTGTCTTTACAAACCTTACAAAATATTGTTTTCCCAGTAAAACTCACAAAGATACATTTCAACAGTCATTATTAGCCATTTTGCATGTGTGGTTTAGAAGTTATGTTTAAATAACTGTCATATGGAGTGTGACCGTAAAGTCATAGTGAGTAAAACAAACTAACTTGTGTCTTTGCAAACTTTACAAAATATAATCATTCTAGTAAAACAAACAAAGATACATTTCTCCAAGCATTATTAGCCATTTTGCATTTGTTGGTTAGGAGTTATGTTTAAATAACTGTCAAAGTAAATAAAACCTAATTTTGGTATTTGAAAACCTTACAAAAACAACTGATTCTAGTAAAACTCACACAGATACAATATTACAGGCATTTTTAGACATAATACATGTTTGGTTTTGGAGTAATGTTTGGCGCAGTGGAAGAATGGCCGTGCGCGACCCGAGGGTCCCTGGTTCAATGCCCACCTAGTGCCAACCTCGTAATGTCCGTTGTGTCCTGAGCAAGACTCTTCACCCTTGCTCCTGATGGGTGCTGGTTAGTGCCTTGCATGGCAGCTCCCTCCATCAGTGTGTGAATGTGTGTGTGAATGGGTAAATGTGGAAGTAGTGTCAAAGCGCTTTGAGTACCTTGAAGGTAGAAAAGCGCTATAAAAGTACAACCCATTTATTTATTTATTTATATATAGTAAGACAGCTATACTGTTATATTGAGTAAAAAAAACTAACTTGTGTCTTTACAAACCTTACACAATATATTTTTTCTAGTAAAACTCACAAAGAGACATTTCCCCAGGTATTATTAGCCATTGTGCATGTGTGGTTTAGGAGTTATGTTTAAATAAATGTCAAATTGAATGTGGCAGGTATACTGTCATGAGTAAAACCAATTTTTTGTAATTGTAAACCTTACCAAAATACCTGATTCTGGTAAAACTCACATAGATTCAATATTACATGCATTTTTAGACGGATTGCTTGTTTGGTTTTGGAGTTATGTTTTTACAACTTTCATATTTAGTATGACAGTTATACTGTCATATTGAGTAAAAAAACAACAACTAACTTGCGTCTTTTGCAAACCTTACAAAAGATCATTAAGACTTAGACTTTCTTTTTATTGTCATTCAAATTTGAACTTTACAGCACAGATAACACAATTTCGTTACATAAGCTCATGGTAGTGCAGGATAAAAAAGCAATAAGGTGCATATATAAATAAATATAAATAATAAATAAATGTATATATAAAATAAATAAATATACTTAAATATATACAAATAAATAAAAAGATTACTGTGCAGATAAATATATTGCACTTTTTCCACATGCGCCCACGTTTATGGGTGTATGTTATATTGGGTTTTTTTTTTTATTCCAGCGAGTTAATCCATTTTGAGGGGATTTGAGGGGATAATTTAATCATAATGCGTTCAAGAGTCTTACGGCCTGAGGGAAGAAGCTGGAGGTTCTGCTTCGGAGGCTGCGGAACCTCTTTCTAGAGTCCAGCAGTGAAAACAGTCCTTGGTGGGGGTGGGAGGAGTCTTTGCAAATTTTCTGAGCCCTGGTCAGGCAGCACTTTTTGTGATCTCCTGGACAGGAGGAAGAGGATTCCTGAAGATCTTTTCCGCCGTCCTCACCACTCTCTGGAGAGACTTCTGAGGCACTGCAGGCTCCAGTCCAGACAGAGATGCTGTTGGTCAGCAGGCTCTCTATAACAAAGATACAGTTCTCGAGCATTATTAGCTATTTGCATTTGTGGTTTAGGATTTATGTTTAAATAACTGTCATAGTGAGTAAAACCTAAATTTTGTATTTGCAAACCTTACAAAAACAATTGATTCTAGTAAAACTCTCAGATACAATATCACAGTCATTTTTAGACATAATGCATGTTTGGTTTTGGAGTTGTGTTTATATAACTTTCATATTTAGTATGACAGTTATACTGTTATATTGAGTAAAAAAACAAAAAACTAACTTGTGTCTTTACAAACCTTACAAATTATATGTTTTCTAGTAAAACTCACAAAGATACATCTCCAGGCATTATAAGCCATTTTGCATGTGGTTTAGGGGTTATGTTTCAATAACTGCCATATTGAATGTGGCAGTTATACTGTCATTATGAGTAAAACCTAATTTTTGTAATTGTAAACCTTACCAAAATACCTGATTCTGGTAAAACTCACATAGATTCAATATTACAGGTATTTTTAGACGGATTGCATGTGTAGTTTTGAAATTATGTTTATACACTTTCTTATTTAGTATGACAGTGATACTATCATATTGAGTAAAAAAAACTAACTTGTGTCTTTGCAAACCTTACAAAAGAACATTTTAGTAAAACTCACAAAGATACATTTCTTCATGTGTAGTTTTGAAGTTATGTTTATATAACTTTCTTATATAGTATGACAGTTATACTGTTATATTGAGTAAAAAAAAACTAACTTGTGTCTTTACAAACCTTACAAAATATTGTTTCCCAGTAAAACTCACAAAGATACATTTCTACAGGCATTATTAGCCATTTTGTATGTGTGGTTTAGGAGTTATGTTTAAATAACTGAAATTGAGTGTGACAGTATACTGTCAAAGTGAGTAAAAAAAAAACTAACTCGTGTCTTTGCAAACCTTACAAAAGAAAATGTTACTAGTAAAACTCACAAAGATAAATTTCTTCATGCATTATTAGAAAATGGTCATGTGTAGTTTAGAGTTATGTTTAAATAACTGTCATTTTGAGTGTGGTAGTATAACTGCCACACATATTGAGTTATAAAGTTAAGTGTAAAACCTAATTTTTGTATTTGCAAACCTTACAAAAACAACTGATTCTTGTAAAACTCACATAGTTCAATATTAAAGGCATTTTAGACATTTTACATGTTTTGTTTAGGAGTTGTGTTTGAATACATTAGTATTGCTTTTTTCGTTAAGGCAAGTCCAAACGGCAGGAAGCCACGGGGAGGACACAGGACACATTGGGAAGATTATTGGCTGGCCTGGGAACGCCTCGGGATCCCCCGAGAAGAGCTGGACGAAGTAGCTGGGCTTCTCTGCTTAGGCTGCAGCCCCTGCAACACGACCTCGGATAAGCGGAAGAAAATGGATGGATTTAGTATGACAGTTATACTATCATATTGAGTAAAAAATACTAACTTTTGTTTTTGTAAACATTCAAAATATATTTTTTCTAGTAAAACTCACAAAGATACATAGAGTTTAAATAACTGTCATAGTAAGTAAAACCTTACAAAAACAACTGATTCTAGTAAAACTCACATGGATTCAATATTACAGGCATTTTTACACATTTTGCATGTTTGGTTTAGAAATTATGATGGAACACATTTTTATTGCTTTTTTCGCATTATCTCAGGATTTTAAGAATATTACTGTCACATTGAGTAAAAACTACTTTCTGTGTTTGCAAGGATTAAAAAAAAATCATATTTTTCGAGTAAAACTCCTAAGGATGCATTATTTCAGGCATCATTAGCCATTTAGCATTTGTAGTTTAGGAGTTATGTTTATTTACTGTCATATTGGTGAAAAAAAACCTAATTTTCTTTTTTTGCAAAAATTTCAAACACAACCGATTCTAGGAAAACTCACATGGATTCAATATTACAGGCATTTTTACAAATTTTGCATGTTTAGTTTAGAAATAATGATTGAATACATTTTTATTGCTTTTTTCGCATTATCTCAGGATTTTAGGGATATAACTGTCATATTGAGTAAAAAACTACTTTTTGTGTTTGCAAGATTTAAAAAAGCATATGTTCAGAGTAAAACTTCGTAGAATGCATTATTTGAGGCATCATTAGCCATTTTGCATGTGTAGTTAGGAGTTATGATTACAAAACTGTCATATTGATGGTGACAGTTTACTTTCATAAAGAGTAAAACCTAATTTTTGTTTTTGCAAACCTTACTAAAACAACTGATTCTAGTAAAACTCACATGGATTCAATATTACAGCCATTTTTACACATTTTGCATGTTTAGTTTAGAAATTATGATTGAATACATTTTTATTGCTTTTTTCCGCATTATCTCAGTATTTTAGGAATATTACTGTCAAATTGTGTAAAAAACTACTTTTTGTGTTTGCAAGTTTTGAAAAAGCATATGTTTCGAGTAAAACTCCGTAGAATGCATTATTTGAGGCAGCATTAGCCATTTTGCTTGTGTAGTTAGGAGTTATTTTTAAATAACTGTCATATTGAGTGTGACAGTATGCTGTCATAGTGAGTAAAACTTAATTATTGTATTTGCAAACCTTATAAAAACAACTGATTCTTGTAAAACTCACATGGATTTAATATTACAGGCATTTTTTAGACATTTTGCATTGTTGGTTTAGGAATTATGTTGGAATACATTTTTATTGCTTTTTTCGCATTATCTCAGGATTTTAAGAACAATACTGTCATATTGAGTAAAAAACTACTTTTTGTGTTTGCAAGCCTTAAAAAAGCATATGTTTCGAGTAAAACTCACAATAATGCATTAGTTCATTTAATATTAGCTCATTTTTATGTGTAGTCTAGGAGTTATGTTTATTTACTGTCATATTGAGTGTACTTGTCATGGTGAAAAAAACCTAATTTTCTCTTTTTGCAAAAATTTCAACAACAACCAATTCTAGGAAAACTCACATGGATTCAATATTACAGGCATTTTTACAAATTTTGCATGTTTAGTTTAGAAATTATGATTGAATACATTTTTATTGCTTTTTTCGCATTATCTCAGGATTTTAGGGATATAATTGTCATATTGAGTAAAAAACTACTTTTTGTGTTTGCAAGATTTTAAAAAGCATATGTTCAGAATAAAACTCCGTAGAATGCATTATTTGAGGCATCATTAGACATTTTGCATGTGTAGTTTAGGAGTTATGATTAAATAAATGTCATATTGAGTGTGACAGTTTACTTTCATAAAGAGTAAACCTAATTTTTGTTTTTGCAAACCTTACTAAAACAACTTATTCTAGTGAAACTCACATGGATTCAATAATACAGGCATTTTTACAAATTTTGCATGTTTAGTTTAGAAATTATGATTGAATACATTTTTATTGCTTTTTTCGCATTATCTCAGGATTTTAGGGATTGAACTGTCATATTGAGTAAAAAACTACTTTTTGTGTTTGCAAGATTTAAAAAAGCATATGTTCAGAGCAAAACTCCGTAGAATGCATTATTTGAGGCATCATTAGACATTTTGCATGTGTAGTTTAGGAGTTATGATTAAATAAATGTCATATTGAGTGTGACAGTTTACTTTCATAAAGAGTAAAACCTAATTTTTGTTTTTGCAAACCTTACTAAAACAACTTATTCTAGTTAAACTCACATGGATTCAATAATACAGGCATTTTTAGACATTTTGCATTGTTGGTTTAGGAATTATGTTGGAATACATTTGTATTGCTTTTTTCGCATTATCTCAGAATTTTAAGAACATTACTGTCATATTGAGAAAAAACTACTTTTTGTGTTTGCAAGCCTTAAAAAAGCATATGTTTCGAGTAAAACTCACAAGAATGCATTATTTCAGGCAACATTAGCTCATTTTTAAGTGTAGTTTAGGAGTTATGTTAAATTTACTGTCATATTGAGTGTACATTGTCATGGTGAAAAAAACCTAATTTTTTTTTTTTGCAAAAATTTCAAACACAACCGATTCTAGGAAAACACACATGGATTCAATATTACAGGCATTTTTACTAATTTTGCATGTTTAGTTTAGAAATTATGATTGAATACATTTTTATTGCTTTTTTCGCATTATCTCAGGATTTTAGGGATATAACTGTCATATTGAGTAAAAAACTACTTTTTGTGTTTGCAAGATTTAAAAAAGCATATGTTCAGAGTAAAACTCCGTAGAATGCATTATTTGAGGCATCATTAGCCATTTTGCATGTGTAGTTAGGAGTTATGATTACAAAACTGTCATATTGATTGTGACAGTTTACTTTCAAAAAGAGTAAAACCTAATTTTGTTTTTGCAAACCTTAGTAAAACAACTGATTCTAGTGAAACTCACATGGATTTAATATTACAGGCATTTTTAGACGTTTTGCATTGTTGGTTTAGGAATTATGTTGGAATACATTTTTATTGCTTTTTTCGCATTATCTCAGAATTTTAAGAACATTACTGTCATATTGAATAAAAACTACTTTTTGTGTTTGCAAGCCTTAAAAAAGCATATGTTCGAGTAAAACTCACAAGAATGCATTATTTCAGGCAACATTAGCTCATTTTTAAGTGTAGTTTAGGAGTTATGTTTAATTTACTGTCATATTGATTGTACATTGTCATGGTGAAAAAACCCTAATTTTTGTATTTGCAAATATTTCAAACACAACCTAATCTAGTAAAACTCACATGGTTTCAATATTACAGGCATTTTTACACATTTTGCATGTTTGATTTAGGAAATATGATTGAATATATTTTCATTGCTTTTTTCGCATTATCTCTGTATTTTAGGAATATTACTGTCATATTGAGTAAAAAACTACTTTTTGTGTTTGCAAGATTTGAAAAAGCATATGTTTCGAGTAAAACTCCGTAGAATGCATTATTTGAGGCATCATTAGACATTTTGCATGTGTAGTTTAGGAGTTATGATTAAATAAATGTCATATTGAGTGTGACAGTTTACTTTCATAAAGAGTAAAACCTAATTTTTGTTTTTGCAAACCCTACTAAAACAATTTATTCTAGTTAAACTCACATGGATTCAATAATACAGGCATTTTTACACATTTTTCATGTTTAGTTTAGAAATTATGATTGAATACATTTTTATTGCTTTTTTCGCATTATCTCAGGATTTTAGGGATATAATTGTCATATTGAGTAAAAAACTACTTTTTGTGTTTGCAAGATTTAAAAAAGCATATGTTCAGAGTAAAACTCCGTAGAATGCATTATTTGAGGCATCATTAGACATTTTGCATGTGTAGTGTAGGAGTTATGATTAAATAAATGTCATATTGAGTGTGACAGTTTACTTTCATAAAGAGTAAACCTAATTTTTGTTTTTGCAAACCTTACTAAAACAACTGATTCTAGTAAAACTCACATGGATTCAATATTACAGGCATTTTTACAAATTTTGCATGTTTAGTTTAGAAATTATGATTGAATACATTTTTATTGCTTTTTTCGCATTATCTCAGGATTTTAGGGATTGAACCGTCATATTGAGTAAAAAACTACTTTTTGTGTTTGCAAGATTTAAAAAAGCATATGTTCAGAGTAAAACTCCGTAGAATGCATTTTTTGAGGCATCGTTAGACATTTTACATGTGTAGTTTAGGAGTTATGATTAAATAAATGTCATATTGAGTGTGACAGTTTACTTTCATAAAGAGTAAAACCTAATTTTTGTTTTTGCAAACCTTACTAAAACAACTTATTCTAGTTAAACTCACATGGATTCAATAATACAGGCATTTTTACACATTTTGCATGTTTAGTTTTGAAATTATGATTGAATACATTTTTATTGCTTTTTTCGCATTATCTCAGGATTTTAAGAACATTACTGTCATATTGAGTAAAAAAATACTTTTTGTGTTTGCAAGCCTTAAAAAAGCATATGTTTCGAGTAAAACTCACAATAATGCATTAGTTCAGGCAATATTAACTTATTTTTTATGTGTAGTTTAGGAGTTATGTTTATTTACTGTCATATTGGTGAAAAAAACCTAATTTTCTTTTTTTGCAAAAATTTCAAACACAACCGATTCTAGGAAAACTCACATGGATTCAATATTACAGGCATTTTTACAAATTTTGCATGTTTAGTTTAGAAATTATGATTGAATACATTTTTATTGCTTTTTTCGCATTATCTCAGGATTTTAGGGATATAACTGTCATATTGAGTAAAAAACTACTTTTTGTGTTTGCAAGATTTAAAAAAGCATATGTTCAGAGTAAAACTTCGTAGAATGCATTATTTGAGGCATCATTAGCCATTTTGCATGTGTAGTTAGGAGTTATGATTACAAAACTGTCATATTGATGGTGACAGTTTACTTTCATAAAGAGTAAAACCTAATTTTTGTTTTTGCAAACCTTACTAAAACAACTGATTCTAGTAAAACTCACATGGATTCAATATTACAGCCATTTTTACACATTTTGCATGTTTAGTTTAGAAATTATGATTGAATACATTTTTATTGCTTTTTTCCGCATTCTCTCAGTATTTTAGGAATAATACTGTCAAATTGTGTAAAAAACTACTTTTTGTGTTTGCAAGTTTTGAAAAAGCATATGTTTCGAGTAAAACACCGTAGAATGCATTATTTGAGGCATCATTAGCCATTTTGCATGTGTAGTTAGGAGTTATTTTTAAATAACTGTCATATTGAGTGTGACAGTATGCTGTCATAGTGAGTAAAACTTAATTATTGTATTTGCAAACCTTATAAAAACAACTGATTCTTGTAAAACTCACATGGATTTAATATTACAGGCATTTTTTAGACATTTTGTATTGTTGGTTTAGGAATTATGTTGGAATACATTTTTATTGCTTTTTTCGCATTATCTCAGGATTTTAAGAACAATACTGTCATATTGAGTAAAAAACTACTCTTTGTGTTTGCAAGCCTTAAAAAAGCATATGTTTCGAGTAAAACTCACAATAATGCATTAGTTCATTTAATATTAGCTCATTTTTATGTGTAGTTTAGGAGTTATATTTATTTACTGTCATATTGAGTGTACTTGTCATGGTGAAAAAAACCTAATTTTCTCTTTTTGCAAAAATTTCAAACACAACCGATTCTAGGAAAACTCACATGGATTCAATATTACAGGCATTTTTACAAATTTTGCATGTTTAGTTTAGAAATTATGATTGAATACATTTTTATTGCTTTTTTCGCATTATCTCAGGATTTTAGGGATATAATTGTCATATTGAGTAAAAAACTACTTTTTGTGTTTTCAAGATTTAAAAAAGCATATGTTCAGAATAAAACTCCGTAGAATGCATTATTTGAGGCATCATTAGACATTTTGCATGTGTAGTTTAGGAGTTATGATTAAATAAATGTCATATTGAGTGTGACAGTTTACTTTCATAAAGAGTAAACCTAATTTTTGTTTTTGCAAACCTTACTAAAACAACTGATTCTAGTAAAACTCACATGGATTCAATAATACAGGCATTTTTACAAATTTTGCATGTTTAGTTTAGAAATTATGATTGAATACATTTTTATTGCTTTTTTCGCATTATCTCAGGATTTTAGGGATTGAACTGTCATATTGAGTAAAAAACTACTTTTTGTGTTTGCAAGTTTTGAAAAAGCATATGTTTCGAGTAAAACTCCGTAGAATGCATTATTTGAGGCATCATTAGCCATTTTGCATGTGTAGTTAGGAGTTATTTTTAAATAACTGTCATATTGAGTGTGACAGTATGCTGTTATGGTGAGTAAAACTTAATTATTGTATTTGCAAACCTTTTAAAAACAACTGATTCTTGTAAAACTCACATGGATTTAATATTACAGGCATTTTTTAGACATTTTGCATTGTTGGTTTAGGAATTATGTTGGAATACATTTTTATTGCTTTTTTCGCATAATCTCAGGATTTTAAGAACAATACTGTCATATTGAGTAAAAAACTACTCTTTGTGTTTGCAAGCCTTAAAAAAGCATATGTTTCGAGTAAAACTCACAATAATGCATTAGTTCATTTAATATTAGCTCATTTTTTTGTGTAGTTTAGGAGTTATGTATATTTACTGTCATATTGAGTGTACTTGTCATGGTGAAAAAAACCTAATTTTCTCTTTTTGCAAAAATTTCAAACACAACCGATTCTAGGAAAACTCACATGGATTCAATATTACAGGCATTTTTACTAATTGTGCATGTTTAGTTTAGAAATTATGATTGAATACATTTTTATTGCTTTTTTCGCATTATCTCAGGATTTTAGGGATATAACTGTCATATTGAGTAAAAAACTACTTTTTGTGTTTGCAAGATTTAAAAAAGCATATGTTCAGATTAAAACTCCGTAGAATGCATTATTTGAGGCATCATTAGCCATTTTGCATGTGTAGTTAGGAGTTATGATTACAAAACTGTCATATTGATTGTCACAGTTTACTTTCAAAAAGAGTAAAACCTAATTTTGTTTTTGCAAACCTTAGTAAAACAACTGATTCTAGTGAAACTCACATGGATTTAATATTACAGGCATTTTTAGACGTTTTGCATTGTTGGTTTAGGAATTATGTTGGAATACATTTTTATTGCTTTTTTCGCATTATCTCAGAATTTTAAGAACATTACTGTCATATTGAATAAAAACTACTTTTTGTGTTTGCAAGCCTTAAAAAAGCATATGTTCGAGTAAAACTCACAAGAATGCATTATTTCAGGCAATATTAGCTCATTTTTAAGTGTAGTTTAGGAGTTATGTTTAATTTACTGTCATATTGATTGTACATTGTCATGGTTAAAAAAACCTAATTTTTGTATTTGCAAATATTTCAAACACAACCTAATCTAGTAAAACTCACATGGTTTCAATATTACAGGCATTTTTACACATTTTGCATGTTTGATTTAGGAAATATGATTGAATATATTTTCATTGCTTTTTTCGCATTATCTCAGTATTTTAGGAATATTACTGTCATATTGAGTAAAAAACTACTTTTTGTGTTTGCAAGATTTGAAAAAGCATATGTTTCGAGTAAAACTCCGTAGAATTCATTATTTGAGGCATCATTAGACATTTTTCATGTGTAGTTTAGGAGTTATGATTAAATAAATGTCATATTGAGTGTGACAGTTTACTTTCATAAAGAGTAAAACCTAATTTTTGTTTTTGCAAACCTTACTAAAACAACTTATTCTAGTGAAACTCACATGGATTCAATAATACAGGCATTTTTACACATTTTGCATGTTTAGTTTAGAAATTATGATTGAATACATTTTTATTGCTTTTTTCGCATTATCTCAGGATTTTAAGAACATTACTGTCATATTGAGTAAAAAAAATACTTTTTGTAATTGCAAGCCTTAAGAAAGCATATGTTTCGAGGAAAACTCCCAAGGATCCATTATTTCAAACATTATTAGCCATTTTGCATGAGTAGTTTAGAAGTTATGATTAAAAAAACTGTCATATTGAGTGTGACAGTTTACTTTCATAAAGAGTAAAACCTAATTTTTGCTTTTGCAAACCTTACTAAAACAACTGATTCTAGTAAAACTCACAAGGATTTAATATTACTGGCATTTTTAGACATTTTGCATTGTTGGTTTAGGAATTATGTTGGAATACATTTGTATTGCTTTTTTCGCATTATCTCAGAATTTTAAGAACATTACTGTCATATTGAGAAAAAACTACTTTTTGTGTTTGCAAGCCTTAAAAAAGCATATGTTTCGAGTAAAACTCACAAGAATGCATTATTTCAGGCAACATTAGCTCATTTTTAAGTGTAGTTTAGGAGTTATGTTAAATTTACTGTCATATTGAGTGTACATTGTCATGGTGAAAAAAACCGAATTTTTTTTTTTTGCAAAAATTTCAAACACAACCGATTCTAGGAAAACACACATGGATTCAATATTACAGGCATTTTTACTAATTTTGCATGTTTAGTTTAGAAATTATGATTGAATACATTTTTATTGCTTTTTTCGCATTATCTCAGGATTTTAGGGATATAACTGTCATATTGAGTAAAAAACTACTTTTTGTGTTTGCAAGATTTAAAAAAGCATATGTTCAGAGTAAAACTCCGTAGAATGCATTATTTGAGGCATCATTAGCCATTTTGCATGTGTAGTTAGGAGTTATGATTACAAAACTGTCATATTGATTGTGACAGTTTACTTTCAAAATAGTAAAACCTAATTTTTGTTTTTGCAAACCTTACTAAAACAACTGATTCTAGTGAAACTCACATGGATTTAATATTACAGGCATTTTTAGACGTTTTGCATTGTTGGTTTAGGAATTATGTTGGAATACATTTTTATTGCTTTTTTCGCATTATCTCGGAATTATAAGAACATTACTGTCATGTTGAATAAAAACTACTTTTTGTGTTTGCAAGCCTTGAAAAAGCATATGTTCGAGTAAAACTCACAAGAATGCATTATTTCAGGCAATATTAGCTCATTTTTAAGTGTAGTTTAGGAGTTATGTTTAATTTACTGTCATATTGATTGTACATTGTCATGGTGAAAAAAACCTGATTTTTGTATTTGCAAATATTTCAAACACAACCTAATCTAGTAAAACTCACATGGTTTCAATATTACAGGCATTTTTACACATTTTGCATGTTTGATTTAGGAAATATGATTGAATATATTTTCATTGCTTTTTTCGCATTATCTCAGTATTTTAGGAATATTACAGTCATATTGAGTAAAAAACTACTTTTTGTGTTTGCAAGATTTGAAAAAGCATATGTTTCGAGTAAAACTCCGTAGAATGCATTATTTGAGGCATCATTAGACATTTTGCATGTGTAGTTTAGGAGTTATGATTAAATAAATGTCATATTATTATTTAGGTTTTACTTTCATAAAGAGTAAAACCTAATTTTTGTTTTTGCAAACCTTACTAAAACAATTTATTCTAGTTAAACTCACATGGATTTAATATTACAGGCATTTTTAGACGTTTTGCATTGTTGGTTTAGGAATTATGTTGGAATACATTTGTATTGCTTTTTTCGCATTATTTCAGAATTTTAAGAACATTACTGTCATATTGAGTAAAAACTACTTTTTGTGTTTGCAAGCCTTAAAAAAGCATATGTTTCGAGTAAAACTCACAAGAATGCATTATTTCAGGCAATATTAGCTCATTTTTATGTGTAGTTTAGGAGTTATGTTTAATTTACTGTCATAATGAGTGTACATTGTCATGGTGAAAAAAAACTAATTATTAAACTAATTATAATGGAATACATTTGTTTTTGCTTTTTTCGTATTATCTCAGGATTTTAAGAACATTACTGTCATATTGAGTAAAAAACTACTATTTGTGTTTGCATGATTTAAAAAAGCATATGTTTTGAGTAAAACTCCCAAGGATGCTTTATTTCAGGCATCAATCAATCGTAGGCTCTCCCAAGACAAATAGGTCCTAGGTGAGGGATCAGACAAAGAGCAGCTCAAAGACCTTCATGAAAAGTACAAATCGAGGTCCTAGATTTTTCCTCGCCCGGACGCGGGTCACCGTGGCTCCCCTGTGGAGCCAGGCCCAGAGGTGGGGCACGATGGCGAGCGCCTGTTGGCTGGCTCAGCTCAATGAAGCAACGTGGTTCCCTCCTCCAATGGGCTCACCACTCATGGGCTGGGTTATAGAGGTCGGGTGCAGTGTGAGCTGAGCGGCAGCCGAAGGCAGGGCACTTGGCGGTCCGATCATCGGCTACATAAGCTAGCTCTTCTGACGTGAAATGGCACCTCGCTGGGAGGGAAGGAGCCTGAGCTGGTGTGCGAGGTGGAGAAGTTCCGGCTAGATATAGTTGGACTCACTTCGACGCACAGGAACCTGTTCTCTCGAGAGGGGCTGGACTCTCTTCCACTATGGCGTTGCAAGCAATGAGAGGCTGGGGTGGCAATTCTTGTTGTCCCCCCGGCTCAAAGACAAGAGTATGGGGTATCGGACTGTCTGGTTGTGGCGGGTCGCTCCCTGTATGATCAGTGTAGGGCAGCCTTGGTCCGCCAAGGCTGCCCTTTGTCACCGATTCTGTTGTTAACTTTTATGGACAGAATTGCAGTCATGGCGTTGAGGGGATCCGGTTTGGTGGTTGCAGGATTAGGTCTCTGCTTTTTGCAGTTGATGTGGCCCTGATGGCTTCAATTGGCCAGGATCTCCAGCTCTCATTGGATGGCCGAGTATGAAGCGACTGGGATGAGAATCAGCACCTCCAAGTCCGAGTCCATGTTTCTCGCCCGGTAAAGGGTGGGGTGCCATTTCCAGGTTGAGGAGGCAATGGCACATACTAGATGGCCCCAGGTGGAGGAGTTCAAGTACCTAGGAGTCTTGTTCACGAGTGAGGGAAGAGTGGAACATGAGATCCACAGGCGGATCGGTGCGGCGTCTTCAGTAATGAGGACGCTATATCGATCCATTGTGGTGAAGAAGGAGCTGAGCCAGAATTAAAAGCTCTAAATTTACCGGTCGATCTACATTCCCATCCTGCACCCATGGTCATGGTTATGACCGAAAAGACAAGATCCGGGTTACAAGCGGCCAAATTGAGTTTCCTCCGCCGGGTGGCGGGTCTCTCTCTTAGAGATAGGATAAGAAGCTCTGTCATCCGGGAGGAACTCAGAGTAAAGCGCTGCTCCTCCACATTGAGAGGAGCCAGATGAGGTGGTTCGGGCATCTGCTCAGGATGCCACCCGAACGCCTCCCGAGGGAGGTGTTTAGGGCAAGTCCGACCGGCAGGAGGACACGGGGAAGACCCAGGACACATTGGGAAGATTATGTCTCCCGGCTGGCCTGGGAACGCCTCAGGATCCCCCGAGAAGAGCTGGAAGAAGTGGCTGGGGAGAGGGAAGTCTGGGCTTCTCTGTTTAGGCTGCTGCCCCCGCAACCCAACCTCGGTTAAGCGGAAGAAAATGGATGGATTTAGTAACGACAACAAAAAATGCCCATCCATCAATTTTCTACCTCTTATTCCCTTTTGGGGTGGCAGGGGGCGCTGGAGCCTATCTCAGCTACAATTGGGCGGAAGGCGGTGTACACCCCGGACAAGTCGCAAAAAATGATTCTAGTAAAACTCACATTGATACAATTTTACAGGTATTTTTAGACATAATGCATGTTTGGTTTTGGAATTATGTTTATATAACTTTCATATGTATTATGACAGTTATACTGTCATCTTGAGTAAAACATAACTTGTGTCTTTACAAACATTACAAACTATGTTTTTCCAGTAAAACTCACAAAAATAATTTTTTCCAGGCATTATTAGACATTTTTCATGTGTGGTTTAGGAAATATGTTTAAATAAATGTCATATTGAATGTGGCAGTTATACTGTTATGTGTAAAACCAAATTTTTGTATTTGCAAACCTTACAAAAACAACTGATTCTAGTAAAACTCACATAGATTCAATATTACAGGCATTTTTAGACATTTCACATGTTTGAATACATTTTTATTGCTTTTTTCGTTAGGGCAAGTCCGATCACCAGGAGGCCACGGGGAAGACCCAGGACACATTGGGAAAACTATGTCTCAGGCTGGCCTGGGAACGCCTCGGGATCCCCCGAGAAGAGCTGGACAAAGTAGCTGGGGAGAGGGAAGTCTGGGCTTCTCTGCTTAGGCTGCTGCCCCCGCAACCCGACCTCGGATAAGCGGAAGAAAATGGATGGATTTAGTATGACAGTCATACTGTCATATTGAGTAAAAAAAACTATTTTTCATAGATTCAATATTACAGGCATCTTTAGATGGATTGCATGTTTGGTTTTGGAGATATGTTTATACAACTTTCATAGTTAGTATGACAGTTATACTGTCATATTGAGTAAAAAAACAACAACTTGTGTCTGCAAACCTTACAAAAGATTATTATTCTAGTAAAACTAACAAAGATACATTTTTCCAAGCATTATTAGCATTTGTTGTTTTGGAGTTATAATGCTTGCGTTGAGAGGCGACGGGCTCGGGTGGCAATTCTTGTTGCCCCCCGGCTCAAAGCCTGCACGTTGGAGTTCAACCCAGTGGACCAGTGGGTAGCTTTCCTCCGCCTTCGGGTGGGGGGACGGGTCCTGACTGTTGTTTGGCCTTATGCGCCAAACGGCAGCTCAGAGTACCCACCCTTTTTGGATTCACTCGAGGGAGTACTGGAAAGTGCTCCACCGGGTGATTCCCTCGTTCTACTGGGGGCCTTCAACGCTCATCTTGGCAACAACAGTGAAACCTGGAGAGGCGTGATTGGGAAGAATGGCCGCCCGGATCTGAACCCGAGTGGTGTTTTGTTATTGGACTTTTGTGCTCGTCACAGATTGTCAATAACAAACACCAAGTTCAAACATAAGGGTGTCCATATGTGCACTTGGCACCAGGACACCCTAGGCCGCAGTTCCATGATCGATTTTGTAGTTGTGTCATCGGATTTGCGGTCTCATGTTTTGGACACTCGGGTGAAGAGAGGGGCGGAGCTTTCTACCGATCACCACCTGGTGGTGAGTTGGCTGCGATGGTGGGGGAGGATGCCTGACAGACCTGGCAGGCCCAAACGCATTGTGAGGGTTTGCTGGGAACGCCTCCGGAAGAACTTTGAACATGTCACGAGGGAGGCGCTGGACATTGAGTCTGAGTGGACCATGTTCCGTGCCTCTCTTGTCGAGCCTGCTGATTGGAGCTGTGGCCCCAAGGAGTTTGGTGCCTGTCGTGGCGGTAATCCTAGAACCCACTGGTGGACACCAGCAGTGACGGATGCCGTCAAGCTGAAGAAAGAGCCTATCGGGTCCTTTTGGCTCATGGGACTCCAGAGGCAGCCGACAGGCCAAGCGAAGTGCGGCTTCAGCGGTCGCAGAGGCAAAAACTCGGACATGGGAGGAGTTTGGAGAAGCCATGGAAAACGACTTCCAGACGGCTTCGAAGCGATTCTGGACCACCATCCGCCGGCTCAAGGGGGGGGGAGCAGTGCACTGTAACACCGTGTATGGTGAGGATGGTGCGCTGCTGACCTCTACTGCAGCTGTTATTGATCGGTGGAGGGAATACTTTGAAGACCTCCTTAATCCCACTAACATGTCTTCCTATGAGGAAGCAGTGCCTGGGGAATCTGTGGTGGGCTTTCCTATTTCTGGGGCTGAGGATGCCAAGGTAGTTAAAAAGCTCCTCAATGGCAACGCCCTGGGGGTGGATGAGATCCGTCCGGAGTTCCTTAAGGCTCTGGATGCTGTGGGGCTGTCTTGGTTGACAAGACTCTGCAACATCGCGTGGACATCGGGGGCGGTACTTCTGGATTGGGAGGGGTGGTGGTTCCTCTCTTTAAGAAGGGAAACCAGAGGGTGTGTTTCAACTATCGTGAGATCACACTCCTCAGTCTTCCCGGTAAGGTCTATTCATGTGTACTGGAGAAGAGGCTAGTCGAACCTCGGATTCAGGAGGAACAGTGTGGTTTATGTCCTGGTCGTGGAACTGCGGACCAGCTTTATACTCTCGGCAGGGTCCTTGAGGGTGCATGGGAGTTTGCCCAACCAGTCTACATGTGCTTTATGGACTTGGAGAAGGCATTCGACCATTTACCCCTGGAAGTCCTGTGGGGAGTGCTTAGAGAGTATGGGGTAACGGACTGTCTTATTGTGGCGGTTCGCTCCCTTTGCAAGAGTCAGAGCTTGGTCCGGCAATGCGGACCCGTTTCCAGTGAGGGTTGGACTCCGCCAAGGCTGCCCTTTGTCACCGATTCTGTTCATAACTTTTATGGACAGAATTTCTAGGCGCAGTCAGGGCGTTGAGGGGATCCGGTTTGGTGTCTGCAGGATTAGGTCTCTGCTATTTGCAGATGATGTGGTCCTGATGGCTTCATCTGGCCAAGATCTTCAGCCCTCACTGGATCGGTTCGCAG
This sequence comes from Nerophis lumbriciformis, assembly GCF_033978685.3. Taxonomy (NCBI): domain Eukaryota; kingdom Metazoa; phylum Chordata; class Actinopteri; order Syngnathiformes; family Syngnathidae; genus Nerophis; species Nerophis lumbriciformis. The sequence continues at coordinate 22,143,464 of NC_084554.2, read as the reverse complement.
ACGAGTGTGAAGTGACTGGGATGTGAATCAGCACCTCCAAGTCCGAGTCCATGGTTCTCGCCCGGAAAAGGGTGGAGTGCCATCTCCGGGTTGGGGAGGAGATCTTGCCCCAAGTGGAGGAGTTCAAGGACCTCAGAGTCTTGTTCACGAGTGAGGGAAGAGTGGATCGTGAGATCGACAGGTGGAACGGTGCGGCGTCTTCAGTAATGCGGACGCTGTATTATGTAATTTGTGGTGAAGAAGGAGCTGAGCCGGAAGGCAAAGCTCTCGATTTACCGGTCGATCTACGTTCCCATCCTCACCTATGGTCATGAGCTTTGTGTCATGGCCGAAAGGACAAAATCACGGGTACAAGCGGCCGAAATGAGTTTCCTCCGCCGGGTGGCGGGGCTCTCCCTTAGAGATAGGGTGAGAAGCTCTGTCATCCGGGAGGAGCTCAAAGTAAAGCCATTGCTCCTCCATTTCGAGAGGAGCCAGATGAGGTGGTTCGGGCATCTGGTCAGGATGCCACCCGAACGCCTCCCTAGGGAGGTGTTTCGGGCACGTCCGACCGGTAGGAGGCCCAGGAAGACCCAGGAAACGGGAAGCTTATCTCTCCCGGCTGGCCTGGGAACGCCCCAGGATCCCCCGGGAGGAGCTGGACGAAGTGGCTGGGGAGAGGAAAGTCTGGGCTTCCCTGCTTAGGTTGCAGCCCCCGCGACCCGACCTCGGATAAGCGGAAGAAAATGGATGGCTGGATGGATGGAGTTATGTTTATATAACTGTCATAAAGAGTAAAACCTCATTTTTGTATTTGTAAACCTTACCAAAACAACTGATTTTAGTAAAACTCACACAGATTCAATATTACAGGCATTTTTAGACATTTTGCTTATTTGGTGAAGGAATTATGATGGAATACATTGTTTTAGCTTATTTCGCATTATCTCAGGATTTTAAGAACTTTACTGTCATATTGAGGAAAACAAATACTTTTTGTGTTTGCAAGCCTTAAAAAAGCATATGTTTCGAGTAAAACTCACAAGAATGCCTTATTTCAGGCATTATTAGCCATTTTTTATGTGTAGTTTAGGCATACTTGCCAATACTCCTGGATTTTCCAGGAGACTCCCGAAATTCAGCGCCTCTCCCGAAAACCTCCCGGGACAAATTTTCTCCCGAAAATCTCCCGAAATTCAGGCTGATCTGAGTGAGGACAGCCTGTATTCACGTCTGCTTTCCCACGATATAAACAGCATGCCTGCCCAATCACGTTATAACTGTAGAATGATCGAGGGCGAGTTCTTGGTTTCCTATGTGGGTTTATTGTTAGGTAGTTTCATTAACGTCCTCCCAGCGCGGTAACAACACAAAACAACAGCAGTCACGTTTTCGTCTACCGTAAAGCAGTTTGTCTGCCGTAAACAGCAATGTTGTGACTCTCTTTAAACAGGGCAATACTGCCATCTACTGTACATGCATATGTGACAAAAACATCCAGGGCTTTTAGAGAGTGCAGTGCACAACTGAGCACACAACAAGGAGACAAAGCAGAAGAACGCGGAAGATACAGCCATGGCAAAGCCGACGACGAGTAAGATGAAGAAACACGCTTATAAGTTCCAAGCCGCAGCTGCGATTGGACCTGGATAGCCTCCGGGAAGAAGTTGTGGAATACCAAGTGCTTGGCAGTGAAGATCTTCCTCAGGAAGCAAAGATTGACCGGTTTTTGGCCATGCTCGGGAGGGATGGAAAATTCCAGACTCTCGTGCATTTGATGAAAGCACTTTTGTGCGTGCCACACAGCAATGCATCATCAGAGAGGGTGTTCAGCATGGTTATAAAAATAGTGACAGAGAATAGAACAAGGATGGACAATTCAACCCTTAACTCAACAATGAGTAGATGAGTGTTATGTGTGTGTATATGTGTAAATAAATGAAAACTGAAATTCAAGTATTTATTTTATTTATATATATATATATATATATATATATATATATATATATATATATATATATATATATATATATATATATATATATATATAGCTAGAATTCACTGAAAGTCAAGTTTTTCTTATATATGTGTGTATATATATATATATATATATATATATATATATATATATATATATATATGTATATATATATATATATATATATATATATATATATATTTTATATATATATATACATATATATATATATATATATATATATATATATACATATATATATATATATATATATATATATATATATATATATATATATATATATATATATATATATATATATATATATATATATATATATATATATATACATGAAATACTTGACTTGGTGAATTCTAGCTCTAAATATACTCCTCCCCTCTTAACCACACCCCCAACCACGCCCCCACCCCACCCCTGACCACGCCTTCCCCACCCCCACCTCTTGAAATCGGAGGTCTCAATGTTAGCAAGTATGAGTTTAGGAGTTATGTTTAAATAACTGTCATAGTGAGTGTGGCAGTTACACTGTCATATTGAGTAAAAAAAACTAACTTGTGTCTTTGCAAACCTCACAAAAGAAAATGTTTCTAATAAAAATCACAAAGATACATTTCTTCACGCATTATTAGACATTTTTCATGTGTGGTTTAGGAGTTATGTTTAAATAACTGTCATATTGAGTGTGGCAGTTATACTGTCATTATGTGTAAAACCTAATTTTGTATTTGCAAACCTTATAAAAACAACTGATTCTAGTAAAACATAGATTCAATTTTACAGGCATTTTTAGACATTTTACATGTTTGGTTTAGGAGTTGTGTCTGAATACATTTTCTATTGCTATTTTCGTTAGGGCAAGGCCGACCGGCAGGAGGCCGACCGGCAGGAGGCCACGGGGAAGACCCAGGACACATTGGGAAGACTATCATTCAAGTACCTTGGGGTGTGGGTGGACAATAAACTGGACTAGACTGTTAACACAGACCACTTGTACAGGAAAGGACAGAGCTGTACTTCCTGAGGCGGCTGTCCTTTGTCCCACACGCCATTAGACTGTACAACTCTTCTCTGGGGGCAGGGGGGCTACTAGGATGACAGGGGATGCAAATCAATAAGAGTGCAATACTTTTTCAAAACATGGTCACTACTGTCTAGTTTCTCTTGTTATATTCTTATTTTACTGTTATATTTTTATTCTCATTGTTGCTTTTGATTTTTATTCTATTGTAATATGTTTCTATTTTGTTTCAATTTATACCCCCATTATTTACTTTTCACTTTTTACAATTTTGTACACTACTGCTGGAATTTAAATTTTCCTGAGGGAACTCTCCAAAGGAATCAATAAAGTACTATCTATCCATCTATCTATCTATTTATGTCTCCTGGCTGGCCTGAAAATGCCTCGGGATCCCCCGAGAAGAGCTGGACGAAGTGGCTGGGGAGAGGAAAGTCTGGGCTTCTCTGCTTAGCCTGCTGCCCCCGCAACCTGACCTCGGATAAGCAGGAAGAAAATGGATGGATTTAGTATGACAGTTATACTGTCATATTAAGTAAAAAACTAACTTGTGTCTTTGCAAACATTACAAAATATATTTTTTCTAGTAAAACTCACAAAGATACATAACTAAAGGCATTATTAGCCATTTTGCATGTGTGGTTTAGGACTTATGTTTAAATAACCGTCAGATTGAGTATGACAGTATACTGTCATAGTGAGTAAAACCCATATTTTGTAATTGCAAACCTTATGAAAACAAATGATTCTACTAACACTCACATGGATACAATATTACAGGCATTTTTAGACATAATGCATGTTTGGTTTTGGAGTAATGTTTATATAACTTTCATATTTAGTATGACAATAATACTGTCTTATTGAATAAAAAAACTAACTTGTATCTGTACAAACCATAAAAAATATTTTTTTTCCCCAGTAAAACTCACAAAGAGACATTTCTCCAGGCATTATTAGCCATTGTGCACATGTGGTTTAGGAGTTATGTTTAAATAAATGTCAAATTGAATGTGGCAGTTATACTGTTATTATGAGTAAAACCTAATTTTTGTAAATGTTAACCATACCACAATACCTGATTCTGGTAAAACTCACATAGATTCAATATTACAGGCATTTTTAAACATTTTACATGTTTGGTTTAGAGTTGTGTTTGAATACATTTTTATTGCTTTTTTCATTAGGGCAAGTCCGACGGGCAGGAGGCCGCGGGGAAGACCCAGGACACATTGTGAGTGAAACCTATTTTTTGTAATTGTAAACCTTACCAAAATACCTGATTCTGGTAAAACTCACATAGATTCAATATTACATGCATTTTTAGACGGATTGCATGTTTGGTTTTGGAGTTATGATTATACACCTTTCATATTTAGTATGTCAGTTATACTGTATATGACCATTGAGTAAAAAAAAACCTAACTTGTGTCTTTGCAAACCTTACAAAAGATCGTTATTCTAGTAAAGACTTAGACTTAGACTTAGACTTTCTTTTTATTGTCATTCAAATTTGAACTTTACAGCACAAATAAGAACGAAATGTCGTAGTGCAGGATAAAAAAGCAATAAGGTGCATATTTCGATAAATAAATATATAAATACTATATATATATATATATATATATATATATATATATATATATATATATATATATATATATATATATATATATATATATATAATAAATAAATATATATAAATATATATAAATAGATAAATAGATTACTGTGCAGATAAATATATTGCACTTTTTCCACATGCGCCCACGTTTATGGGTGTATGTTATATTGTTTTTTTTTCATTCCAGCGAGTTAATTCATTTTGAGGGGAGTTGAGGAGATAATTTAATTATGATGCGTTCAAGAGTCTTACGGCCTGAGGGAAGAAGCTGTTACAGAAGCTGGAGGTTCTGCTTCGGAGGCTGCGGAACCTCTTTCTAGAGTCCAGCAGTGAAAACTGTCCTTGGTGGGGGTGGGAGGAGTCTTTGCAAATTTTCTGAGCCCTGGTCAGGCAGCACTTTTTGCGATCTCCTGGATAGGAGGAAGAGGAGTCCTGATGATCTTTTCCGCCGTCCTCACCACTCTCTGGAGATACTTCCAGTCTGAGGCACTGCAGGCTCCAGTCCAGACAGAGATGCTGTTGGTCAGCAGGCTCACTATAACAAAGATACATCTCTTCAAGCATTATTAGCTATTTTGAATTGGTTTTGGAGTTATGTTTCTATAACTTTCATATGTGACAGCTATACTGTTATATTTATTAAAAAAACACTAACTTGTGTCTTTACAAACCTTACAAAATATTGTTTTCCCAGTAAAACTCACAAAGATACATTTCAACAGTCATTATTAGCCATTTTGCATGTGTGGTTTAGAAGTTATGTTTAAATAACTGTCATATGGAGTGTGACCGTAAAGTCATAGTGAGTAAAACAAACTAACTTGTGTCTTTGCAAACTTTACAAAATATAATCATTCTAGTAAAACAAACAAAGATACATTTCTCCAAGCATTATTAGCCATTTTGCATTTGTTGGTTAGGAGTTATGTTTAAATAACTGTCAAAGTAAATAAAACCTAATTTTGGTATTTGAAAACCTTACAAAAACAACTGATTCTAGTAAAACTCACACAGATACAATATTACAGGCATTTTTAGACATAATACATGTTTGGTTTTGGAGTAATGTTTGGCGCAGTGGAAGAATGGCCGTGCGCGACCCGAGGGTCCCTGGTTCAATGCCCACCTAGTCCCAACCTCGTAATGTCCGTTGTGTCCTGAGCAAGACTCTTCACCCTTGCTCCTGATGGGTGCTGGTTAGTGCCTTGCATGGCAGCTCCCTCCATCATCAGTGTGTGAATGTGTGTGTGAATGGGTAAATGTGGAAGTAGTGTCAAAGCGCTTTGAGTACCTTGAAGGTAGAAAAGCGCTATAAAAGTACAACCCATTTATTTATTTATTTATTTATAGTAAGACAGCTATACTGTTATATTGAGTAAAAAAAACTAACTTGTGTCTTTACAAACCTTACACAATATATTTTTTCTAGTAAAACTCACAAAGAGACATTTCCCCAGGTATTATTAGCCATTGTGCATGTGTGGTTTAGGAGTTATGTTTAAATAAATGTCAAATTGAATGTGGCAGGTATACTGTCATGAGTAAAACCAATTTTTTGTAATTGTAAACCTTACCAAAATACCTGATTCTGGTAAAACTTTTGGAGTTATGTTTTTACAACTTTCATATTTAGTATGACAGTTATACTGTCATATTGAGTAAAAAAAAAAAAACTAACTTGCGTCTTTTGCAAACCTTACAAAAGATCATTAAGACTTAGACTTTCTTTTTATTGTCATTCAAATTTGAACTTTACAGCACAGATAACACAATTTCGTTACATAAGCTCATGGTAGTGCAGGATAAAAAAGCAATAAGGTGCATATATAAATAAATATAAATAATAAATAAATGTATATATATAATAAATAAATATACTTAAATATATACAAATAAATAAAAAGATTACTGTGCAGATATTGCACTTTTTCCACATGCGCCCACGTTTATGGGTGTATGTTATATTGGGTTTTTTTTTTATTCCAGCGAGTTAATCCATTTTGAGGGGATTTGAGGGGATAATTTAATCATAATGCGTTCAAGAGTCTTACGGCCTGAGGGAAGAAGCTGGAGGTTCTGCTTCGGAGGCTGCGGAACCTCTTTCTAGAGTCCAGCAGTGAAAACAGTCCTTGGTGGGGGTGGGAGGAGTCTTTGCAAATTTTCTGAGCCCTGGTCAGGCAGCACTTTTTGTGATCTCCTGGACAGGAGGAAGAGGATTCCTGAAGATCTTTTCCGCCGTCCTCACCACTCTCTGGAGAGACTTCTGAGGCACTGCAGGCTCCAGTCCAGACAGAGATGCTGTTGGTCAGCAGGCTCTCTATAACAAAGATACAGTTCTCGAGCATTATTAGCTATTTGCATTTGTGGTTTAGGATTTATGTTTAAATAACTGTCATAGTGAGTAAAACCTAAATTTTGTATTTGCAAACCTTACAAAAACAATTGATTCTAATAAAACTCTCAGATACAATATCACAGTCATTTTTAGACATAATGCATGTTTGGTTTTGGAGTTGTGTTTATATAACTTTCATATTTAGTATGACAGTTATACTGTTATATTGAGTAAAAAAACAAAAAACTAACTTGTGTCTTTACAAACCTTACAAATTATATGTTTTCTAGTAAAACTCACAAAGATACATCTCCAGGCATTATAAGCCATTTTGCATGTGGTTTAGGGGTTATGTTTCAATAACTGCCATATTGAATGTGGCAGTTATACTGTCATTATGAGTAAAACCTAATTTTTGTAATTGTAAACCTTACCAAAATACCTGATTCTGGTAAACCTCACATAGATTCAATATTACAGGCATTTTTAGACGGATTGCATGTGTAGTTTTGAAATTATGTTTATACACTTTCTTATTTAGTATGACAGTGATACTATCATATTGAGTAAAAAAAAACTAAGTTGTGTCTTTGCAAACCTTACAAAAGAACATTTTAGTAAAACTCACAAAGATACATTTCTTCATGTGTAGTTTTGAAGTTATGTTTATATAACTTTCTTATATAGTATGACAGTTATACTGTTATATTAAGTAAAAAAAAACTAACTTGTGTCTTTACAAACCTTACAAAATATTGTTTCCCAGTAAAACTCACAAAGATACATTTCTACAGGCATTATTAGCCATTTTGTATGTGTGGTTTAGGAGTTATGTTTAAATAACTGAAATTGAGTGTGACAGTATACTGTCAAAGTGAGTAAAAAAAAAACTAACTCGTGTCTTTGCAAACCTTACAAAAGAAAATGTTACTAGTAAAACTCACAAAGATAAATTTCTTCATGCATTATTAGAAAATGGTCATGTGTAGTTTAGAGTTATGTTTAAATAACTGTCATTTTGAGTGTGGTAGTATAACTGCCACACATATTGAGTTATAAAGTTAAGTGTAAAACCTAATTTTTGTATTTGCAAACCTTACAAAAACAACTGATTCTTGTAAAACTCACATAGATTCAATATTAAAGGCATTTTACATGTTTTGTTTAGGAGTTGTGTTTGAATACATTAGTATTGCTTTTTTCGTTAAGGCAAGTCCAAACGGCAGGAAGCCACGGGGAGGACACAGGACACATTGGGAAGATTATATCAGCTGGCTGGCCTGGGAACGCCTCGGGATCCCCCGAGAAGAGCTGGACGAAGTAGCTGGGCTTCTCTGCTTAGGCTGCAGCCCCTGCAACACGACCTCGGATAAGCGGAAGAAAATGGATGGATTTAGTATGACAGTTATACTATCATATTGAGTAAAAAATACTAACTTTTGTTTTTGTAAACATTCAAAATATATTTTTTCTAGTAAAACTCACAAAGATACATAGAGTTTAAATAACTGTCATAGTAAGTAAAACCTTACAAAAACAACTGATTCTAGTAAAACTCACATGGATTCAATATTACAGGCATTTTTACACATTTTGCATGTTTGGTTTAGAAATTATGATGGAACACATTTTTATTGCTTTTTTCGCATTATCTCAGGATTTTAAGAATATTACTGTCACATTGAGTAAAAACTACTTTCTGTGTTTGCAAGGATTAAAAAAAATCATATTTTTCGAGTAAAACTCCTAAGGATGCATTATTTCAGGCATCGTTAGCCATTTAGCATTTGTAGTTTAGGAGTTATGTTTAAATAACTGTCATATTAAATGTAACAGTATACTCTCGTATAGAGTAAAACCTGATTTTTGTATTTGCAAACCTTATAAAAACAACTGATTCTAGTAAAACTCACATGGATTTAATATTACAGGCATTTTTAGACATTTTGCATTGTTGGTTTAGGAATTATGTTGGAATACATTTTTATTGCTTTTTTCGCATTATCTCAGGATTTTAAGAACATTACTGTCATATTGAGTAAAAAACTACTTTTTGTGTTTGCAAGCCTTAAAAAAGCATATGTTTCGAGTAAAACTCACAATAATGCATTAGTTCAGGCAATATTAACTCATTTTTTATGTGTAGTTTAGGAGTTATGTTTATTTACTGTCATATTGGTGAAAAAAACCTAATTTTCTTTTTTTGCAAAAATTTCAAACACAACCGATTCTAGGAAAACTCACATGGATTCAATATCACAGGCATTTTTACAAATTTTGCATGTTTAGTTTAGAAATTATGATTGAATACATTTTTATTGCTTTTTTCGCATTATCTCAGGATTTTAGGGATATAACTGTCATATTGAGTAAAAAACTACTTTTTGTGTTTGCAAGATTTAAAAAAGCATATGTTCAGAGTAAAACTTCGTAGAATGCATTATTTGAGGCATCATTAGCCATTTTGCATGTGTAGTTAGGAGTTATGATTACAAAACTGTCATATTGATGGTGACAGTTTACTTTCATAAAGAGTAAAACCTAATTTTTGTTTTTGCAAACCTTACTAAAACAACTGATTCTAGTAAAACTCACATGGATTCAATATTACAGGCATTTTTACACATTTTGCATGTTTAGTTTAGAAATTATGATTGAATACATTTTTATTGCTTTGTTCCGCATTATCTCAGTATTTTAGGAATATTACTGTCAAATTGTGTAAAAAACTACTTTTTGTGTTTGCAAGTTTTCAAAAAGCATATGTTTCGAGTAAAACTCCGTCGAATGCATTATTTGAGGCATCATTAGCCATTTTGCATGTGTAGTTAGGAGTTTTAAATAACTGTCATATTGAGTGTGACAGTATGCTGTCATAGTGAGTAAAACTTAATTATTGTATTTGCAAACCTTATAAAAACAACTGATTCTTGTAAAACTCGCATGGATTTAATATTACAGGCATTTTTAGACATTTTGCATTGTTGGTTTAAGAATTATGTTGGAATACATTTTTATTGCTTTTTTCGCATTATCTCAGGATTTTAAGAACAATACTGTCATATTGAGTAAATAACTACTTTTTGTGTTTGCAAGCCTTAAAAAAGCATATGTTTCGAGTAAAACTCACGATAATGCATTAGTTCAGGCAATATTAACTCATTTGTATGTGTAGTTTAGGAGTTATGTTTATTTACTGTCATATTGAGTGTACTTGTCATAGTGAAAAAAACCTAATTTATTTTTTTTGCAAAAATTTCAAACACAACCGATTCTAGGAAAACTCACATGGATTCAATATTACAGGCATTTTTACAAATTTTGCATGTTTAGTTTAGAAATTATGATTGAATACATTTTTATTGCTTTTTTCGCATTATCTCAGGATTTTAGGGATATAACTGTCATATTGAGTAAAAAACTACTTTTTGTGTTTGCACGATTTAAAAAAGCATATGTTCAGAGTAAAACTCCGTAGAATGCATTATTTGAGGCATCATTAGATATTTTGCATGTGTAGTTTAGGAGTTATGATTAAATAAATGTCATTATTATTTATTATATTGAGTGTGACAGTTTACTTTCATAAAGAGTAAACCTAATTTTTGTTTTTGCAAACCTTACTAAAACAACTTATTCTAGTTAAACTCACATAGATTCAATAATACAGGCATTTTTACACATTTTGCATGTTTAGTTTAGAAATTATGATTGAATACATTTATTGCTTTTTTCGCATTATCTCGGGATTTTAAGAACATTACTGTCATATTGAGGAAAAAAAAAATACATTTTTATTGCTTTTTTCGCATTATCTCAGTATTTTAGGAATATTACTGTCATATTGAGTAAAAAAAATACTTTTTGTAATTGCAAGCCTTAAGAAAGCATATGTTTCGAGGAAAACCCCCAAGGATCCATTATTTCAAACATTATTAGCCATTTTGCATGAGTAGTTTAGAAGTTATGATTAAATAAATGTCATATTGAGTGTGACAGTTTACTTTCATAAAGAGTAAAATCTAATTTTTGCTTTTGCAAAACCTTACTAAAACAACTGATTCTAGTAAAACTCACATGGATTTAATATTACTGGCATTTTTAGACATTTTGCATTGTTGGTTTAGGAATTATGTTGGAATACATTTGTATTGCTTTTTTCGCATTATCTCAGAATTTTAAGAACATTACTGTCATATTGAGTAAAAACTACTTTTTGTGTTTGCAAGCCTTAAAAAAGCATATGTTTCGAGTAAAACTCACAAGAATGCATTATTTCAGGCAATATTAGCTCTTTTTTAAGTGTAGTTTAGGAGTTATGTTTAATTTACTGTCATATTGATTGTACATTGTCATGGTGAAAAAAACCTAATTTTTTTATATTGCAAATATTTCAAACACAACCTAATCTAGTAAAACTCACATGGTTTCAATATTACAGGCATTTTTACACATTTTGCATGTTTGATTTAGGAAATATGATTGAATATATTTTCATTGCTTTTTTCGCATTATCTCAGTATTTTAGGAATATTACTGTCATATTGAGTAAAAAACTACTTTTTGTGTTTGCAAGATTTGAAAAAGCATATGTTTCGAGTAAAACTCTGTAGAATGCATTATTTGAGGCATCATTAGACATTTTGCATGTGTAGTTTAGGAGTTATGATTAAATAAATGTCATATTGAGTGTGGCAGTTTACTTTCATAAAGAGTAAAACCTAATTTTTGTTTTTGCAAACCTTACTAAAACAATTTATTCTAGTTAAACTCACATGGATTCAATAATACAGGCATTTTTACACATTTTGCATATTTAGTTTAGAAATTATGATTGAATAAATTTTTATTGCTTTTTTCGCATTATCTCAGAATTTTAAGAACATTACTGTCATATTGAGTAAAAACTACTTTTTGTGTTTGCAAGCCTTAAAAAGGCATATGTTTCGAGTAAAACTCACAAGAATGCATTATTTCAGGCAATATTAGCTCATTTTTATGTGTAGTTTAGGAGTTATATTTAATTTACTGTCATATTGTTTGTACATTGTCATTATGGAAAAAAAACTAATTTTTCTAATTGCAAACCTTTCAAACACAACTGATTCTAGTAAAACATACATTGATTCAATATTACAGGCATTTTTACACATTTTGCATGTTTGGTTTAGGAATTATGTTGTAATACATTTTTTTTTGCTTTTTTCGCATTTTCTCAGGATTTTAAGAACAATACTGTCATATTGAGTAAAAAAAATACTTTTTGTGTTTGCAAGCCTTAAGAAAGCATATGTTTCGAGGAAAACTCCCAAGGATCCATTATTTCAAACATTATTAGCCATTTTGCATGAGTAGTTTAGGAGTTATGATTAAAAAACTGTCATATTGAGTGTGACAGTTTACTTTCATAAAGAGTAAAACCTAATTTTTATTTCTGCAAATTTTACTAAAACAACTGATTCTAGTAAAACTCACATGGATTCAATAATACAGGCATTTTTACACATTTTGCATGTTTAGTTTAGAAATTATGATTGAATACATTTTTATTGCTTTTTTCGCATTATCTCAGGATTTTAAGAACATTACTGTCATATTGAGTAAAAAACTACTTTTTGTGTTTGCAAGCCTTAAAAAAGCATATGTTTCGAGTAAAACTCACAAGAATGCATTATTTCAGGCAATATTAGCTCATTTTTAAGTGTAGTTTAGGAGTTATGTTTAATTTAATGTCATATTGAGTGTACTTGTCATGGTGAAAAAAACCTAATTTTTGTATTTGCAAAAATTTCAAACACAACCTAATCTAGTAAAACTCACATGGATTCAATATTACAGGCATTTTTACACATTTGGCATGTTTGATTTAGGAAATATGATTGAATATATTTTCATTGCTTTTTTCGCATTATCTCAGTATTTTAGGAATATTACTGTCATATTAAGTAAAAAACTACTTTTTGTGTTTGCAAGATTTGAAAAAGCATATGTTTCGAGTAAAACTCCGTAGAATGCATTATTTGAGGCATCATTAGACATTTTGCATGTGTAGTTTAGGAGTTATGATTAAATAAATGTCATATTGAGTGTGACAGTTTACTTTCATAAAGTGTAAAACCTAATTTTTGTTTTTGCAAACCTTATTAAAACAACTGATTCTAGTTAAACCCACATGGATTCAATAATACAGGCATGTTTACACATTTTGCATGTTTAGTTTAGAAATTATGATTGAATACATTTTTATTGCTTTTTTCGCATTATCTCAGGATTTTAAGAATATTACTGTCATATTGAGTAAAAAAAAATACCTTTTGTGTTTGCAAGCCTTAAGAAACATTATTAGCCATTTTGCATGAGTGGTTTAGGAGTTATGATTAAAAAATTGTCATATTGAGTGTGACAGTTTACTTTCATAAAGAGTAAAACCTGTTTGCTTTTGCAAACCTCACTAAAACAACTGATTCTAGTAAAACTCACATGGATTTATTATTACTGGCATTTTTAGACATTTTGCATTGTTGGTTTAGGAATTATGTTGGAATACATTTGTATTGCTTTTTTCGCATTATCTCAGAATTTTAAGAACATTACTGTCATATTGAGTAAAAACTACTTTTTGTGTTTGCAAGCCTTAAAAAAGCATGTGTTTCGAGTAAAACTCACAAGAATGCATTATTTCAAGCAATATTAGCTCATTTTTAAGTGTAGTTTAGGAGTTATGTTTAATTTACTGTCATATTGAGTGTACATTGTCATGGTGGAAAAAAACTAATTTTTCTAATTGCAAACCTTTCAAACACAACTGATTCTAGTAAAACATACATTGATTCAATATTACAGGCATTTTTACACATTTTGCATGTTTGGTTTAGGAATTATAATGGAATACATTTGTTTTTGCTTTTTTCGTATTATCTCAGGATTTTAAGAACATTACTGTCACATTGAGTAAAAAACTACTTTTTGTGTTAGCAAGATTTAAAAAAGCATATGTTTTGAGTAAAACTCCCAAGGATGCATTATTTCAGGCATCAATCAATCGTAGGCTCTCCCAAGACAAATAGGTCCTAGGTGAGGGATCAGACAAAGAGCAGCTCAAAGACCTTTATGAAAAGTACAAATCGAGGTCCTAGATTTTTCCTCCCCCGGACGCGGGTCACCGTGGCTCCCCTGTGGAGCCAGGCCCAGAGGTGGGGCACGATGGCGATCGCCTGTTGGCTGGCTCAGCTCAATGAAGCAACGTGGTTCCCTCCTCCAATGGGCTCACCACTCATGGGCTGGGTTATAGAGGTCGGGTGCAGTGTGAGCTGAGCGGCAGCCGAAGGCAGGGCACTTGGCGGTCCAATCATCGGCTACATAAGCTAGCTCTTCTGACGTGAAATGTCACCTCGCTGGGAGGGAAGGAGCCTGAGCTGGTGTGCGAGGTGGAGAAGTTCCGGCTAGATATAGTTGGACTCACTTCGACGCACAGGAACCTGTTCTCTCGAGAGGGGCTGGACTCTCTTCCACTATGGCGTTGCAAGCAATGAGAGGCTGGGGTGGCAATTCTTGTTGTCCCCCCGGCTCAAAGACAAGAGTATGGAGTATCGGACTGTCTGATTGTGGCGGGTCGCTCCCTGTATGATCAGTGTAGGGCAGCCTTGGTCCGCCAAGGCTGCCCTTTGTCACCGATTCTGTTGTTAACTTTTATGGACAGAATTGCAGTCATGGCGTTGAGGGGATCCGGTTTGGTGGTTGCAGGATTAGGTCTCTGCTTTTTGCAGTTGATGTGGTCCTGATGGCTTCAACTGGCCAGGATATCCAGCTCTCATTGGATGGCGATGAAGCGACTGGGATGAGAATCAGCACCTCCAAGTCCGAGTCCATGGTTCTCGCCCGGTAAAGGGTGGGGTGCCATTTCCAGGTTGAGGAGGCGATGGCACATACTAGATGGCCCCAAGTGGAGGAGTTCAAGTACCTAGGAGTCTTGTTCACGAGTGAGGGAAGAGTGGATCATGAGATCCACAGGCGGATCGGTGCGGCGTCTTCAGTAATGAGGACGCTATATCGATCCATTGTGGTGAAGAAGGAGCTGAGCCAGAATTAAAAGCTCTAAATTTACCGGTCGATCTACATTCCCATCCTGCACCCATGGTCATGGTTATGACTGAAAAGACAAGATCCCGGGTACAAGCGGCCAAATTGAGTTTCCTCCGCCGGGTGGCGGGTCTCTCCCTTAGAGATAGGATAAGAAGCTCTGTCATCCGGGAGGAACTCAGAGTAAAGCGCTGCTCCTCCACATTGAGAGGAGCCAGATGAGGTGGTTCGGGCATCTGCTTAGGATGCCACCCGAATGCCTCCCGAGGGAGGTGTTTAGGGCAAGTCCGACCGGCAGGAGGCCACGGGGAAGACCCAGGACACATTGGGAAAACTATGTCTCAGGCTGGCCTGGGTACGCCTCGGGATCCCCAGAGAAGAGCTGGACAAAGTAGCTGGGGAGAGGGAAGTCTGGGCTTCTCTGCTTAGGCTGCTGCCCCCGCAACCCGACCTCGGATAAGCGGAAGAAAATGGATGGATTTAGTATGACAGTTATACTGTCATATTGAGTAAAAAAAACTATTTTTCATAGATTCAATATTACAGGCATCTTTAGATGGATTGCATGTTTGGTTTTGGAGATATGTTTATACAACTTTCATATTTAGTATGACAGTTATACTGTCATATTGAGTAAAAAAACAACAACTTGTGTCTGCAAACCTTACAAAAGATTATTATTCTAGTAAAACTAACAAAGATACATTTTTCCAAGCATTATTAGCATTTGTTGTTTTGGAGTTATAATGCTTGCGTTGAGAGGCGACGGGCTCGGGTGGCAATTCTTGTTGCTCCCCGGCTCAAAGCCTGCACGTTGGAGTTCAACCCAGTGGACCAGTGGGTAGCTTTCCTCCGCCTTCGGGTGGGGGGACGGGTCCTGACTGTTGTTTGGCCTTACGCGCCAAACGGCAGCTCAGAGTTCCCACCCTTTTTGGATTCACTCGAGGGAGTACTGGAAAGTGCTCCACCGGGTGATTCCCTCGTTCTACTGGGGGCCTTCAACGCTCATCTTGGCAACAACAGTGAAACCTGGAGAGGCGTGATTGGGAAGAATGGCCGCCCGGATCTGAACCCGAGTGGTGTTTTGTTATTGGACTTTTGTGCTCGTCACAGATTGTCAATAACAAACACCAAGTTCAAACATAAGGGTGTCCATATGTGCACTTGGCACCAGGACACCCTAGGCCGCAGTTCCATGATCGATTTTGTAGTTGTGTCATCGGATTTGCGGTCTCATGTTTTGGACACTCGGGTGAAGAGAGCGGCGGAGCTTTCTACCGATCACCACCTGGTGGTGAGTTGGCTGCGATGGTGGGGGAGGATGCCTGACAGACCTGGCAGGCCCAAACGCATTGTGAGGGTTTGCTGGGAACGCCTCCGGAAGAACTTTGAACATGTCACGAGGGAGGCGCTGGACATTGAGTCTGAGTGGACCATGTTCCGTGCCTCTCTTGTCGAGCCGGCTGATAGTACTGTGGCCCCAAGGAGTTTGGTGCCTGTCGTGGCGGTAATCCTAGAACCCGCTGGTGGACACCAGCAGTGAGGGATGCCGTCAAGCTGAAGAAAGAGCCTATCGGGTCCTTTTGGCTCATGGGACTCCAGAGGCAGCCGACAGGCCAAGCGAAGTGCGGCTTCAGCGGTCGCAGAGGCAAAAACTCGGACATGGGAGGAGTTTGGAGAAGCCATGGAAAACGACTTCCAGACGGCTTCGAAGCGATTCTGGACCACCATCCGCCGGCTCAAGGGGGGGGAGCAGTGCACTGTAACACCGTGTATGGTGAGGATGGTGCGCTGCTGACCTCTACTGCAGCTGTTATTGATCGGTGGAGGGAATACTTTGAAGACCTTCTTAATCCCACCAACATGTCTTCCTATGAGGAAGCAGTGCCTGGGGAATCTGTGGTGGGCTTTCCTATTTCTGGGGCTGAGGATGCCAAGGTAGTTAAAAAGCTCCTCAATGGCAACGCCCTGGGGGTGGATGAGATCCGTCCGGAGTTCCTTAAGGCTCTGGATGCTGTGGGGCTGTCTTGGTTGACAAGACTCTGCAACATCGCGTGGACATCGGGGGCGGTACTTCAGGATTGGGAGGGGTGGTGGTTCCTCTCTTTAAGAAGGGGAACCAGAGGGTGTGTTTCAACTATCGTGAGATCACACTCCTCAGTCTTCCCGGTAAGGTCTATTCATGTGTACTGGAGAAGAGGCTACGCCGGATAGTCGAACCTCGGATTCAGGAGGAACAGTGTGGTTTACGTCCTGGTCGTGGAACTGCGGACCAGCTTTATACTCTCGGCAGGGTCCTTGAGGGTGGGAGTTTGCCCAACCAGTCTACATGTGCTTTATGGACTTGGAGAAGGCATTCGACCAATTTACCCCTGGAAGTCCTGTGGGGAGTGCTTAGAGAGTATGGGGTAACGGATTGTCTTATTGTGGCGGTTCGCTCCCTTTGCAAGAGTCAGAGCTTGGTCCGGCAATGCGGACCCGTTTCCAGTGAGGGTTGGACTCCGCCAAGGCTGCCCTTTGTCACCGATTCTGTTCATAACCTTTATGGACAGAATTTCTAGGCGCAGTCAGGGCGTTGAGGGGATCCGGTTTGGTGTCTGCAGGATTAGGTCTCTGCTATTTGCAGATGATGTGGTCCTGATGGCTTCATCTGGCCAAGATCTTCAGCCCTCACTGGATCGGTTCGCAGACGAGTGTGAAGTGACTGGGATGTGAATCAGCACCTCCAAGTCCGAGTCCATGGTTCTCGCCCGGAAAAGGGTGGAGTGCCATCTCCGGGTTGGGGAGGAGATCTTGCCCCAAGTGGAGGAGTTCAAGGACCTCAGAGTCTTGTTCATGAGTGAGGGAAGAGTGGATCGTGAGATCGACAGGCGGAACGGTGCGGCGTCTTCAGTAATGCGGACGTTGTATTGATCCGTTGTGGTGAAGAAGGAGCTGAGCCGGAAGGCAAAGCTCTCGATTTACCGGTCGATCTACGTTCCCATCCTCACCTATGGTCATGAGCTTTGTGTCATGGCCGAAAGGACAAAATCACGGGTACAAGCGGCCGAAATGAGTTTCCTCCGCCGGGTGGCGGGGCTCTCCCTTAGAGATAGGGTGATAAGCTCTGTCATCTGGGAGAAGCTCAAAGTAAAGCCATTGCTCCTCCATTTCGAGAGGAGCCAGATGAGGTGGTTCGGGCATCTGGTCAGGATGCCACCCGAACGCCTCCCTAGGGAGGTGTTTCCGGCACGTCCGACCGGTAGGAGGCCCAGGAAGACCCAGGAAACGGAAAGCTTATCTCTCCCGGCTGGCCTGGGAACGCCCGAGGATCCCCCGGGAGGAGCTGGACGAAGTGGCTGGGGAGAGGAAAGTCTGGGCTTCCCTGCTTAGGCTGCAGCCCCCGCGACCCGACCTCGGATAAGCGGAAGAAAATGGATGGCTGGATGGATGGAGTTATGTTTATATAACTGTCATAAAGAGTAAAACCTCATTTTTGTATTTGTAAACCTTACCAAAACAACTGATTTTAGTAAAACTCACACAGATTCAATATTACAGGCATTTTTAGACATTTTGCTTATTTGGTGTAGGAATTATGATGGAATACATTGTTTTTGCTTATTTCGCATTATCTCAGGATTTTAAGAACTTTACTGTCATATTGAGGAAAACAAATACTTTTTGTGTTTGCAAGCCTAAACTAAAACTCACAAGAATGCCTTATTTCAGGCATTATTAGCCACTTTTTATGTGTAGTTTAGGCATACTTACCAATACTCCTGGATTTTCCAGGAGACTCCCTAAATTCAGCGCCTCTCCCGAAAACCTCCCGGGACAAATTTTCTCCCGAAAATCTCCCGAAATTCAGGCTGATCTGAGTGAGGACAGCCTGTATTCACGTCTGCTTTCCCACGATATAAACAGCATGCCTGCCCAATCACGTAATAACTGTAGAATGATCGAGGGCGAGTTCTTGGTTTCTTATGTGGGTTTATTGTTAGGTAGTTTCATTAACGTCCTCCCAGCGCGGTAACAACACAAAACAACAGCAGTCACGTTTTCGTCTACCGTAAAGCAGTTTGTCTGCCGTAAACAGCAATGTTGTGACTCTCTTTAAACAGGGCAATACTGCCATCTACTGTACATGCATATGTGACAATAACATCCAGGGCTTTTAGAGAGTGCAGTGCACAACTGAGCATACAACAAGGAGACAAAGCAGAAGAACGCGGAAGATACAGCCATGGCAACGCCGACGACGAGTAAGATGAAGAAACACGCTTATAAGTTCCAAGCCGCAGCTGCGATTGGACCTGGATAGCCTCCGGGAAGAAGTTGTGGAATACCAAGTGCTTGGCAGAAAAGATCTTCCTCAGGAAGCAAAGATTGACCGGTTTTTGGCCATGCTCGGGAGGGATGGAAAATTCCAGACTCTCGTGCATTTGATGAAAGCACTTTTGTGCGTGCCACACAGCAATGCATCATCAGAGAGGGTGTTCAGCATGGTTATAAAAATAGTGACAGAGAATAGAACAAGGATGGACAATTCAACCCTTAACTCAACAATGAGTAGACGAGTGTTATGTGTGTGTATATGTGTAAATAAATGAAAACTGAAATTCAAGTATTTATTTTATTTATATATATATATATATATATATATATATATATATATATATATATATATATATATATATATATATATATATATATATATATAGCTAGAATTCACTGAAAGTCAAGTTTTTCTTATATATGTGTGTATATATATATATATATATATATATATATATATATATATATATATATATATATATATATATATATATATATATATATATGTATATATATATATATATATATATTTATATATATGTATACATACATATATATATATATATATATATATATATATAGCTAGAATTCACTGAAAGTCAAGTTTTTCTTATATATGTGTGTATATATATATATATATATATATATATATATATATATATATATATATATATATATATATATATATATATATATATATATATATATGAAATACTTGACTTGGTGAATTCTAGCTCTAAATATACTCCTCCCCTCTTAACCACACCCCCAACCACGCCCCCACCCCACCCCTGACCACGCCTTCCCCACCCCCACCTCTTGAAATTGGAGGTCTCAATGTTAGCAAGTATGAGTTTAGGAGTTATGTTTAAATAACTGTCATAGTGAGTGTGGCAGTTACACTGTCATATTGAGTAAAAAAAACTAACTTGTGTCTTTGCAAACCTCACAAAAGAAAATGTTTCTAATAAAAATCACAAAGATACATTTCTTCACGCATTATTAGACATTTTTCATGTGTGGTTTAGGAGTTATGTTTAAATAACTGTCGTATTGAGTGTGGCAGTTATACTGTCATTATGTGTAAAACCTAATTTTGTATTTGCAAACCTTATAAAAACAACTGATTCTAGTAAAACATAGATTCAATTTTACAGGCATTTTTAGACATTTTACATGTTTGGTTTAGGAGTTGTGTCTGAATACATTTTCTATTGCTATTTTCGTTAGGGCAAGGCCGACCGGCAGGATGCCGACCGGCAGGAGGCCACGGGGAAGACCCAGGACACATTGGGAAGACTATCATTCAAGTACCTTGGGGTGTGGGTGGACAATAAGCTGGACTAGACTGTTAACACAGACCACTTGTACAGGAAAGGACAGAGCTGTACTTCCTGAGGCGGCTGTCCTTTGTCCCACACGCCATTAGACTGTACAACTCTTCTCTGGGGGCAGGGGGGCTACTAGGATGACAGGGGATGCAAATCAATAAAAGTGCAATATTTTTTCAAAACATGGTCACTACTGCCTAGTTTCTCTTGTTATATTCTTATTTTACTGTTATATTTTTATTCTCATTGTTGCTTTTTATTTTTATTCTATTGTAATATGTT